>NC_134087.1:161218275-161538775 GCF_000715075.1 Nicotiana tabacum
AGAACTTCTTGTAAAACTTTATTTAAACTGATTCTTTCTGTTTAAACTTCTATTTCTTGCATATTTTGACTAATTCTGTGATTTTACTACCTTTTCAACTCGCCTATGTTGAAAGCCCTAATTTTCTAGATTTCTTTATTTGGTTCTGTGTATTAGCATGACTACTCGTTTCTTGTTTGAGTTTCTGTGACTATCTTGCTTCGAATATGTTCCTACTGAGTTTCTAGCCTAACATATATCACCTCTATGTACTTGTGTTCGTCTTGAATGTTTAAGGCTCGCTTCTTTCTTTCAGTATTATTTA
Source organism: Nicotiana tabacum (assembly GCF_000715075.1). NCBI lineage: Eukaryota > Viridiplantae > Streptophyta > Magnoliopsida > Solanales > Solanaceae > Nicotiana > Nicotiana tabacum. The sequence goes on from NC_134087.1 coordinate 161,218,580, forward strand.
ACCTGCATGTTTGCTATGTTTGGTTATTCTTATCTTACTCTATTTATATGCTGAATACTGAATCATGACTGTCTCTTTGATTGACTCTGAGCTCCCTATTTCTTAGCTTGATTTGAAAACTTTCCCTTAATCCTTCGATTCTCATGTTTAAACTTGGTTTATTTGCTTATTTATGGGAACCAAGTTACTCTCCTTAAATCAGTAATTTCGAGTCCTTGATTCACTAATTTACTATATGCTGATTTTTGATTATTTCCATATTCTGCAACTTTATTTTGTTTTCTTACCTTATTTGGTTAACCGAGTATTTTACTTATTCTGCACTAGTTGTTTCCTTAATTGAACTCTTATGTACTTACCCCTAATTGTCTATCTTGTACTTGATACCCTACTTGATGTCTTTCCTTAAACATTTTCTGCCCATTACCGTTGGTTGATTACCCATTAATTAAAAGAGTACTTGCATTGATTTGATACTGATTAGTATTTGGTTCCATAATTACTATACTACTGTGATTCTTACCTTACTTTACCTAATTTCGAACTACTATATTTACACACCCTCTCATTAACACAAACACACGAACACATTGGTTAAAATCTCTCTCGCACACAAAAACTCTCTTCTGCTCTCTTTTCTCTAGTTACTTGCTATTGTTCTAAGTCAGTCGTCTGCAAGCCAAGGCTGATTACTCTACTCTCTTACTCCTCACTTTGTGTTTACTACCTTCTTTACTAGTATGTTCTGACTTCAATTCAAGTTCCAAAAACAATATGGTCCTTTTATTACTTCAATTCATCCTGTTTCTAGTCTGCTTTTACTTATGGTTTTGCTGTGAAACCTGTAGTTAATATGTTTACATTATTAGCATGTTATGTACTCCCTTTCTTAGGATCAGTATGAACATGTTACCCCTTCTATATAGTCTGTGTCTATATGTTCTTGCTCTATCTGGTTTCTGGTATGAATCTCCTTGTAAAGTAGTCTGCACTCCTAAACTTGTATGAGTCTGGGGATTGATTTTAAATCATGTTGATCCTATGCTAAACCCCTTAAGCATTGTTGATTCTGTGACTATGTCTAATTAGTGTTTCTGAGTATGTTTATACCAATTCCAAAGATTTCTACCTGCTATGTATTTACCATTATGTGCTCCACATGTTCCCAATTCCCATTTACCATTATGTGAAAGCTTGTGGTGCTAAACCTGTCTTGGTTCTTTGTTCTATATATGATGTTGAACCTGTTTTGGTTTTGAGGTTGGGCTATTGTTTGTTGATGGACCTACTCTTTTCAAAACTATCTCATTGAATAACTCCTCTGTTGTTTTACTAAATTATTTCATGCAAATGTCTTTTAAACATTGTTTCCCACTAAAACCTTTCAAACTGTGTCAAGCACCCTCACTCTACTCCTAAATCATTAGGTTCTGCCCCCTCCAGTGTGTGTACTGCATTGAGATCCTCTTGAGAACCCTCTGAACTCTGGCACACTAAGGCTGGCCCTTCCATACTACACTTACTCAATTTGGTTACCAAGTCTAGGTGTGAGCACTACCCGGGATCCTTGAGATCCTTAGGAAACTCTGACGCACCTAGACAATGACATTGTCTATGGAATTTGGGCATTTGAGGCTGTTGGAGGCATTGGAAATCTGGGCCTATTTGTAGGCTCCCTATAGAATAACTTCTTATTTTTCTTATCTACTTATGTAATTCATCCATATGGTGTGTAATAATTTGTAAACGAATATTGGGGTAACTAGTAAAAAAGAGTGGGTCGTTACATGTTTGTGGGGTAATACGGGTAGAAATCATGCCTATAGGACTTTATATTTTGCTGTGTTAGAAATCATATCTATAGGTCTCAAGTGGTTCCAATAATAGAAATCATGTTATAGGTCTTAAAATCAACTTCACAAGTAGATACCATGCCTATAAAATATGATCCAGTCCAACTTCTGTTATAACGGACATTTATATGTGCTTTCATTTGTTATCATGACTACCAGTTTCTAAAATAAGTTTTTAAAAAATTAGATATCATGCCTATAGGGAACAACACCAAAAATTCTGCCTATAGAGTTAAACCAGTTTAGTTTAAATAAGTCAATCCAGTCCACGATTAGTTCACTCTGAAACTAGTTTAATTAATGGTTTATTTTCCCTGCAACGAGTTCTTTCAAAAACTGCTTTGATCAATCATTAAACAACATACCTATAGGGATTCAAGAGTCTGTTTTAAAATCTACCATGTTTTACTATATAAAACATAATTATCATTATTCCACGTGTAGGCAATCCTATAGGGCATTTTCAAATCCTGTAACTCTGAAACTATTTATGTGACTTAATGTCGTTCTAATTTTGACAGCCTTTAAAAATCAGCAGGCAACTGATAGGGCCATTACTTTTGAGTTTATAAAATAAACTGCCTATCTTCTGTGTCTTGATATTCACTTAGACATCATGCATTAGGATACTATTTAACAAAAGGCCCTTATTTGTGTTTGAATCGTGCTGCTTATGTGTATTATTTGAGGAGGTAAACTTGAGCCTCTAATTGCTTCCTTTTGTCTTATGTGCTAAGGTCCTATATGTTCTTGCATGTTGCCTTAGTATTTTCATCTTTAAACCTTAGGGGTCTATCTAGAACCGCCTATAGGTAGAGGTCCTAAATTTCCTCTAGAACCATTAAGAAGAGACGGGTAACAACATGCAATAGAGATCGCTGGCCAACACACGCTTTAATGACCACTAAGGGGGTGGGAATGGTAGATATTGGATTTGATGACTATGCGCTAATGTCACGTGTAGCCCCTCATTGAGGAGTGTTTACCGAACATTGTGTGGGGTGATCCTATAGGCTAACTAACCTAGGACTCCCCCTTTTCCAAAATTCCTTTTTGTTTAAAACCTTGTTTTTATACAACTTGTTCAAAATCTTTACCTTATTATTTGAGTTATACAACGAGCTTTACTTGCAATTTATTTGTTAATGGACTAATTCATAAATATAAGTTCAGTCGGGACCCACAGTTGTAGACTGAGAGGGGTGCCTAACACCTTCCCCTCGAGGTCATTTCAATCCCTTACCCTAATCTCTGATAATGTGACCCAATCCAAGAGTTAATCGCTCTAGGTGCCCTAACGCACCATAATTCTTTAGGTGGTGACTCTTCAAATACCCAATTACCAAAAGGAAATGAGTCATTACCCCCCCCCCCCCCCATAAATGTCAAAACCTGCACCTTTTCTCCGTAGAGGGAAAAAAGGGGGCGCGAAAGGTGCCATACAATATGGCGAAATAGATAAGGGATGAGTGCCCGGTACTAGATCAATACCAAAATCAAAATCCCTGTCAGGTGGCATGCCCAACAGTTCTGCAGGAAACACATCGAGAAATCCCTCACAACTGGAACTGAATCAATACTAGGAGTCTCTCTACCGACATCCCTTACAAAGGCTAAGTAAGAAAGAGAACCCTTCCCAACCATATGTTGGGCCTTCAAGAATGAAATCACCCTACTGGAAAAATAATCAGTCGAACCTCGCCACTCAATCTATGGCACACCCGGCATAGCCAACGTCACTATCTTAGCGTGACAGTCTAATATACTACGACATGGAGATAGCCAATTCATGCCCAATATAACATCGAAATCCACCATACATAATAACCAAAGATCCGCTCGGGTCTCCAAACCCCCAATAGTCACCATACACAATCGGTATACACGGTCTACAAAAACAGTATCGCCCACTGGAGTAGATACACGAATAGATGAAACAAGAGACTTATGGGGCGTATCTAAATAACGCTCAAAGTATGATGACATATAAGAATAAGTGGAACCGGGATCAAATAACACAGAGGCATCTCTATGGCAGACTGAGACAATACTTATGATCACGGCGTCTGAAGCAATGGCATCGGGTCTAGCTGGAAGTGCATAGAAACAGGCCTGACCGCCACCTGATCGACCTCCCCCTCTAGGGAAACACCTAGGTGACTGACCTCCACCCCTAGCTCACTAGGTAGGCGGTGGTGAAATAACTAGCGCCGAAGCGGATGGCTGACTCCTCAAGACGACGAGGACACTGCCTCTATATATGACCCATCTCTCCACACTCATAGCAAATCCCGGGTGCTGGAGATGGGGACTGAAGGTAACCCCTAGCACGGGAATGACTAACAGATGCACCTGGCATAGAAGAGCCCTCAACTAATGGAGCACGAGACGAACTCTGAGCTAGAAGGGCACTAAGTGATGACTGGCCCTCATGAGAACTGTGAGAACCCTGACCCGATGACGCCCCATGATAACCTGGGCGAGCTGGCTGAGCATGCCTAAATGGATAGCCTCTGTCATGATGAAACTGACCTCTCGAAGGATCACCGCCATAACTACCAGATCCCCGAGGCCTCTTGGCCTCCCTATCGTCTCGCTCCTGGCGATGAACTGACTTAATCTCACGAGCAATGTCTATAACCTCCTAAAAAGTAGCACCACACACCCTCTCCCTGGTCATGAGAATACACAGCTGATCAATGAGGCCATCAACGAACCTCCTAATCCTCTCTCTATCTGTTGGAACCAACCAAATAGCATGACGAGCTAACTCTGAGAACCTCATCTTATACTACGTCACAATCATCTTTCCCTGACGCAACCACTCAAACTGCCTGCGCAGCTCCTCTCTACGAGACTGTGGCACATACTTCTCCAAAAAGAGAACAGAGAACTACTGCCGAGTAAGGGGTGCTGCACCAACAGGTCTACGCCTCTCATAAGCCTCTCACCAAGTGAAGACAACTCTAGAAAACTGAAAAGTAGTAAAAGCGACCCCGCTGGTCTCCAGAATACTCACTGTGCGAAGAATCCTCTGACATTTGTCCAAGAAACCCTGGGCACCCTCGCTCTCTACACCATTGAAAGTCGGAGGCTGAAATCTACCAAACCTCTCCAACTTGCACTGCTCGTCCTCTGGCATGGCAGGAGCTACATAGTCCTGAGCAGCTGCAACCGGTTGGGTTGGATGTGCCCCCGGTGTCTAAAGTCCCTGCATGACCTGCTCAGACGTGTGAGTGGCGGGAGTCTGAGTGCCTCCCCCGACCTGAGAAGTAGCTGCGGCTATAGTAACTAAGACCGCTTGAGCTAGGCCAGTGCATACTGATAGAATCATAGGCAAGGTCTCCTAAAGACCCGGAATCACAATGGGCACAGCTGGTGCCTGAGCTGGTGCCTGAGCTGGTGCTGCTGGAGCATCCACAACTAGGACCCGATCCTGAACTGGGGAGGCTGATGGATCTACAGGTGTTGCTCTAGCTGTTGTGCAGGCTACACCTCTTCCCCTACTGCGACCTCAACCGCGTCCTCGACCTCTAGTTGCCACAGCTGGTGGTACCGGTGGTCGTCCATCCTAACTGGTAGCACATGTCCTCACCATCTGTGAGATAATAGAATAACAGAAGCTTAGTACTCAGATCAACAGATTCGCACGACAAGAATTTCAAGAATATTAAGATTTTCCTAAAGGTTCTGCTGCCTCTCGAGGATAAATACAGACGTCTCCGTACAGATCCGCGAGACTCTATTAAACCTGCTCGTGCCTCGTGAGACCTATGTAACCTAGGCTCTGATACCAACTTGTCACGACCCTAAACCTAGACCCGATCGTGATGGCGCCTCTCATGAAGACAAGGCCAGCCGACACAATACCCATTTCACGACCCTAAACCTAGCTTATGTCATTGAAGACTGGTAGCTGTTATTATAAACAAACTCTGCAAGCGGTAGAAACTGATCCCATGACCCTCTGAAATCAATGACATAAGCACGCAACATGTCCTTCAATATTTGAATGGTGCGCTCGGACTGCCCGTCCGTCTGAGGTGAAAAGATGTGCTCAACTCAACCTGAGTACCCAACTCTTGCTGCACAGACCTCCAAAACTGCAAAGTAAACTGAGTTCCCCTATCTGAAATGATAGAAATTGAGACACCATGAAACCGAACAATCTCCCGGATATAGATCTCTGCCAACCGTTCTGAAGAATAGGTAGTACACACAGGAATGAAGTGTGCGGACTTGGTCAGCCGATCCACAATCACCCAAATAGCATCAAACTTCCTCAAAGTCCATGGAAGTCCAACTACAAAGTCCATAGTGATCCTCTCTCACTTCCACTCTGTAATATCCATCTACTGAAGCAAGCCACCCGGTCTCTGATGCTCATATTTTACCAGCTGACAATTAAGATACCGAGCCACAAATCCCACAATGTCTTTCTTTGTTCTCCTCCACTAATAATGCTGCCTCAAATCCTGATACATCTTTGCGGCACCCGAATGAATGGAATATCGCGAGCTATAGGCCTCTTCCAAAATTAACTCCGGAAGCCCATCCACATTGGGCACACAAATCTGGCTCTGCATCCTCAACACCCCATCATCACCAATAGTCACATCTCTGGAATCATCATGCTGAACCCTGTCCTTAAGGACAAGCAAATGCGGATCATCATACTAGCGCTTTCTGATGCGATCATATAAGGAAGACTGAGAAATCAGGCAAGCCAATACCTGACTGGGCTCCGAAACATCTAACCTCATGAACCAATTGGCCAAGGCTTGAACATCAACTGCAAGAGGTCTCTTCCCAACTGGAATATATGCCAAACTCCCCATACTCACAGCCTTTTGGCTCAAAGCATCGGCCACTACATTGGCCTTACCCGGATGGTACAATATAGTGATATCATAATCCTTAAGCAACTCCAACCACCTCCGCTGCCTCAAATTGAGATCCTTCTGCTTGAACAAGTGCTGGAAGCTACGATGATCAGTAAACACCTCACAAGACACACCATACAAGTAATGCCTCCAAATCTTCAATGCGTGAACTATGGCAGTCAACTCCAAATCATGAACGGGGTAGTTCTTCTCATGGGTATTCAACTGACGAGAAGCATAAGCAATAACTCTACCCTCCTGCATCAAAACACAACCAATACCCACTCTCAAAGCATCACAATACACGGTATATGAACCTGAAGCTAATGGCAAAACTAACACTGGAGTTGAGGTCAAAGCTATCTTGAGCTTCTGAAAGCTTTCCTCACACTCGTCCGACCATACAAATGAAGCACCCTTCTAAGTCAACTTGGTCAAGGGCGATGCGATAGATGAGAATCCCTGAACAAACCGGCGATAATAGCCTGCCAAACCATGAAAGCTGCGAATCTCTATGGCTGAGGATGGTCTGGGCCAACTCTAAACCGCCTTTATCTTCTTCGAATCAACCTGAATACCCTTGCTGGACACCACGTGCCCCAAGAAAGCCACTAAACTGAGCCAAAACTCACACTTGGAGAATTTTGCATAAAATTTCTCCTCCCTCAATCTCTGCAACACCACTCTCAAATGCTCCAAATGCTCCTCCTGACTACGCGAATACACTAGAATATCATCAATGAAGACTATGACAAACGAATCAAGATAAGGCCGGAACACACTGTTTATCAAATGCATGAACATTGTTGGGGCATTGGTCAGCCCAAAAGACATCACCAAGAACTCATAATGACCATATCGGGTCCTAAAATCTATCTTAAGAATATCCAAGTCCCTGATCTTCAACTGGTGATAACCTGAACGGAGATTAATCTTGGAGAACACTCTCGCTCCCTGAAGCTAGTCAAATAAATCAACAATGCGAGGCAAAGGATACTTGTTCTTAACTGTTACTTTGTTCAATTGTCTATAATCAATGCACATCCTCATAGTGCCGTCCTTCTTCTTCACAAATAGAGTCGGCGCACCCCAAGTTGACACACTAGGCCGAATGAACCCCTTCTTAAGGTGTTCTTAAAGCTACTCCTTTAACTCCAACTCCGCTGGTGCCATACGATATGGCGGAATAGAAATAGGCTGAGTGCCCAGCACCAGGTCAATACCAAAATCAATGTCCCTGTCTAGTGGCATGCCCGACAGGTCTGCAGGAAACACATCAGGAAAATCCCTCACAACTGGAACAGAATCAACACTGGGACTCTCAGCTCCGACATCCCTTACAAAGGCTAGATACGAAAGACATCCCTTCCCAACCATACGGTGGGCCTTCAAGAATGAGATCACTCTACTGGGAATATAATCGGTCAAACCTCGCCACTCAATCCGCGGCACACCCGGTATTGCCAACATGACTGTCTTGGCATGACAATCCAGAATAGCACGACACGGATATAGCCAATCCATGCCCAAAATGATATCGAAATCCACCATACACAATAATAAAAGATCCACTTGGGTCTCCAGACCTTCAATAGTAACCACACATGACCAGTACACACGATCTACAACAACAGTATCGCCCACTAGAGTAAATACATGAATAGGTGAAATAAGAGACTCACGGGGCGTACCCAGATAACGGGCAAAGTATGATGACACATAAGAAAAGGTGGAACCGGGATCTAATAATACAGAGGCATCTTTGCGGCATACTGAACAATACCTGAAATCATGGCATCTGAAGCAGTGGCATCTGGTCTACCCGGGATAGCATAGAAACAGGCCTGACCACCACCTGATCGACCTTCCCCTCTAGGGCGACCCCTGGCTGACTGATCTCCACCCCTAGCGGGCTGGGTGGGTGGTGAAGTAATTGGAGCTGAAGTCGAGGGCTGGCCCCTTTGCTGAGACGGACTATCATGAAGACGAGGACACTACCTCCTCATATGCCCAAACTCTCCACACTCATAACAACTCCCTGGTGCTGGAGATGGGGACTGAAGGGAACCCCTAGCACCAAAATGACCAGTAGAAGGACCTGGCATGGAAGAACCCTGCACTGATGGAGCACGGGACGAACTTTGGGCTGGAAGGGCACTAAGTGATGAGTGGCCCTGATGAGAACTGTGAGAACCATGATCCGATGATTCCCCACGATAACCTGGTCGAGTTGAATGAACCTGCCTAAATGGACGGCATCTGCCCTGCTGGAACTGACCCCTTGAAGGAGCACTACTAAAGCTACCAGATCCCCGAGGCCTCTTGGCCTCCCTCTCTTCTCACTCCTGGCGGCGAACCGACTCAATCTCACGGGCAATGTCAACAACCTCCTCAAAGGTAGAACCTGTCACCCTCTCCCTAGTCATGAGAATCTGAAGCTGATATGTGAGGCTATCAACAAACCTCCTGATCCTCTCTCGATCTGTGGGAACCAACCAGACCGCATGACGAGCTAACTCAGATAACCACATCTCATACTGCGTTACAGTCATCTCTCCCTGATGCAACTGCTCGAACTGCTTGCGCAACTCTTCTTGGCGAGACTGTGGCACATACTTCTCCAGAAAAAGAACAGAGAACTGCTGCCAAGTAAGGGGCGCTGCACCAACAAGCCTACACCTCTCATACGCCTCCCACCAAGTGAAGGCAGCCCCAGAAAACTTAAAGGTAGTAAAAGCTACACCATTGGTCTCTAGAATCCTCGCTGTACGAAGCATCTTCTAGCACTTATCCAAGAAACTCTGGACATCCTTGCCCTCTGCACCGCTGAAAGTCGTAGGTTGAAGTCTACCAAACCTCTCTAGTTGATGCTGCTCGTCGTCCGGCATAACTGGTACCACATACTTCTGAGCTGGTGCAACTGACTGGGCTAGAGGTGCCCCCGATGTCTGGAGTCCCTGCACAACCTGCTCAGGTGTGCGAGCAACGGGAGTCTGGGTGCCTCCTCCGGCCTGAGAAGTAGCTCCGGTTATAGTAACTGAGACCGCCTGAGCAAAACCGGTACACATTGCTAAGATCTGAGCTAGAGCCTCCTAAAGGCATGGAATCATAATAGGCACAGCTGGTGCCTAAGCTGGTGGTGTTGTATCATCCACAATTGGGACCTGATCCTGAACTGGGGTAGCTAGTGGATCTGCAGGTGCTGCCCTAGTTGCTCTGTCCCTACCACCGCCTCGACCGCGTCCTCGACCTCTAGAGGCCCCAGCTGGTGGTACTGGTTGTTGTCCATCCTGACCGGAAGCACGTATCTTCACCATCTGTGAGAGAATGGAATAACAGAAGTTTAGTACTTGGATCACCAGATTCGCACGACAAGATTTTCAAGAATATGAAGTTTTTCCTAAAGGTTCTGCAGCCTCTCAAGGATAAATACAGACGTCTCCATACCGATCCGCAAGACTCTACTAAACTGGATCATGACTCGCAAGACCTATGTAACCTAGACTCTTATACCAACTTGTCACGACCCCAAATACCAGTTGTGATGGCGCCTATCACAGTACTTGGCAAGTCAACCCAAATATTTAATCACAACTCTTTTTACTTGTAATAAGCCATTTTCTAACGCAGGTTTGAATACCAGATTTTCATAATAAGCTTTTAAAACAACAAAATATATACGAAAGTCAAATAAATATGAAACTACACAGTCCCAAATATCTGGTGTCAAGAGTCTAGAGCCTCTAATACATAACTGACTGTCTAATACATCATAAATCTAGAAAATGCGGAAAAGAACAAGATAGGAAGAAGAAAATAGGGTTGTGGATGTCATGCAGCTACCTTGCAATCTCCGACAAACTCTAGATCAGCTGAGGACCCTCACTCTACCGCTCGGGCACCTGGATCTACACACGAGGTGCAGGGAGTAACGTGAGTACGCCAACTCAGTATGTAGCTAAAGTAAATAAGGTTTGAAAGTAGTGACAAGCACTTAAGAATCATATAAATAATACACAACAGGATAACAGATCAAACTTCATAGTTTAAAATTAGTTTCGTCGTAATATCATCAATTTCAGTTTAAATACTTGAAATCATATACTTAGCAATTTTTTCAACAGAACCTTATTTTAAAAGAAGAGTAAAATCAGTAAAAGTATCATAACTGGGCCCCTCGGACAAGGTATCACTCAGAATATGGCCTCTCGGGCAGCCTCTCAGTCAGTCTTGACTCAACTTTCGTCACTCAGTACTCACTCTCAGCACTTAGGCTCATTAATATCTCATAATAATAGAAATCATAGTAACCGCTGCGGCGTGCAGCCCGGTCCATAGTTTATAGTCGACTACGCTCACTGGGGGTGTACAGACTCCGGAAGGACTCCTACAGCCCAAGCGTCATATCGTTGTGGTGCGCAGCCCGATCCAATATATATATGTATCACTGCGGCATGCAATATGATCCATATAAGTATCGTAGTGGCATGCTACCTGATCCATAACTCATACATATATAAATACCCTTACCATTAGGTTCTCAACCTCTCTCAGTCATTAACCTCATAGCCTCTCGGGCACAACAGTAGAAATTAGGGAACTCAGTCTAAACAATCCTCATATTTAGAAGTGGAGTGATAAAACCAGCTTTAAATATTTAAACAGATAAAACATGACTGAGGATATGCTTTCAATAAGTAGAGTGAGGAAAAACAGTAACAATGCCCCTAAGGGTCTCAATAGGTCGGCACAAGGCCCTAAACATGGCATACAACCCATAATACAGTATAAATGACTAAAGTATGGAATAATATCAGATTCCAAATCAAATACACGGCTTAATAGTCACTATGGGACGGACCAAGTCACAATCCCTTTCGGTGCACGCCCACATGCTCGTCACCTAGCATGTGCGTCACCGCATTTGTCAAACAAGTCAATACCGGGGTGTTGTACTCTTAGTTCTAGATTTACAATGGTTACTTACCTCAAACCGGTGAAAATACTACTCCGCGACGCCTTTTCCCCTCGAATCGGCCTCCACTCGCGTCGAATCTATCCAAAATTAGAGTCACAACGTCAAAATATGCTAAGGGAACGAAGCCCAAGCAAAAACAATCAAATAATACCAAAAATCTCGAAATTGGCCAAACCCGACCCCCGGGCTAATGTCTCGAAAGTCGATAAAAATCACATCAATGGAATCTTTATCCTCCCACGAGTCCATACATACCAAGAACACTGAAATCAGAGTCAAATGACCCCTCAAATTCTCATTTTAAAGTCTCTTAATATCAAGCCTTAATTCCTCAATTTTAGGCTTAGATTCCATGATTTATTAGGTAGATTTCACATTAGAATCGAGTTTTAAGTCCAAATTCTTACCTCCAAGTTGTTCCCCAAAATCGCGGACAAGACGACTATTTATACCTTCTGCCCAGGCCTGAAATCCTTCTATGCGAACGCGGTCAAAGCCTCGCGTTCGCGAAGCACAAAATAAACTTGAACAAAATTCCTCTTTCACGATCACGGCCACCCCAACGGGAAAACGATGCTTTACTCAGACAGACCTTCGCGATCGCGTTTCCCCTATCGCGAATGTGATGAATTAAATTCCCCTGAAGCTCAGCTGCCCATTTCTTTTACGCGAATGCGAGAACACCCCCGTGAACGCGATGCACAGATGCCCAGCCCTTTGCGAACGCGGAGCCTTCCTCGCGAATGTGAAGGCTTAAATTCCAACTTCCTCAACTGACCCTTCGCGAATGCAAGGACCTCTCACGAAAGCGAATTTCATTTTTCTGCAGCACTGACCTGCAATTTTCTGCGGTTCCAAACTTCATGGAATGGCCCGATTGACCACCCGAAACTCACCCGAGGCACCCGAAACCTCAACCAAACGCACCAACATATCCCAAAATCTTATTCAAACTTATACCGATCTTCAAAACACCTCAAACAATATCAAATTAACCAAAACACATCGGATTCAAGCCTAAATTTCCAAAATCTTCCGAATTCCGCTTTTGATCAAAAACCCAACCAAACCACGTTCGAATGACTTGAAATTTTGCGCACACATCCCAAATGACAAAATGGAACTACGGCAACTCTTGGAATCCAATTCCGACCATCATATCAAAATCTCACCTACCAACCGAAAATCGCCAAAAATTCAATTTCGCCAATTCAAGCCTACATCTACTCTGGAGCTCCAAAACTCATTCTGATCACGCTCCTAAGTCCCAAATCACCTCCTGAAGCTAACTGAACCATCGGAACTCACATTCGAGCACTCTAACACATAAGTCGACATCCGGTTGACTTTTTCCAACTTAAGTTTCTCAAGAGAGACTAAGTGTCTCAAACCTTACCAAATCCCTTCCGAACTCGAACCAATCAACCCGATCATATATAGAATCATTATACAAAGCAATAAGAAGCAGAAATGGGGAAAATGGAGCACTAATTCATAAGACGATTGGTCGGGTCGTCACACATATATATACATATATATATACGCGTATATAATGCCATAACATCATCACGTCTCTGAGGGCATCCCATCATATCATCTCGGCCATTGTGGGCAAATCATCAACGCATACCAGCTGATCAGGTAGGGGTGCGTATATAACGCTGTAACCTTTTCCAATATCCCATATACATATATATACATATATACGCGTATATAACGCCATCTGGTCATGGGTTAGTGTAAATGAATGTAATGCATGAAATGCATAAGAAATACGTTAATAAGATTTTCTCAGAATGCCATAAAACTCAATATGCCTTTTGGATAAACTTTAACAAACACATATTTTTTTGAGACCCATGAACATATGATATAATAATAATTTACATGGGGAATCAAGAATATAGACACCCCCAGTATTTCTATGAATAGAGTGATTTATGGAAATTGTGCATTTGCTCGTGACGTATAGATCATGCCAAAAGAAAGAAGGGATAGTCTTAACATACTTAGACATGCTTGAATATCACTTTACAGGAATGAATAACATAAACATCCTTAACTGTTAAGGTTAGAACCACTTATGAACTTAAACAATCGTTTAGGCATTTGTAATTGAGATTTCATCAAGTTACTACAATCTTATTACTTTAGTATGATCGATGAGGACCACTGTGTGTATATGAAGTGGTCTGAAACCGATTACTTATTGTCACAAACTAGAAGTGAGTGCCATTGTATTCTGCACCCACTGACTAAAGGCTCTTGAATCTACCTCTGATTTCCACCACATATACTAGCAAAATTAACTCAACAGCTAGCGGGAACTCTAACAGTTAATAATGTACTAAACATGAAAATATACATTCTTGGAGTTTATTCCTCTAATCAAGAAAAGTCTTCCATATTCCTTCTATTTTTCACAACAAAGATCCAAAACTTATCAAATTTACAGTAATATTCACTACAAAAAGAAGATACCAAGTTCTGATCTTTTAAGCATTAACTTCAACTCTACAACATGAATTATTTTGACTCATTATATGTACATTAATAAAGAGACGTAATGTGAAAGAAGATCAACCTGAAAGACAACACGGGTCGACCCGAATTCTGGTTCAAATGCATAGGTACCGTTTGAAGCCAAGCAGAGAAGGGCTATGTAGGTAATGAAAATCGAGACCCTTTTGTCTATAAACATGTTTCTCTGAATAGGGGTTGGATTTTTTTCCCCTGTGTTTTCTGCTTTTGCCACCTTTTAAGAAAGCTTAAGAGTCACCAAATATTACTAAGTGGCTGCCACGTCTTTTTTTGGCTATTAAGCTTATCCATAATTTCCTTAGTTAACTTGTTAATCTCCTACTAATCAATAACTAGTATTAGTACCCGCGTGATGCGCGAACACAAATATCAAATTACAATTTGAGTTATTTGAATTATCTTAAAATTTAAAACTTCCAGATAACATATTTCTTTTTATTTATATTTTTATTTTATATCTGTAACAATCTAACTCCTTGATTTAGTACTTGTATTTTATTTTGTGGTCAATATTAAATAATACTAAACATATCACGTTTGTGATATGTCTTGTTTGAGCATATTATTTAACAAAATTCTTACTACCACTTTATGTTTCACCGCAAATTCGAATAAGTCTTATCCTTCTACATTTTCACCCAAAACAACTCTCTCTTTAATCTTTGCTTATAATTATTGCATTATCTATTACTTAATAATGTTATATTCATGTGATCTTTTATTAGCTTACCAATTGACTTTTGATATCTTGCTTATAACCCTTTTGATAAATATATATTTTTTTATTCCTAAAATTTAATTTATTTTTGTACTTTTATCCTCTTACTTGGAACTCTATTTTCATTTAAATCTTTCAATAATATTTTTGAGTATTATTTAATTATTTAATATACTTATACTTAATTAATTCAAAGTATAAATATTCTCACACTATCTCTATTTTCCTCTTTATACATCCTCTTCCCTACTATGAATTTTTAATTAGTTTTTTACATTAATATTTTACCAATAAACAAAATATATAATATCACATTTTATTTTAAGTTATAACTTTGAATTAGTTTAAAATATTAATAGATAATTTTTTTATTATATTTTAAATCTATTGAATTTTCTTATAATTGTTTTTTGTATTACGTGTAATTAAATTTTCTTTCTCTTTTAACGTTAGGATACAAATAGACTTTAATTTTCGTTCATAAATTAGCCACACGAGATATTCATTTTGTATTTCCTTAGTTTTAATTTGTTATCCAATTTTTATTTTTATTTTATCTAGTAAAACTTTAATTTTGTAGTCCTATCCATAGTTTGACCATTTCACCATAATTTTAATCTAAATCTCAAGTTCAAATCGTTTATCCCTTCTATTTCTAATGTTAAATATTTTTAAATTTTTTATTATTGCTATTAAATTACCTAATATATAATTTTTTATTTTCTTATGTGGCTTTCATTAACATGCCTATTTATTTAATATCATAATCTATTTATATCCTTTAATATTATTATATAAATCGATGTATGATTTTTTAATCTTGAAATAAATATTTATTTTATTTTAAATTAATACCCAAAATTATCAAATTGTTTAAATTTATTAATAATATTTTTTAAGCATTATATATTTACTTTATTTTATTAATATTTTGATTTTTTAAATTTTTTAATCTATTAAACTTCAGTTATGTGGCCTCATCCACATCATGACCATTTTTTATCATACTTAAAAAAAACTTTTTTATATAAAATATAAATAAGTTTTATCCTTTTTTGTTATTTATGATAGAAATTTTTATTTTTTCTCTATTTGTTTCTCATTTTGTTATTGTATATTCAATACTTAATATTATTAACGTTGTCATATGCTTTTTATTAGTTATCTTGAATTCTATATTAACTTTTATCACATTCATTTTAATATAATACAAATAATAAATAAAATTATTTCAATAGTAACTTTGACTCTATTGCTCATATTCTTAAATATGAATTTTCTTATCATATTAAAAAAATCCCATCTCAAATTCAATCTTATTCTTCTATTTTCTCCGGTGGACCACATTTCCAAAAATCATTTTATACTTTCAAACTTAACCTAGCAATACTCAATTCAAATATTAATCGTAAAAACTCTAATTGTTGCAACAATATTTTCATTATTATTTTAAGAAATATTTACTTATGTATAAAATATTTATTGTCGGAATTGTCAACATTAATATAACCTCATTATATATATATAATATTATTTTTCCTACAATAATTAAATTATACACAAAATTTAATTAAAGATATCTATAGTAATGTATATTATTCACAAATAAGGTCAGATACAAAGCTTATACTAAATAAAAATTGTTATTCTAACTTAAAATTAATGTGTAAGATACAAAATAAAAATTTAATTAATTCTTTCTCAAAAAAAGACACCTACAATAACTGAATTATACATAAAATTTTAATTAAAGACACCTACAGTAATATATATTGCACCCAAGTAAGGTCAGATACAAAGTTTGAACTAAATAAAGAATTACTATTTCAACTTAAAATTAATGTATAAGATAAAAAACGAAAAATTTAATTGATTCTTTCTCAAAAAAGGATACCTACCATAACTGAATTATGTATAAAATTTTAATTAAAGATACCTACAGTAATGTATATTGTACCAAAATAAGGTCAGTTACAAAGCTTGATCAATTAATTAAAATTCGTCCCTACCATAATTATACAAAAAAATGTCAACTAAATTATACTACTGATAGAGATTTGTATTATAATTAACAATAATTCTTATTGAACTACTACTTCCATTAATTATATTTTCATTTATAATTCAAATTTTTAATGTTGTCTTAAAATTGCCAAGTGGCTTTTTTTAGCTTGCCACTTGGTTTAACCTCATGCTTCACTACTCTCCTTTTAATATAATATAGATTAACCAATTATCCACATAATTAGGAATTATCTCAACTTACTTAAAATACTATTTACTCTTAACACACTATCTATAACTTTACTATCATGGTCATGTGATACCATATAAAATAAATACATACACTATTATTTAAAACATCAATTTATATATATATATATATATATATATATATATATATATATATATATATATATATATTATCAACTTCTACTAGACTCGCTCATGACTCGTGAGACCTAAGTGAACCTAGTGCTCTGATACTATGTTGTCACGACCCAAAATACATTAAGAGTTGTGATGGTGCTGGACACCACTGTCAGGCAAGCCAACCAAAATACTTAATTTAATTCTCGTTTTAATAATTTTGAAAACTATGATTTTCCTTCAATTTTACTAGTAAAAGATAATCATTTCAAATCAAATATGAATGTTAAGAAGTTAATACAAGATACCCCATAATCATCACAGAACCCAGTGTCACAAGTGCATGAGCATTTACTAGGGAATGAAATAAAATACAGTAACTGTCCGAAATACAAGGTGGACAGAAATGAAAAACACCATAAAATACTCTGAAGGGGACTCTGCTGGCTGCGGGTTGTCTCGATAAATGCAGCTCACCTAAGTCTCTGTATCAACCATGCCGCTATGCCACTAAGCCACTAGCCACATATGAGCCTGTGCAACAAAAATGCACAGCAAGTGTAGTATGAGTACGAAAACAACATGTACCCAATGGGTATCCCATTTAATCTCGAAGAAGTAGAGAGGAGAGGTCAACTTCGACACTTGCTAGTGGTCCAATGATAATATACCAATAATGTAGTGAATCGAGAATATTCATAAAATTACTTTAACTTAATAGCATGAGGCAAATAAATAGTTCTTTTATTAATGGGAAAATTCCAGATTCAATTTCATCATTTAAGCATTTATCTCAGGACAGGGAGAACAATTATCAACATCTATAAATCTCAAGGCAAGCAATACAGGCATGCGCAAATCATGCCGAGGTCGTATGGCCCGATCCTACAATATTTAAACTGTGCACTGTCAGAGGGTCGAATGGCGCGAACTATAGATGCATCTATTTAATCTACCGAGGAGTTCGGCCCATTCCACAATAGATAAACACATTCAAATAGTCAAATCAATAATTCATCAAGGAGCAAATATCTAGGAAAAGACAAGTTTCTCTTTTAAAAGTCAAGAAATGATATCTAGCCTTTTAGAATTTCATTTACACGTTCGATATGTTTTAAGCATTTTTAAGTTTGTCAACAAGGTTGCAAGTATTACAAGTAAGCATGCTTTTGGGCCCTAAACTACCAAGACTTAAGCATAATAGTAGCTACGCACGGACTCTCGTCACCTCGTGCGTACGTAGCCCCCACATATAGGAGCACATAACCAATTAACTCACCTATGGGGACAATTCCCTCTTACAAGGTTAGAAAGGAGACTCACCTCGCTCCGAAGATCAATAACCCGCATTCCACGCCCTTCTGAAGACTCGAATCGATGCTAAATGCTCCAAAACTAGCCAATAATTATGCAAATCCATTAATATATGTTCAATTACTCATTATAATCAAATTTAAAATAATTCCTAACCCCGATTGAAAAGTTGACAAAATTGCACTCGGGCCCACGTGCCCGGATTCCAAAAAAATTTCGAAGATAAATTTTCCCATAACCTTACGAACTCAAATATACAATTTACTCTTAATTTCATGCACAACATCATGGTCAAAATCCAAGAATTCTAATTTGCTAGGTTTTTCCTCAAACCCCAAGTTTTCCACTAATTTTCATTTAAAATCTACACATAATCAATGTATTTAACTCGTAATAGGTAGGATTAGCTTACCTCCAAGTTGCTAGGTGGAAGCCCCTCTCAAGAAGCTCCAAAATCGCCCCAAAGTACAGAAAAATGGGTGAAATGAACTGAACCCCGCTTTTTAAAACATTCTGCCAAGAGACTTCCGCACCTGCGGACTCCTGGCTGCTTCTGCGAGTCCGCATCTGCGGAGCCCTCATCGCACATACGCCAATCACCGCTTCTGCAGTCCTCCATCTCGCTTCTGCGCTTGCGTAGATGCGGCCAATATCCCGCATCGGCGTCCTTCCCTTGGCTGCCTCTTTCCGCTCCTGCGACTCCCAGACCGCTTATGCGGCTCCGCACCTGCAGCCACAACCTCGCAGGTGCAGTTACACCAGATACAAGCTGCTGAAGCCCTTTAAACTCCAAATTTGATTCGTTAACCATCTGGAATCCCCCCGAGGCCCCCGGGACCCCGTCCAATCATACCAACCAGTCTCAAAACACATTACGGACTAGCTCGAGGCCTTAAATCATATCAAACAACGCTAAAATCATGAATCGACCTCCAATCCAAGCTTAATGAACTTAAGAATTTCAAATTTCTACATTCGATGCCAAAACATATCAAATCACGTCTGATTGACCTCAAATTTTGCACAAAAGTCACATTTGACATTACGGACCTACTCCAACTTTCGGAATCAGAATCCGATCTCGATATCAAAAATTCCACTTCCGGTCAAACTTCTCAAAAACCTTCAAATTTTTATCTTTATTCAAATGACTCCAAAATGACCCACGGACCTCCGAATTCACGTCCGATCGCGCTCCTAACACCAAAATCACCATACAGAGCTATTCCTAGTCTCGGAACCCCAAATGGACATTGATAACATTGAAATTCACTTCAACCCAAACTTATGAAATTCCTCCAAAAATGCTAACTTCCACAATAGGCGCCAAAACGTTCCCGAGTCCTGAAACACCCGATCCGGACATACGCCCAAATCTAAAATCATCATACGAACCTGCTGGAACCTTCGAATCCCTATTCCGAGGTCGTTTACTCAAAAATCCAATCTTAGCTAATTCTATCAACTTAAAGCTTCCAAAATGAGAATTCTCTTTCCAAATTGACTCCGAGCTCCCAGAAATTCAATTCCGACCATGCATACAAGTCATAATACCTGAAGTGAAGTTGCTCTTGGCCTCAACTGCTGAACGGCGTGCTAGAGCGCAAAATGACCGGTCGGATCGTTACATAACCTCCTTTTCTTGTGAGAAAATAATTTCTATCTTTACAATAAAGAAAATCTCATAAACTTTCTCATCTTATATTTGTGTAAAATTTAAAGCATATTCGAAAGCAATACTGTTAATAACTATATAAAAATCATGATTTTCAAGCTTTTTACAAAAATACTCCACTCAAAATACCATATCAATATGTATATGACGGTATTAAGGTTGTTAAACTTACGGGATCTTAATCCCTTCGAGCTCATATGGGTTACTACGACTTATCCTAATATTAAAGTATGAGATGTAACACCACGCTCGTTATCTAGCATGTGCGACACCTCAAAGTAATACAACGATGTGAAATCCGAGGTTTCATACCCTCAGGACAACATTTACAATAATTACTCACCTCAATCCAGTCCGAATTCTAGCCCGCGATGCCTTTGCCCTTCGAATCGGCCTCAACTTGCGTCAAATCTATCCAAAATCAGAATCACGACGTCAAAATATGCTAAGGGAATGAAGCCCATGCGAAAATAATCAAATTACAACATAAATCTCGAAATTAACCAAAACCCGACCCCCAGACTCACGTCTCGGAATCCGATAAAATTTATATCAATCAACTCCTTATCTCCCCACGAGTTCATACATATCAAAAGTACTAGAATTCGGTCAGAATGACCCCTCAAACCCTTGCTCAAAGGTCTCTAATCTCAAGCCCTAGTTTTCCCTAATTTTAACCTTTAATTTCCATAAATTACAAGCCTAATCCGCGAATTAACACCATAGAAATGAGTTTTTGGTTCAACAATCTTACCTCAACGAAGATCCCTTGAATTCCCTCTTCAAAATCCCAAAAGCTCCAAAACCGACTTAAAAATGGT
Source organism: Nicotiana tabacum (assembly GCF_000715075.1). NCBI lineage: Eukaryota > Viridiplantae > Streptophyta > Magnoliopsida > Solanales > Solanaceae > Nicotiana > Nicotiana tabacum. The sequence continues at coordinate 161,239,733 of NC_134087.1, forward strand.
GAAGAAAGGCTAAAGCGAAGTCCATAATTTATATGTTCTGCCCCAGTTAAACTGCTTCTGCGGTCACAACCTCGCACCTGCTATCCCAAGTGCGCTTCTGCGCAAAACACGTAAAAGCCCAATTACCGCATCTGCGATAATATTCCCGCACCTACGCTATCGCAGGTGCGCTATGCCGCTTCTGCTACTCCAGCTCTCCGTGGCCCTTTTCGCTTCTGTGACTTACTTTCTGCATCGGCGGGGGTCGTACCTGCAGCCTCCGAACCACAGATGTAGATATGACAGCAGTCATAAAACTTCAGCTGCCATTTCCAAATTCCTATCTTTCTGTCAACCACCCGAAATCACCCCGAGGCCTTAACCAAAAGCACAAACAAGACATATACCCCTATTCAAACTTATCCAATCTTCAAAACACCTCAAACAACATCGAATCAACCAAAACACATCGGATTCAAGCCTAAGATTCCCAAACTCTTCCGAATTCCGCTTTCGATCAAAAAGTCTAGCAAACCATGTCTGAATGACCTGAAATTTTGCTCACACATCCCAAATGATACAACGGACCTACTGCAACTCCCAAAATTCCATTCCGACCCCTATATAAAAATCTCACCTATCAACTGGAAACGCCAAAATTTCAATTTCGCCAATTCAAGCCTATATCCACTACGGACCTCCAAGACACATTCCGATCCCGCTCCTAAGTCCAAAATCACCTCCCAAACCTATCTGAACCATCAGAACTCACATCCAAGCCCTTTAACACATAAGTCAACATTTGGTTGACTTTTCCAACTTAAGCTTACTTAAAAGAGACTAAGTGTCTCAAACCTCTCCAAACCCGAGCCAACCAACCCGATAACACAAAATACAGCTGAACAAGGCAATAAGAAGCAGAAATTGGGGGAAATGGAGCGATAACTCATGAAACGACCGGCCGGGTCGTTACAAGGCCCTAGGCTAGAAATCCAAAAATTATTATAGATATATCTCAGTCAAAACTCCACGATTCTAAATATACTCAAAACTCCACGATTCTAAATATACCCAAAACTCCAGGATTCCAAATATATGATTAAATTCCAAATCGGGAACACATTTCATAATCGATCCCCCAAAATTACTCTCTTAAGTTAATACCAAAAATCTCAATTTCTGTAGTTTATTCCGTATTTCAGGAGATAGAATTGCATATTCTTGAAATATAATCACAAATGAGTAAAAATCACTTACCCTCTTGCTTTGTATGAAAATATCCTTGAAAAAGTGCCCTTCTCCAAGTCTAGAATTCAAAATATGAAAGAACGGAAATAATCCTGAAATTCACATCTTAAATAATCTGTCCAGGGATACTCTTCACGATCTTGAGATATTGCTCCGCGATTGCGAAGCACAAAATCTTCTTCTTGAGAATTACACCTATGTGATCGCAACTAAAGCCCCGCGATCATGAAAGTCAACCACTCCACTTCTCTGCGAATGTGATATCCCCTATGCGAACACATAGATCGAAACCCCTAGCCAGGCTCTTCCTTTTCGCGAACACGATCAATTCCACACGGTCGCATAGCCCAGCGCCATATCTCACCATGATCGTGACCACCATCATGAGAATGCAATGCACAAAAACTCATCTGCCAGACCCCCTTATCCATGATTGCGAGACTCAACTCTACTATCGTGAAGCACAACCCTGCACCAGCATACTTGTAGCTGCAAAACATAAGAAAATGGTTCGTAACTACCCCGAATCACACCCGAGCCCCCCTCGAACCCTGTCTAATCATACCAACAAGACCTTATACCTACTCCAAACTTATCCCAAGGCTCAAAACCTCAAAAACAATAACAAAATAAAGATTTGAATATCAAATCCACCTCTTAACTTTCAAACAATCCAACTCACCAAAATTGTCTGAATCACACATAGACATTTCAGATTACAATAAAACTTTGCACACAAGTTCCGTTAAATTATTAGGACCAATCCAATGTATCAAAATAGTAATCGGAGTCCGATAAAATAAACTCCCGGTCTAACTTATGAACTCTCTAATCCTTCAAATTACCAAATTTCAAAAATAGAATCAAAATCTTCTAGGAATATCCTAATTCAAATACTAACATATGCCCAAGTCTAAAATCACCATACAAACCTATTGGAACGATCAAATTACTAATGCGAGCTCGTTTACTCAAAATTCAAATCTTGGTCAACTCTTACAACTTAAGATTCCGAAAATAGAACTAAGCGTTCCAATTCACTCTCGAACATTCCGAAACCAAGCCAACCATCCCTACAATTCATAAAATATCAAACAAATAACGGGAAGCATCAAACATAAGAGAGGGGCTCGAATACACAAAATGACAGTTGGGTCGTTACATTCTCCCTCTTTTAAACAAACATTCATCCTCGAATGGGTTTAGAATTACACTTGGAATGCCAAAAAGATGATGATATCTACTGTGCATATCATGCTCGATCTCCCAAGTCACTTTCTCAACCGGCTGAACTCTCTACTGAACCTTTACTGATGCAATCTCGTTCGATAAAATTCCGAACCTTCCTATCCAAAATGACCACTGGATCTTCCTCATAATCCAGATTCTCATCCAACTACACTGAACTAAAATTTAACATATATGACTTGTCTTCATAATACGTTTGAAGCATGGAAATATGGCATATCGGATGAACTCCCGACAAGCTGGGTGGCAAAGCAAGCTTATATACCACCTTACCAACTTTCTCTAAAACCTTAAGTGGGCCAATAAACCTAGGGCTCAACTTCTCTTTCTTCCCAAATCTCATCATGCCCTTATTAGGTGAAACTCTAACAAAAACCGTTTCATCTTACATGAAAGCCACATCACAAACCCTCCTATCAGCATAACTCTTCTACTTTGACTACGTTGTATGTAGCCGCTCCTAAATAAACTTCACAATTTCTAGAGCATCAAGAACCAAATCTTTACCCAACAACTTAGCCTCACTGCGCTCAAACCAACCAACCAGAGACTGACACCGTCTCCTATATAAGGCTTTATATGATGCCGATTGGTAGCTATTGTTGTAAGAAAACTCTACCAATGGTATAAATTGATCACATTGGCTTCTAAAATCAATAATATAGGCTCTCAACATATTCTCAAGGATCTGATCTGATCGAAAGACGAAATGCAATGCTAAGCTACACTTGCATGCCTAACTCTCACTAAATAACTCTCCATAAGTGCGATGTGAACTGAGTGCCCCTATCCAAAATGATAGAAACAAGCATACCATGTAATCATACAATCTCTCTAATGTAGATGTGAGCCAACTTCTCTAAAGTGTAGGAAATCATGACTAGAATAAAATGTGCAGACTTGATCAATCTGTCCATAATGACCCAACAAATATCAAACTTCTCCAAGGCCCATGGAAATCCTACTACAAAATCCATAGTAATATGCTCCCACTTCCACTCTAGTATATCTATCTTCTAAAGCAAAGCACCTAGTTTCTGATATTTATACTTGACCTACTGTCAATTCAAACTCCACAAAACATGCCCAAAAATGTCTTTCTTCATCCTCTTCCACCAATAATGCTTCTTCAAATCAAAATACATCTTTGTGGCATCTGAATAAATAGAATATCACAAACTCTGAGCCTCTGTAAGGATCAACTCCCTTAAGCCATCTACATTAGGAACACAAATCCAATCCTGAAGTCGCAATACACCACCATCACCAATGACCACCTCCTTAGCACCACCTCAAAACACCATGTCCTTAAGGAGAAGCAAATGATGATAGTAATACTAGCGAGCCTTAATGTGCTCAAATAAGGATGACTGGACAACAACACAAGAAAGAACTCTACTAGGCTTGAAAATATCCAATCTCACAATCTATAAGTTAAGGCCTGAAAATCCATAGGCAAAAGCCTCTCCATAGCTGGAATAAATGCCCAACTTCCCATACTCTCCACCTTCCTACTCAAAGCATCCTCTACCACATTCGCCTTATTTCGATGACTGAAGATAGTGATGTCATAATTCTTCAAAAACTCCAACCACCTCCGCTGCGTTAAATTCAAATCTTTTTGCTTGAACAAGTGTTGAAGACTTCGATGATCAGTGTAAACCTTACATGACACACCATACAAGTAATGCCTCCAAATCTCCCCGAGTCCAAATATGTCTTTTGTGCCAAGATTCGACCTAAATTGAGGTCTAAATCTCCAAAATTTACTTTGTTAAGTTTCTATCCAAAGTCCCATTTTCTAAACTTAAAAATCCTTGATTTGAGGGTGAAAATCTATGGGAAATTATATCAATTAATTAAAAATAAGTTAAAATTACTAACCTTAGAAATTAGGAAGAAAATCCTCCCAAATATTGCCTCGTCACGTAGTCTAGGTCTAAAAAATGGGAAAACATGAGCACATTTCGAAGTCCCTATCCATGTTCCCAGCCTTTGATGTCGCAGGTGCGAGAAAAGCCTCACATAAGTGATGTTGTAGGCACGATTAAATAGCTCACAGGTGCGACCCTGTGTCAGTGCAGATGTAGCAGGTGCAAAAAACCTTTGTAAAATACAATGCATGTATTCGTGACAAAAGTCATATGGGACTAGTCCCCGCTCTGAGGCAGATGCAAACTAGCATCTTGCAGATGCAGCTTTGTACCTGCGCATCAAAACATCGCAAATGCGATATGCTGTGTCACGACCCAAACTGGAAGGCCATGACTAGCACCCGACCATACTTGCCGAGCACCAACGTACATTTCATTTAACCTTCATTATTATCTTTTAGGGCTGACGAGATCAATATAAATGGTAGACCTGGATCATGGACAACCAGCAATAAAATACGACGACATGAACATACATAGTAGGGGATGACCAGATAATCAAGAAACTGCATATAAGGTATGAGCTACCACGCTACCATGAAAGACTATATAACAAAAACCAGCCGACAAAGCATACCAAACTATACATGAGTCGACACTTGTCTATGAGCCTCTAAATGAACATAAGTGCTGCAACATAGCCGGAACAGGGCCCCGACATACCCATAATGTCTATAACAAAAATGCATACCAAGACCAAGGCAAGTCCGGAGAAGGGAACTCACCAATCACCGCTGAACTGGACAGCCTACTATGGTGGGGGAGTTGCACCGACCTGTCTATCAGGACCTGCAGCACGACATGCAGCGTCTACAAATAAAAGGACGTCAGTACGAATAAAGTACTGAGTATGTAACGTAGGGAACTATAAATACGATCAGTAATGTAAGCAAGGATAGAGAATATACAACCTGTAACATCTTAGTACCTCTGAGGGCTACTGACATGAAATGCATGATACATATGTATAAATACATAAACCTTTAAAACATTCGCCTCTGTGGGCATCATCATCATCATATCGTACCCAGCCATAATAGGCTCGGTAAAAAATGTACCCGGCCATTATAAGGCTCGGTAGAATCGTAACCAGCCACGTAGAGCTCGGTAAAACCCAACTGATCAGTGGTTGCACAATAGGTGTCATACCCGGCCAACTATAGCGTGGCTCGGTAGAGTAAAATAGATACATATATTTATTGCATGCTCGACTCATGGAATCACATTCTAAACCTTTCGGAGTGACGTAAGGTCGGTATCCTCTGTACACGTTATTAGGACAAACTCTTCACTATGAACCTTATAAGAATCAGGAAGTACCAACAACATTGATAACATAATAATAATAGAAGCAACATTAACATCAATCGTTCCATAAGAGGGAAAACAATGTAAGTACTGCTAGCTTCTAAGAGCAAAGTATCTTGGAAGCTCGTTCATTACATTACGTACAATCGGAGTCGTGCAAAAGAAGGAAAGGGATAGCCTCACATACCTTGTATATACTGCCCCAATCTCAAGCTATGCAATTGTCAAAACTCCTTAGTCTACAATAAGAGAAACGATACTATCGTTATCATTTAAGCGTCATAACTATTATGTATCGACCACAACCTATTTTACGATGAAACAGACAACACCTCCCCTATATATATGACTTCACACCATTCAAAACAGTCACCAAACATCCTAAACAACATCAATAATAAACATATTGAGCCTCCCAAAATAGTCCACGCACAGCCTAATCACTCCATACATACGACGACCACCGTAGTCGTGTCAAACGACCCGGAAATGTTACGAATAACTATCATCCCACAACCCTACATATATATGGTGTTTCTCCACCCCCTTCCTCCTCCAAAACTCCACAAAACAATAGTAAAATACGCAGTCCAACAGCAACGCAAAACAGTCCACAAAACAATAACATTACTACCAAGCCTTTCGATATATACTTCACAAGTTCTAGCTTCAATGGCTTAGCCACAACTTGGATAATCTTAAATACATATAGAGTAAGAGGTTACTTTCCTTTATACAAAAAGAAAAACTCCAATTTGACCTTAAATTTCCATGAAATATCCCTCCAATGCTTCCACAACAATAAAAAAGCGAAAATAGCGATCAATTAGTGTTTTTCGGCACTAGAATCACTTTAGAAGGCTTGAAATAACCTAGGATTGATATTAAGAACAAGAGGGAGTATTTACAGAACATAAACCCTTTTAAACAACCTCCCACACGAGCTGTAGCGACACAAAAATGAGCAACAACAAGAAGAACAAGAGACTTACTAGCGCCCCGGAATTCCCAACACTTGATTTGTGTTGTTTGCCCTTTTTTGGGTCTTGAATCTTGAGAGAACCTTGAGAGGATGTTGCTAGGGTTCTAAGGTCTGAAAATAGTGAGACTAAATGACTTAAAACGGGTTGGAGGCATCCTATATAGGTCCAAATATCTTAAACCGCCTTAGTGGGCCCCATAGAGAGGTGCTTGGCGCAGTCTCGCGAAAATGCGAATATCTCTCTACTCCGAGATCGTATCGATGAACGGATTAATGCGTTGGAAACTAGACTCACAGATAGTTAATTTGGTTGGTAGATCACCCCGTAATTCCTTGTAAATTAGGAGAAAATATTAGAAACATTTGACCTAATATTTAAGTAAAATTATGAACCTAAGTTGCGACAACTTTTGTCGACTTTTGTTTCATAACTCGTTTGACTTCAAGACTTATGATACAGATATTATATGATTAAAATACCTTAATACATGACCTCTTGAGTGTATTAAGCACCGCTAGATTTACCTGAAAATACGAGTTACAACATCCTTGATTCATTTAACTTCTAATACTTGTTAATCACCCTTATACACTCTTTATCACTTAAGACCAATAGGATTGACTTCTTATCATCTCAAAGATACTTCCTTCTTGGATTTATGTTAACTAATATATGGCATGAACTAACACATGTGGATATGGGTTGTAACACCCTCCCCCCCCCCCTTAGGAACATTCGTCCTCGAATGTAAGGGTTCATGGGGAGTTTAAATCATCGTGGATTCCAATGGAAATTTCCGATCAATTCTTCCCCTATAAAATGGTCACTAGCAAAACTTGCAAGCAATTAAGCCCAATATATGGCTTCACAAGGCTACACAAAGCATTATGAATATTTACATTATCTACATATCACCATTTTGTATTAAGGAGGAGTATTCTCAAATTATTGCTTACCTCATAGAGCCATTTCACCTTCCAATGTATCCTGTCTTCCACCAGCATCCTTGTTATCTTCATTCTGGAATAGGTAAGGGTATTTAGACTTCATCTCCTCTTCTGGTCCCATGTCATTTCTTCCATATTTTTGTTCCTCCACAATACTTTGACGGAAGCTACATCTTTTGTTCTCAGCTTGCGGACTTGTCGATCTAATATCGCCACTGGCACTTCTTCATATGATAGGTCCTCTATAACTTGTACATCTTTGATAGGGATGACTCGAGAAGGGTCTCTAATACATTTCCTCAACATACATACATGGAATACCGGGTGGACTAATTCAAATTCGGATGGCAATTCTAACTCATAAGCAACCTTTCCAATTCGTCGAAGAATTTTATACGGCCCGATATACCTTGGACTCAGCTTACCTTTCTTCCCAAAACGCATAATACCCTTCATTGGTGAGATCCTCAGGAAAACCCAATCACCAACCTCAAACTTTAGATCACGATGTCGGACATCGGAATAAGATTTTTGCTTGCTTTGTGCCGTCCTCAATTGCTCCTGTATCACTTTCACCTTCTCAATAGCTTGGTGAATCAAATCTGGCCCATATAATTCTATTTCACCGACTTCGAACCATCCAACTGGTGATCTACATCTTCTCCCGTATAGTTCCTCGTATGGGGCCATTTTAATACTGGAATGGTAGCTATTATTGTAGGCGAATTCTATGAGTGGAAGATGGTCATCCCAATTTCCCTTAAAATCTAGAACACATGCTCGTAGCATATCTTCCAGTGTCTGAATGGTACGTTCAGCCTGTCCATCAGTCTGCGGATGAAATGTAGTGCTGAGATTCACTTGTGTGCCTAAACCCTTCTGAAAAGACCTCCAAAAGTTAGTTGTAAATTGAGCTCCTCGGTCTGATATAATAGATACCGGCACACCATGAAGCCTAACAATCTTCTTGATATACAACTTCGCATAATCTTCAGCCGTGTAAGTTGTCTTAACTGGCAGAAAATGGGCACATTTTGTAAGTCGATCAATTATCACCCAGATGGAGTCAAACTTATGATAAGAGCGAGGTAATCCAATAATGAAGTCCATATTAATCACCTCCCATTTCCAGGTCGGAATCTCTATATTCTGAAGCAATCCACTGTGTTTCTGATGTTCTATCTTTACTTGTTGACAATTGGGACACTGGGCTACAAATTCTGCAATAGACTTCTTCATGTTATCCCACCAATACTGCTCCTTGACATCATGATACATCTTTGTCGAGCCGGGATGGATGGAATATCGGGATTGATGAATCTCATTCATAATCTTCTCTCGCAACCCTGCCACATTAGGCACACATAATCGGCCCTGGTATCTCAGTGCCCCATCTCTTCCGATCTCAAAAGCCATACTTTTACACTGCTGAATGCTCTCTCTTAATCGTACTAAGATAGGATCTTCATATTGTCGTGCTTTTACCTCGGCTACCAAAGATGATTCTGATGTATTTTGTACAGTAACACCTCCGTCATCAGAGTCTAACAATCTGATTCTCATATTGGCTAGCTGATGAAGCTCTTTAGTCAACCCCTATCTACCTGCCTCAATATGTACTAAGCTTCCCATTGATTTACGGCTGAGAGCGTCTGCCACAATATTGGCTTTACCGGGATGATACAATATCTCGACGTCGTAGTCTTTCAATAATTCAAGCCACCTACGCTGCCTCAAATTCAACTCTTTCTGCTTGAAGATGTATTGTAAACTCTTGTGATCTGTGTAGATGTCAACGTGGACGCCGTATAAGTAGTGCCGCCATATCTTCAAAGCATATATTACTGCAGCCAATTCCAAATCATGGGTTGGATAATTCTTTTCATGCTTCTTCAATTGTCTTGATGCATAAGCAATCACCTTCCCACACTGCATCAATACGCACCCCAAACCTATACCTGAGGCATCACAATATACCACATAACCTTCTGTTCCTTCAGGAAGAGTGAGCACTGGTGCGGATGTCAATCGATTCTTCAGCTCCTGAAAACTACGTTCACAAGTGTCAGACCACTGGAACTTGGTAGCTTTCTGTGTTAACTTAGTCAATGGTGATGATATAGAGGAAAACCCTTCCACAAACCGCCTATAATATCCTGCTAGCCCTAGGAAGCTGCGGACTTCTGATGGTGTTGTAGGTCTCGGCCAATTCTTTACTGCATCGATCTTCTAGGGTCTGGGCATAAGCTTGAATACAGGAAATATCCATGCCCTCCACCAAGGAGGTTGTTGTACACTCATTTATCAGATGTATTCCCAACCCATTCACGAACATATGCACCCTATCACTCATCTCGGCCACCATATGGGGAGCATACCTTGCCAAAGAATCAAATTGCATACTGTACTCTCGCACACTCATATTACCTTGTCTAAGGTTCAAGAACTTATCAGCTCTAGCTCGTCGTATCTCAACTGGCAAGTAGTGACGAAGAAAGGCCTCAGAAAATTCCTTCCACACAGCTGGAGGAGCGTTCGGACCCCTGGATCTCTCCCAACTATCATACCAGAGAATCGCTAAATCCCGTAGCCGATAAGAAGCCAACTCTACTGCCTCTATATCACTAACATGCATAACCCGCAGTGTACGATGAACCTGGTCAATAAAAGTCTATGGGTCCTCCTTGGGGTCTGATCCGGTAAACACTGGAGGGTCTAAATTAATAAATCACGAACTCTTATACTAACTGGTTTATCAGCAGCACCTGTATTTTGCCTCTGAGCCTGAGCAGCTACCAAGCTAGTTAACAACTGCAAAGCACTCCGCATATCCTAGTCTGTAGTGCCAGATGGAGGAACTGGAGGCGCTGGGTGCCTTCTAATATTCTATGGAGGAGATGGAGTAGATGAGGTATGAGAGGGCATCTCACTCTGAGCCTCACTTTGTCTTGCTCTGTCTTGGGGCACCTGATTGGTACCCTCTCCCGCTGCTGTATCAAGCCGTCTACTAATCGTTTGCTTCCTAGTCGAAGGCATCACTGAAAGAAAACAAGGTGAATATTAGAGACGAACACTTACGACTCAACTCTACGCACGATCTAGATTCAGGAAGAAGGTAACAACCCTAGATGTCATGTAGCCTCCTGATTATAAATGTGGCACGCTACACATCCATAATCAAGACTCTACTAGACACGGCTCATAGACAACCCCTAGGACAGACTTGCTCTGATACCAAGTTTGTCACGACCCAAACTGGAGGGCCATGACTAGCACCCGACCATACTTGCCGAGCACCAACGTACATTTCATCTAACCTTCATTATTATCTTTTAGGGCTGACGAGATCAATATAAATGGTAGACTTGGATCATGGACAACCAACAATAAAATATGACGGCATGAGCATGCATAGCAGGGGATGACCAAACAATCAATAAACTGCATATAAGGTATGTGCTACCACGCTACCATGAAAGACTATATAACAAAAACCAGCCGACAAGTCATACCAAACTATACATGAGTCGACACTTGTCTATGAGCCTCTAAATGAACATATGTGCTGCAACAAACCTGGAACAGGGCCCCGACATACCCATAATGTCTATAACAAAAATGCATACCAATACCAAGGCAAGTCCGGAGAAGGTATGTCACCAATCACCGCTGAACTGGACAGCCTATTGTGGTGAAGGAGCTGCACCGGCCTGTCTATCAGGACCTGCAGCACGACATGCAGCACCCACAAATAAAAAGACGTCAGTACAAATAATGTACTGAGTATGTAAGGTAGGGAACCATAAAGAATATATGTAAGCAAGGATAGAGAATATACAACCTGTAACATCTTAGTACCTCTGAGGGCTACTGACATGAAATGCATGATACATATGTATAAATATATAAACCTTTAAAACATTCGCCTCTGTGGGCATAATCATCATCATATCGTACCCGGCCATAATAGGCTCGGTAAAGGCCATCATAAGGCTCGGTAGAATCATACCCGGCCATGTGGAGCTCGGTAAAACCCAACTGGTCAGTGGTTGCACAATAGGTTCCGTACCTGGCCAACTATAGCGTGGCTCGGTAGAGTAAAATAGATACATATATATATTGCATGCTCGACTCATGGAATCACATTCTAAACCTTTCGGAGTGACGTAAGGCCGGTATCCTCTTTACACGTTATTAGGACTAACTCTTCACTATGAACCTTATAAGAATCAGGAAGTACCAACAACATTGATAACATAAGAATAAGACAAGCAACATTAACATCAATCGTTCCATAAGAGGGAAAACAATGTAAGTACAGCTAGCTTCTAAGAGTAGAGTATCTTGGAAGCTCATTCATTACATTATGTACAATAAGAGTCGTGCAAAAGAAGGAAAGGAATAGCCTCACATACCTTGTATATACTGCCCCAATCTCAAGCTATGCAATTGTCAAAACTCCTTAGTCTACAATAAGAGAAACGATACTATCGTTATCATTTAAGCGTCATAACTATTATGTATCGACCACAACCTATTTTACGATGAAACGGACATCACCTCCCTTATATATATGACTTCACATCATTCAAAACAGTCACAAAACAGCCCAAACAACATCAATAATAAACATATTGAGCCTCCCAAAATAGTCCACACACAGCCTAATCACTCCATACATACGATGACCACCGTAGTCGTGTCAAACGACCCGGAAATGCTACGAATAACTATTATCCCACAACCCTACATATATATGGTGTTTATCCACACCCTTCCTCCTCCAAAACTCCACAAAACAGTAGTAAAATACGAAGCCCAACAGCAACGCAAAATAGTCCACAAAACAATAACATTACTACCAAGCCTTTCGATATATATTTCACAAGTTCTAGCTTCAATGGCTTAGCCGCAACTTGGATAATCTTAAATACATATAGAGTAAGAGGTTACTTACCTTTATACATAAAGAACAACTCCAATTTGACCTTAAATTTCCATGAAATATCCCTCCAATGCTGCCACAACAACAAAAAAGCGAAACTAGCGATCAATTTGTGTTTTTCGGCACTAGAATCAATTTAAAAGGCTTGAAATCACCTAGGATTGATATTAAGAACATGAGGGAGTATTTACAACAACAACAACAACAACAACCCAGTATAATCCCACTTAGTGAGGTCTGGGGAGGGTAGTGTGTACGCAGACCTTACCCCTACCCTGGGGTAGAGAGGCTGTTTCCAAATAGACCCCCGACATCCTTCCCTCCAAGAACTTCCCACCTTGCTCTTGGGGAGACTCGAACTCACAACCTCTAGGTTGGAAGTGGGGGTTGCTTACCATCAGAGACCCTTTCAACGCAGCATAGGCTTTTGGTGATGGACATTTGTATTAGGATAAGGAGGAAGAAGAGGTCAGTACAAGGACGCCCCAGGATTAGGTGGGGCGCCTTAACTGAGGATAAAGCTAAGGAGTTGGAAGGAAGGTTATCGGAAATGGGAGCTTGGAGGAGTGGTGGGGACGCGAACACAATGTGGTCGACGACGGCGGACTGTATAAGAAAGGCGGCGAGAGAGGTGTTAGGGATATCTACGGGCCGCAATAAGGGTCACAAATGAGATTGGTGGTGGAATGCAGTTGTCCAAGGTAAAGTGGAAGCGAAGAAGGCGGCTTACCTGCGGTTTATAGGGAGAACTAACGAGGAGGAGAAGAGAGAGAACAGTCAAAGGTATAAGGTAGCTAGGAAGGATGCAAAGATGGCAGTGACGGAGGCTAAGACGACAGCTTTTGCTCGTCTGTATGAGGAACTAAGGAACAAAGGTGGGGAGAAGAAGTTATTCCGACTCGCTAAGGCGAGAGAGAGGACAACTCGAGATCTATACCAAGCGAGGTGCATAAAAGATGACGACGACAAATTTTTGATGGGAGATGACCAGATTAAGAGGAGGTGACAGACCTACTTTCATAAACTTCTAAGTGAAGAAGGAGATCAAGATATTAGACCTGGGGAATCGAGGAATGCCGACAGTCACCATGAATTAAGTAATTGTAGGGACATTGAGATCGATGAAGTCATGGAGGCAATGCGTAAGATGAGAAGGGGCAGAGCTACCGGGCCAGACGAAATTCCGGTGGAACTGTGGAGGTGTGTGGGTAGAGCAGGCTTGGAATGGCTTACTGCATTGTTTAGTGTTATATTCAAGACTAATAGGATGCCGGAAGAGTGGAGGTGGAGTACAATGGTCCCGTTGTATAAGAACAAAGGTGATGTCCAGAGCTGTAACAACTATAGGGGCATCAAATTACTAAGTCATACCATGAAAGTTTGGGAGAGAGTGGTAGAAGTGAGAGTGCGAAGGACGGTGTCTATTTCAGACAACCAGTTCGGGTTCATGCCGGGGCGATCTACCACATAAGCTATATATTAGGAGGTTGGTGGAACAGTACAGGGATAGGAAGAAGGACATTCACATGGTATTTATTGATCTGGAGAAAGCGTACGATAAGGTTCCTAGGGAGGTCTTATGGAGCTGCTTAGAGGATAAAGGGGTCCTGATTGACTATATTAGGGTGATTAAAGACATGTATGATGGAGCTAAGACTCGGGTTAGGACAGTAGGAGGCGACTCTGAACATTTTCCATTTACTACGGGGTTGCACCAAGGGTCTGCGCTCAGCCCATTCATATTTGCCCTGGTGATGGATGCACTGACTCATCATATTCAAGGGGAGGTGCCATGGTGCATGCTATTTGCTGATGACATTATTCTAATTGACGAGACACGAGGCAGCGTCAACGAGAGGCTAGAGATTTGGAGACATGCTCTTGAGTCTAAAGGTTTCAAGTTGAGCAGGACGAAGACGGAATACCTCGAGTGCAAATTTGGAGTTGAGCCGACGGAAGCGGGAGTTGAAGTGAGGCTTGAATCTCAAGTCATTCCCAAGAGGGATAGTTTCAAGTACCTTGGATCGGTTATCCAGGGGATCGGGGAGATTGATGAGGATGTCACACATCGTATAGGGGTGGGGTGGATGAAGTGGAGGTTAGCGTCGGGAGTCTTGTGTGACAAGAAAGTGCCATCGTTACTAAAAGGTAAGTTTTGTAGAGCAGTGGTTAGGCCTGCCATGTTATATGGAACTGAATGTTTGCCGGTAAAGAACTCACACATCCAGAAGATGAAAGTAGTAGAGATGAGGATGTTGAGATGGATGTGCGGACATACAAGAATGGATAAGATTAGGAATGAAGATATTCGAGAGAAGGTGGGCATGGCCCCCATGAAGGACAAGATGCGGGAAGCAAGACTCAGATAGTTCGGGCACATTCAGAGGAGGAGCACTGATGCACCGGTGAGGAGGTATGAGCGACTGGCTGTAGTGGGTATGCGAAGAGGTAGAGGACGCCCTAAGAAGTATTGGGGAGAGGTGATCAGACAGGACATGGCGCGACTTAGGATTACTGAGGACATGGCCCTTGATAGGGAATTATGGAGGTCGAGTATTAAGGTTGTAGGTTAGGGGAGAGTTGTGAATATTTCTACAGCACAATAGAGTGAAACTAGCCAGTTAGGAGTTGGACTAAGAATGTCATTGGTCGTCTATTGATGCAGGGCTTTACCTGCTAGTTTTACTATACCAGCCATCTTTTTCGTATTTCGTATTCTGTATTTCATATCTATTGTATTGCTGTTATTTTATTATGCATTTTTATTATGCATTTTTATGGTACTAATATATCGGCTTCTGTTGCTTTTGAGCCGAGGGTCTCCTGGAAACAGCCTCTCTACCCTTCGGGGTAGGGGTAAGGCCTGCGTACATATTACCCTCCCCAGACCCCACTTGTGGGATTATATTGGGTTGTTGTTGTTGTTGTTGTTGAGGGAGTATTTACAGAACATAAACCCTTTAAAACAACCTCCCACACAAGCTGGAGCGACACAAAAATGAGCAACAACAAGAAGAACAAGAGACTTACTACCGCCACGGAATTCCCAGCACTTGATTTGTGTTGTTTGCCCTTTTTTGGGTCTTGAATCTTGAGAGAACCTTGAGAGGATGTTCCTAGGGTTCTAAGGTCTGAAAATAGTGAGAGTAAATGACTTAAAACGGGTTGGAGGCATCCTATATAGGTCCAAATATCTTAAACCGCCTTAGTGGGCCCCATAGAGAGGTGCTTGGCGCAGTCTCGCGAAAATACGAATATCTCTCTACTCTGAGATCATATCGATGAACGGTTTAATGATTTGGAAAATAGACTCATAGATATTTAATTTGGTTGGTAGATCAACCCGTAATTCCTTGTAAATTAGGAGAAAAGATTAGAAAAATTTGACCTAATGTTTAAGTAAAATTATGAACCTAAGTTGCGACAACTTTTGTCGACTTTTGTTTCATAACTCGTTTGACTTAAAGACTTATGATACGGATATTATATGATTAAAATACCTTAATACATGACCTCTTGAGTGTATTAAGCACCGCTAGATTTACCTGAAAATACGAGTTACAACATCCTTGATTCATTTAACTTCTAATACTTTTTAATCACCCTTATACACTCTTGTATCACTTAAGACCAATAGGATTGACTTCTTATCATCTCAAAGATAATTCTTTCTTGGATTTATGTTAACTAATATATGGCATGAACTAACACATGTGGATATGGGTTGTAACATGCTGCAAGGCTCCCAATTCACGCAGATGAGAGCCACTTTCCTTAGAAGTGGCCTTGCACCTCCACACTTCTACAACACAGGTGTGACCTCAGTTAAATTTCCCTTCCCACATAGAGGTAACATTGTACCTGATCACCGCAGGTGCAATACTTGCAAGTTCAGCAACAGTAAAACGTATCCAAAAATGCCCAAAATTAATTTGAAGCTCACTTGAGACCCCCAGCCCCAATCCAAACATCGCAGACAAACTTATAAACCTTACAAACTCGATCGAAACCTCAAAACATCAAAATAACATCTAAAATCAAGAATCAAATATCAAAACTCAAAAATTTTCAAATGTTCATTAACTCAAACTTCCAACTTTCAACTATAACTGCCGAAACGGCCTTGGATCACTTGGGGACCCAAACCAAACATATGTACAAGTCCAAAATCAACATACAAACCTATAAATATCGTCAAAACATCGATCCGAGGTCGTTTACCAAGAATGTAATCATGGTCAACTCCAATAATGTTAAGACTTTAGGATCAAGATTTCTTTATCAAAACACTTCTAAAATTTCTAATAATCAAAACAAACCATGCACACAAGTCTTAAATAGTCAAATAAAGTTATTCAAGGTCTCAAATGACGAAACGCAAATCTAGAACTCAAAACAACCTATTAGGTCATTATATTCTTCCCCTTTAAAAAAATCTTCGTCTTCGAACGGACATGAAAATGTACCTGAAATAGAAAAAAATATGGGTATCTAATCCTCATATAGGACACAGACTCTCAAGTAGCCTCCTCAGTCGGCTTCCCTTGCCAAAGCACTTTCAGGGAAAGAATTTCTTTGGATCTCAACTTTCGAACCTCCCTTATCTACAATAGCTATCGACTCTTCTTCATATGTCAAATTCTCATCAAGTTGCACTATGCTTAAGTCCAAGCATGAGACTTGTTGTCGTGATACTTTCGGAGCATAGAAACATAAAACATTGGATGAACTCCTGAAAGACTATGAGGGAAAGCAAGCCTATAAGCAACATCCTCAACTCTCTCTAACACCTCAAACGGGCCAATGAACCTCAGGCTCAACTTTCCTTCTTCCCAAATCTCATCATATCCTTCATGGGTGAATCTTCAAAAGTACTTTCTCACCTTCCACAAATGCCACATCACGGACCTTCTTGTCCGCATAACTCTTTTGCCTACTTTGTGTTGTCCGAAGATGATCATGAATCTACTTCACCTTATCATAGGCATTATGGACCAAATTTGTACCCAATCTGTACCCAATATCCTAGCCTCACCAGGATCAAACCAACCAATACAAAATGGCATCGCTTACCGTATAAAGCCTCGTACAATGTCATCTGAACGCTAGACTAATCGGTGTTGTTGTAGGAAAACTCCGCCAATGGTAGAAACTAATCATGATGGACTCCAAAATTGGAGTTGATTTTATAGGTTTCAGCATCAATCGTAGAAGTTGGAATTCATTAGTTTTCATTAGTCTTGAATCGGGATGCGATTCATGTTTTTATGTTGTTTGATGTGACTTGAGGCCTCGACTAAGTTCATATCATGTTTTAGGACCTGCTGGTATGTTTGGATGGGGTCTTAGGGGCCTCGGGAATGATTTGAATGGGAATCGGATTGGAATTTGGCTTAGAAGGATTTTGTTATTGTTGATGTCGGAAATGTCAACTAACACAAACAATCCATTCACCATTTTGGGCTATTCTAACCTTAGCCGGATTGTGATGTTCCGTCCTTTTCTTAAACTACACCTGTTAGCCCCCATAGGGCATAACTGAGATGGGTATGGCCAATTGTAGATACCTCTATTACTATTAATTATAACTCAAAAAGCTTATATTCCTCAGCCTGAATTATAAACACCATTAACCTTCATCAACTGGGTGCCCCGTACTCTTCTTCATCTTAATTCTTTTGCTTGTTAAAACTTGTATTTATCTTCTGAATCTCTCATTGTATTTCACTATTAAGGTAGATAGGTATTCTTGCCTTAAGACTCTTTATCAAGAGGCTTACACCTTTTAGTACGCACATGATCTGCTGAAGACTTCACATTTACTTATCATAAGTATGATGCAAAGTCGAGTTCCTCTGACTCAACTCTTTCATAGCCATGTATTTTACCAATCATCTTTCCGGATGTAGGTATCGTCTTATTATGAATAAAATAGATGTTAAGAATTTGAATTCTTATAATTGAGCTCTACCATAGGATCTAGATTAAGAAGTAAGAGTGATAGTCCTAAATACCCTATAGCCTCCTTCTTATAAGTGTGGTGCACAACACACCCATAAACAAGACTCTACTAGACACGGCTTGTAGACTCCTTAGGATAGAACTGCTCTGATACCACTTTTGTCACGACCCAAACCAATGGGCCGCGACGGGCACCCGATACCTTACTCAATCGAGTACCAACATAACCCTTGTCGGCCTATGTTTCGAGTATATACAGAATTATGTCGGCCTACCCATACTTCATATGTATATATTTTCATTTCCTCAAGAATTTCATATTGATTTTCCCTACTTCGATCTGTTGTTATGTCTTGTCGCAAGTGACGTGTGTTAGAGGGATTGTCAAGAGAATCGGCTCAGGTATGTTAAGGCTATCCCTTCTTTCTTCTGGCATTATCCATATGATACAAATGAAAAGAGCAAATGCACAATTTCCATAAATGGCTCTATTCATAGAAATACTAGAGATGTTTATGTTCTCGATTCCTCATGTGTCATAATATTCTATCATCTGTTCACGGGTCTCAGAAAAATACGTAAGTTAAAAAAATTGAGGGAGGAGAAACTTTATACCAAGTTCTCCAAGTGTGAGTTTGGCTCAGTTCGGTGGCGTTCTTGGGGCACGTGGTGTCCAGTGAGGGGATTAAGATTGATCTAAAGAAAATAAAGGCAATTCAGAGTTGGCCCAGACCGTCCTCAACTATTGAGATTAAGAGTTTTCTCTGCTTGGCCGGATATTATCGTCACATCGTAGAGGGTTTCTTGTCCATTACAGTGCCTATGACCAGATTGACCCAGAAGAGTGCTCCATTCAGGTGGTCGGATGAGTGTGAGGAAAGCTTTTGGAAGCTCAAGACTGCCTTGGCCATAACTCCAATTTTAGTTTTGCCATCAGCGTCAGGCTCTTATACAACGGATTGTGATGCTTCTCAAATTGTTATTAGGTGTGTCTTGATGCATGAGGGTAGAGTGATTACTTATACTTCATGCCAGTTGAAGCACCATGAGAAGAAATACCATGTTCATGATTTGGAGTTGGCATCCATTGTTCATGCATTCTAGATTTTGAGGCATTATCTCTAGATGTGTCTTGTGAGGTATTTATGGATCATCAAAGTCTCCAGCATTTGCTCAAACAAAAGGATCTAAATTTGAGGACTATGATATTACCATTTTGTATCATCCCGGAAAGGCCAATGTGGTGGCCGATGCCTTGAGTAGGAAGGCAGTGAGTATGGGTAGCCTTGTATTTATTCTTGTTGGTGAGAGACTGCCTGCATGAGACGTTTAGGCCATGGCTAATCAGTTCGTAGATTAGATGTTTCGAAGCCCAGTCGGGTTCTAGCTTTTGTGGTTTCCTGGTCTTTTTTTATGATCGCATCAGAAAGCGTCAGTATGATGACCCACATTTGCTTGTCCTTAAGGAAACGATTCAGCACAGGAATGCTAAGGAGTTTACTATTGGGGATGATAGGGTTTTGCGGACGCAGGGTCGGATTTGTGTGCCCAATATGGATGGGCTACGTGAGTTGATTCTTGAGGAGGCCTACAGTTCACGGTATTCCATTCACCCAAGTGCCGCAAAGATGTATCAGGACTTGAGGCAGCACTATTGGTGGAGGAGGATGAAGAAAGATATAATGGGGTTTATAGATAGGTTCCTAAATTGTCAGTAGGTGAAGTGAAAGCATGAGACATTGGGCAAATTGCTTCAAAGTCTTGAGATTACGGAGTGGAAATGGGAGTATATCACCATGGACTTCATAGTTGACCTCCCAGGCACTTCGAGGAAGTTTGATTCTATTTGGGTGATTGTGGATCGGTTGACCAAGTCCACACATTTCATTCCTGTTGGGACTACTTATTCTTCAGAGCGGTTGGCTGAGATCTACATCTACGAGATTTTTTGCCTTGACAGTATGGCGGTGTCCATCATTTCATAACGGGGCACACAGTTTACATTGCAATTTTAGAGAGCAATGCAGCGAGCGTTAGGCACATGGGTTTAGTTGAGTACAACATTCCACCCTCAGATGGACAGATAGTCCGAGCCTCTTTCCATTGCCAGTGCTTTGGTCTGACCCTCCTGTATCTTCCGTAACCTTCACATTATCATCAAGTTTGTTCTCCAATGCATACACCAGAACATGATCTACATAGGCCAAAATCTTGCCAGTTGCAGGGTTTACTATTGTTGCTTCATCAGGTGACCCTGGCGTCACCAGCCTAACACTTGGGGTATCTGGCTTTAAGCCTAGCGTCGCCAGCCTATCGTTAGGTGGTCTGCTGTCCCTCACTTTGTCTCTTGTTGTCTTTGTTGTTCCTAGTTGATCATCCTCCACCTCAATTGCATCACTCCCTACAACCTTTGTTGAGTTTATCTCATCAAGGTCTTTAAGCTTCCTAAAATCTGCAAATGTTTGAGGCGGAATATCTTGTAATGATTGGTTTGTAGTCACATTGAGTTGCCTTATCTCCTCTTCGCTAGTTCCAAACCTTCTATGATCCCATTTGATTGTGGATTCCTTATTAGCCTTTTCATTAGTACTTTGACCACTAGGAATAATAGGATTAGCTTTAGCTAAGTTCCCATTATGCTGATCTTCCAACACTTTCTCAACTTCTTCCTTCTTTACCCGCTTAAGTTCCTGTTGATTACCTTCTCAAACTGGTTTAGTATTAGCATCCTTCCCAACCCTAACCCCAGAAGCCTTAGGATTAGGGCTTGACACTTCGGTATTGCCTTCTTTTTCCTTCTCATGGCCCTTCTCGGATTGCTTTTCCCCATGTTCCTTCTTCTTACCATTGATATGATCCTCACCATAGCCTTCAGTAATTTTTTGAGTAGGTTGATGAACTTCCTCAACCTCTAGTGCACTAAACTTGTTCTTGGTTTCTACTTCATCAAGTTTGGCCTTCCCTTTACCCTTGTCAGCTTTCTTACCTTGTTTGTTATCAACAATGTGACCCCGATTATCCTGTTGGTATTTGTTCTTCCTTGCTTGTATCCATTCTTGCTTGGCATGATTAGTAGCAGGCTTACCAACCACCTTTCCACTTGACAGAACCTTTGTTGAATTTGCAGTTGTACCAATTTCTTCAGTGCTCACCACAACTGTCTTCTCCTTGCCTTGATCCTCAACATCTTCATCAAATCTCTTGTATAATTCAGACAGCATTCTGCCTCACTATGCCCTTGTTTCTTGCAAGGCTTACAATATTTAGGCATGTAATCATACTTAATCCTAATCCATTTAAACTCTTTTGGCCCAGAGTCATTAGCTTCGTCAACAATCTTAATACGTTTAGGGAAATTACCTAGCAAATTTGCTTCCACCTTTACCTTAGCACAACTAGGTCTAGTCCCATTTTGAGTTTCTAGGTCTACATGTAATGGATTACCAACTGCACGAGCTAATGAAAATACATATTCCTTAACAAAGAAATTTGGAGGAAGTTCTAGAAAGCTAATCTAAGCTATGGCAATTGGAGTCTCTTCATCAGGTATCCACCATGGATTCCATTTTGTACAACGCATCTGCCACATGTCTTATTGAGCCTTTAAATAAAAAGCTGGCTTTGAGAAAAGACGAACATAATCCTCAATAAAGAAAGCCTAATTAACACATGATTTTATTCAATCAAGCCAACTGAACAATGACCCTTAATCTCACATTAAATTAGAATCACTTTTTGTAATTCACCAATAACAGGCTTCCCATATGAAAATTTCCCAAGAACTGCAAGTTGAAGCCCTTGTTGTACGAAGGATTGCTTCACTTCTTGTTTCTTCCACTTCACAACTAGTTATCCATGAAGGAACTCAACTGGTTTCAATGGTAGCGTAGCTAGGATTTGCATGGGCGTATTTATGAGAGTAGGGTTTAATAAATTCGCATAGGTTTTAGGTGGATTAGAGTTTGTATTAGGGTTTGTAGAAGTTGGTAACTACTGAGGGGGGGAGGAAGACGACGGACCAACCTCAGGATGAGGCTGGCGAACGGCCGTAGAGGCCATGAAGGGCAGTCGTCGGCATGTATATTGATCGCCCCTTTGAGGAGAGAGAGAGAGAGAGAGAAAAGAGCATTTTCTAAAATAACTTTTTATTAGTAGTGTAGTTGTTTCTGAGCTATTATTTAAGTGTTGTTTCAGGATTTTGACTCATATCTTATTTTTGAACACTGGACTTGGAGAGGGGCGATTTTGCATTGGAGTTTCACAAAGGACTTTGGGGTAAGTGATTTCTACTCATATATGGTATTATTTCAAGAATCAATATGAATTATTAACACCCAAAACTTGTAATTTTGAGATGCAATTTGTGGTTTTCTTCTACACTTTAGGAGAGTGTATTTTGGGGATTTTCATATCCAATTTGGGCTTGATTATGGAAACTAATTGCATATTTGGACTCGGCAGGTTATCAGTCATCGAATTTTGGTATTGGTTCCGAGTCTTGAGCATGCAAGTCAGGGTTGACTTTTGTTGACTTTTGAGGAATTCTTCAAAGATCAAAGTGTTATGGAATTAGATCGCTTACTATGGCATTGGTTGACTTCCTCGGATGATACTTGGCTAGACTTGAGCCGGTTACTGGTTTTTTAAGAAAATGCTATTTTGGTGCTTCGAATTTGACCAGATGAGGTAAGTCTCTTGCCTAGCTTCGGTTGAGAAATTTTTTCCTACTAATTGACGTTGTAAGTCACATGTGGAGGTAATGTATGTATGAGATGATGAGCATATATACATGTGACATGGGTATTCATACTTGGGATAGATTCTAGACTACTTTATGCCATATTTGATTGTGTGTTCTACTTGTTTTATGTTTTTACTCAATTAATTGACTATGTGGGCACCCTAAACCATTCTAGAGTTAATGTTGAGGCTAATGGTACCTTATTTTGAGCATGGTGAACTATTATTGAGATCATTGTTACACTTGCTTTAGGCGTAGTCATATGTATATTACGCACACACATCTATACTTGTTATTCTTGTGTTATGCCTTAAATTGATGTATGACTACTTGAGTTCCTTACTCATGTTAAAGACTATGAAATAGATTTTGATGCTTATTTGGGCATGACGATTATTTGGTTGACGTATGACATGTTGGATCCATGGTCATACAAACATATAGGCATACATCCAACCTAGGGATCATCCCTTGTATACATGCACACAACTATGGATGGTTATTTCTCAATCCATGTGCATCACGTATGCTTATCTTTCATTCATATGCGTACATCACTGCATAGGATTTTGGGATATATATTGAGGTGATGGTATGAGATTTCTGATGTGCGGATATTGTGATATTGCTATTGATTTGGCACGAGGTTTTTGTCGTGCAGATACTGTGATAATATTATTGATTTGGCACAAGGTCTCTGCCGTGCGAATATTGTGATATTATTATTGAGTTGGCACGAGGAATTTGCCTTGCGGATATTGTGATATTGTTATTAATTTCGCATTAGGTCTTTGTCGTGCGAGTTGATATGATTATGGCACGTGAGTTATTTGTGCAGCATGTGGATATGGATCTATCGCTCTTGGTCTCCCTCTTATATTTCTCTATTGATGGCGCACACGCTTTTTGTGAATATGGAAATGTCACGAGGTCTTTATCGTGCATAAATGATGATATTGTTACTATTGTGGCACGAGCTATTTGCCGTATAGCATGTGGATATGGATCCATCCCCCTAGAGTCACCCTCTCATGTTTCTCTCATGATGGTATACGCGCAGGTTGTGAGAAATTGATGGGTTTCAGATTGATTGTTATGTGGGATCCTATATGATGAGTTACTGAGCATAAAGTTGGAAGCTTGGGCATTCGAGCGGTACTTTATGCATATTCGTGTATTTACATGCATTATTCATACATATCATCCACATATGCTAGTTGATGCATTTTACATATGTATGAGACTTGTTAGTGAGTTGTTGGACAGTTGGAGAGTGTTGTATTGATATAAAAAGAGATTTATCATCATACACTGAAATGTTACTCATAAATATGGTATTTAGAAACTAATACGAAATTAGATCATTGTTATACACAGGCACACTATATTCATGTAGGGGTATTTGAGCACACCCTACTCCGTGCACGTCTCTTGTGTGCGAAGTTGTTGTAAGTCATATTTGTTGGATCTATTTAATTGGAAAATCTTTTTTACTATCTTTACCTCAGTTGTGCACCTTTTCATTGATATTTGTTGCTTTATAATTGTCGCTTTGGATACTTCTTTGTATTATACATGTTATTGAGTTGTACAGATTATATGAGTGAGTATCTTTGGACGTAATAACCTTGACAGTACTTCACCGAGGTTAATCAAGATATTTACTGAGTACATCGGGTCAGTTGTACTCATATTACACTTCTGCACCTTGTGTGCAAATTATGGAGTTGAGTAGCTATGGAAGACGAAGCCTAGCATTGAAGACGTGCCAGCATTTCAGATTTAGGCTACGTTTAGAACTTCATTTCTATTTATGTAAACTTCAAACATATGTTGTATTTATTCTTTATACCAGCTTTATAAATCTAAATCTTAATAATACATTACTTGTACTACCAATTCTTGGGATATTGTATGGAATTCAACTATTTTATTCATTTATTATTTAAGATCTTCTTTAGAATTGTGTTTACTGTTGTTTGTCTTACCTAGCGGGCTGAGGTTAGGCACCATCACAACTTGGTGGAATTTTAGATTGTGACACTTATCACGACCCAAAATCCTATGCCATCTAGAACTCATAACCTTCCTTTCAAAACTGATATGAAATCTTGCTTCTAGGATATCAATTTGAATGGCGGGCTCGACTATATTTACTCAATGTCATATGGCACACCACATCTATCATGCTAACATAAAAAGAATGCGAGAATCTCATAATCAACTCTTAATCACAAGTGGGATAGACACCCCGTCAACCAAAACCTTCCACTTAACTCAATCCTGGAGAACATCGCAACATGTATCAAACCTTCCATACCTATAGAAGACATCGGTCTCAAGCCATGGTCGAAACCATTGTGAACTTTCTGAAACCTATTAGAACATAGCCAAGGCATCAGAACTGGATGTATCTAAATCAAATAAGTCACGCAGACTGACAAACTCAAAAGTAACTCAAACCTAAATACTCGCTCTGAAAAGACCTTCTGCGAACCCGAAGTTGTTTCTTTCATCTCTCTAATACTGCCATGTAGAATCAATCATGATATAGAAATACTAAAAGTCTCGGCACTATCCAATGTAATTCTCAAATCTTAGCCACATAATAATCTGGTAATCCTTGGATACCACATATGAATCTTTTACCTATTAGAACCTTCTCAAGATCCATCCACTATGCTCTAAGCTCCCATGCATGGCCAATATACACCGAACGACGTGTCCCCCACCAGCACATGAATACCCAAAAAGAAGCAACCAAGAGATTCTTTTTTATGAATACCCAAAAATATCATCTTGAATCATTCCAAGATCTTTATATACCTATAAAGCATATTACATCATGTATCCAGCAGATCCCTTGCTCGAAATCATCCTCGATGACACCCTTCTCAAATTATAGTTAATCACAAGCACATCCTAGTCCAGGAACTATAACAACACATGCCCATACGAGCTAATCATTGATGGTAAACTCCCCCACTTAGATCGAAGGCACAAAACACATCTACTAAACCACAATACTCTTCCTTCATAACTGTCATGATCTCGCACTGCCATCCATCTTAATCTCCTCATAAGATCATGGAGCATTAGTTATCACATCTTCCAAATCATCCGCCAAGTGCATACTCATCCTCGTAATAGTCGTGCGAACTTTCTCAAGTGATTCGAACTCTATTCGTGGCGCATGCATTCACTGGATAAAAGGAAATTTCTTCATAGAAACCTCATAAGAATCACATAACCTCAAACCCTCTCATAGAATATAGCCCACATGTTTATCCTCAAACCGAGATCTCTCTATGACCCTGTTATGGTTACAACGACTATGCAATCAATTAACATTCTAGAGTCTACACTCGTCAACAAGACAAGCATCCACTTCATTCCATAAATGAACAATAGAAAGGTTCATCAACATACACATAACTCAAAGATTGTATTTACATCAAGATATCAACACCCATATTCCCTTCTACATCTCAAGCAAATCCTTCTTGTGACATCCAAACTATCTAGCATAGTCCTCAGTCACATAATACTCATCACATAGCTATCTAGCCACTCACTGAGCCATCAATCCCACTTCTAGGGACACTACATGACATGAGATCCTGAAATCACTTACTCACACAATTAAATTTTCCAAACCAAGCTGCAATCAAAACCTGGCCTCATTTCCTCTAGACTGGCTTGCCTCACAATATAAGAAAACATCTTGCATCACATCCACGACATCATAAGTCATATGGTGTAAAATGATACCAAGTACTCAACATCACATATGAGTGAGTGGAAAGAAATCGAAGATATAAGCTTCAAGATGAATCAAGGTCTCACGATAAGGAAAGAAAGAAGGTAAAATTTCATGGATGCCAAGTAGCCTCTCAAAGATAGGCATGGACGTCATCATACCGATCCACAAAACTTTACTAGAAATTTACTCATGACTTGTAGAACGTATGAACCTAGACCTCTGATCCCACCAAGTCATGATGGCACCTAACCTAATTCGCTAGGTAAGCCAAACAATATAAGTTACTACTGTAATGAGAAATCATTAGTAATAATAAATAAAACTACAAAATAATTCAATACAACTATCCCAAGGACCAGTAGTACAAGTCATGTTCCACTATGAGTTAGATTTGCAAAGTTGGTATGAAGAATAAATACAATATTTGTTTGAAGTTAACATAAACAGAAATAAAGTCCTAAACTACCATGAGCAAATGGTAGCTTGAGTCTGGATCATAGTTAAAACTTAAATAGCAGCCTACGTCACCCACAAGAGTTCAGTACCAAGATCTACACGCAAGGTGTAGAAGTGTAATATCATTACAACCGACCCCATTTAAATAGTAAGTATCTTGACTAACCTTAGTAAAGTAGTGGTGAGGTTTTTAAGTTAAAAAGATATTCTTTGTATAACATGTGCAATTCATTAAACATGTACAATACATAGAAGTATTAAAAGAGACAATCACAGAATAACAGATATCACTAACAAAGGTGCACAACTGGGGTAAAGGTAGTAAACAGGCTTTACCAATTAAATAGATCCATCAAATACAACTTGCACCAACTCCACTCACAAAGAGACATGCACCAAGTAATGTGTTCTCAAATTTCGTATCAGCTTCTAAATACCAAGTTTAAGAGTCTAATGTTTCAATGTATGATAATAACTCTTTTTACATCAATACGACGTCTCCCATTGTCCAATAACTTGCTAACAAGTCTTGTACATATGTAAAATGCGTCAACTAGCATATGTAAATGAGATTCGTGAATAATGCATGTAAATGTATGAATATTCACAAAGGATCACTCGAATGGCCAAGCTTTCAACTTTATGCTCAATAACTCATCACATAAGATCTCACATCATAATCAATTGAAACCCATTGGTTTTCACAAATTTCTTGTACACTATAAAAAGAGAAAAATGAGAGGGTGACCCTAGAGGGATGGATCCATATCCACACTGGCACAGACAACTCATGATCCATAACCATACAGAAAATTCACATGTCATATCAATATCGTATCACAATGTGCATGGCAAAGAGCTCGTGCCAAATCAATAACGATATCACAATATTCACATGGCAGAAACCTCATGCCATCACCTCAGTCCATATATGAGAACCATATGCAGTGATGTATGCATATGAATGAAAGATAAGCATATATGATGAACATGGACAGAAAAATAACCATGCATGAATGTATGCGTGTATACAAGGATGATCCCTAGGTAGGATGTATGCTTATATGTACGTGTGACCATGGACCCAAATGTAATGTGTCAACCAAATAATTATCATGCCCTATATAAGAATCAAAAGTCATTTTTAGTTTTTAACGCGGGTAAGAAAACTCAAGTAGCCATACATCAATTTAATGTATAACACAAAAATAACAAGTACGGATGTGTTCATAACATATGTGTGGTTATGTCTAAAGCAAGTATAGCAACAATCTCAAAAATATTTCATCATGATCAAAATAATGTACCATTAGCCTCAATATTAGCTCTAGCATAGTTTATTGTGCTCATGTAGTAAATCAATTGCGTAAAATAGAGAATCAGGTAGAACACACAACAAAACAAGGTAGAGAGTAAATTATAATATATCCCAAGCATGAATACCCATGGCACATGTATATACACTCGCCACTCATATATACATCAATCCCGCATGTAGCAAACAATGCCTATTATTAGGAAAAATTCCCTCAACTAAAGCTAGGCAAGACATTTACCTCATCCGATCTAGCACAAAGCTTCCAAATCGCATTTCCTTGAGAAATCACCTCTAACCGACTCAAATCTATACAAACACCAATCAATGAAGTCAACCAATACTGTAACTGATCCCAATCTATACAACTTCGACCTTCGAAGAATTCTTGTAAAGTCAAACAAAAGTCAATCCGGGCTCGAATGTCCGAAATCCAAAATTAATACCAAAATCTTGTGACCCATAACTTGCCAAGTCCAAATATATGATTAGATTCAAAAATCAAACCATAATAGGTACTCAAATTACAAAAATACACTCTCTTAAAGTTTAGGCAAAGCCCCAAATTTTATCCCGAAATTCCATATTTTTGGTATTTATAATTCATAAAGATTCTTGAAATAATACCAAAAATAAGTAGGAATATCTTACCTAAAAGTCTTGTGTGAAAATCCCTAGAAACAATCCCCCCTATCCAAGTCTAGGGTTCAAAATATGAGAGAATGAGCTCAAAATACCGAAATCCCAACTTAAAATCAACTGCATAAGTCACATTTGTGTCCAGAGGCTCGCAAATGCGAACATCAAGAATGCAACCTCAGGCTCGCAGATGCGAAGAAAGCTCAGACCAAACCATGTCGCAATTTCGACCAAAATCATCACAAATGCAACCCACATATGCCAGTCGCAAAAGCGATACAACAACTTTGCAAATGCGAACGCATCCTCAGAAGCCCATAGTTGCAAATGCGACTCACATCCTCGCAAATGTGAGGTCCTCCCAGATCGACCAAGTCGCAAAGTGACAACATCCGCACAAATGCGATGGTCACATTTGTGACCCCCCCCCCTCCCCCCGGAAATGTGAAGAACCATAACCAACACAACTCAACTAAGCAAAAACTATTTGAAACCAATCTAAAACTCACCTTAGTCTCTCGGAACCCCGTCAAATCATACCAACAAGTTGAAATACCTTATCTAAAATTATTCAAAATCTCTAAACACTATAAATGATATCAAAACCAAGAATCAAAAATCAAATCATTCTCTTATCTTTCAAACATTCAAACTTCGTCGAATGCGTCTGAATCACACTTCGACATTTTAGATCACAACCAAACTTTGCACACAAGTTTTAATCAAATAAATAAACCTACTCAAGATCTCAAAACCATAATAGAAGTCCAATAATATCGACGTCAACTCCTGGTCAACCTATAAATTCTCTAATTCTTTCAATTGTTAACTTCCAACACATAGAGCCAAAACCTTCTAGGGACATCCAAATTCAATCAGAACATACGCCCAAGTTCAAAATTACCGTACGAACCTATTAGAATTATCAAATCACCAATTCGAGGTCGTTTACTCAAAATTCAAACCTTGGTCAAGTTTTACAACTTATAGCATCTAAATTAAAAATCACTTTATCAAATTTATCATGAACCACTCAGAAATCAAAATTAATCATATGCGCAAGTTATAATGCACCGTATGAATCCACTCAAAGTCTCAACTCACTGAACGAAATACTAGAACTCAAGCCGGCCGGTCAAGTCATTACAATTTATTTTCCAATCGATGTCAATTGATTTTAACAAAATAATTAATCAATTTTTGAATTTATTTTTTAATTTTAATATAATTATTAAAAAAATATAAAGTGGGATCAATTAACCAATCGATGTCCGTCAGTACACAAAATAATTTATTGACTATGCAAGTCTGATCAATTTTAGTCAAAGTTCGACATGCTAAACGACTAATATCAATCGATTTGTTGAAAAGTAGGTCATATTTTTTTCGGGTACGCCAAGTTGACCGAATTTTGATGGTATGTCATTTAAAGAAACAAAAAATATTTTTTTGACTTTTTCATCCAAATCTATTCTGCGGTTGGTTTTTTTGACCGGCCGTCTTCGATCGGTCCTTATCGGTCAGATTTGGCCAAATTGAATGCAGATACTAAATCTTGCATTTAATCTTAATATAACAAATAGTTTTATCCCATTGTCAACTGAATATATATATATACACTCTTTTACTAACTTGAAATTTGATAGAAAAAGGTGTGGGGCAGAGCAGGAAGAAGAAAATATACTCAATAAGAGAATAACGTTCTCTGTATTGAATCTTTTACAGAGAAAAAAGCTTTTACCATACTTGGAATTCATCTCCTCTACTTTAAGAATTTCTTCTCGCTCTCCTCTTATTATTGATGGAACCAATTATTAAATTTTATTTTGTAGCAACTACTTAAGTTACTCTATATGTAGCAGACAGTTTTTGAGTTATGAGTTTTGATGATTGACAAGTATGTGCAATGAACATATGTTAAGAACCAGGATCTCAAAAGTAAGTGCTGAAGGTCCTTACAAGGTAGTAACTTTTTACACAAAAGTTACAGCAGTTCGATATTGGTGGGAAGGACTCTTGATGCGACAAGTGTTGTTGCCTAAGGATATTTGCAGATACGAGTCACAATCTTGAGGAGTACTTATGATCTCAGGATTAGAAAGTAAATGAGAGTTTACCTATTATTAAGACTCCCAAATATCTCGGAGTTTTGAGGAGTTAAATACCTTTTCTATGGACTATTGAAAATTTATCCTTTTCATACCTTGACTGAAGAAAAGAGCATAGCATTTTCTAGTTCAAAACACACGTGAAATTACTGATCAAGTCTGTTATGAATGTTAATTTTTTTTCTACTTGAATGAATTTAGTTTATGTATATTAGGAGATTGTGTTGTAATCATGATTTCATTCAAACAATATTAGTTGGAGTATTGTCTAAATTTTCAAGTTAGAGTAACTTGTAATCTTCATACAATAATTAGAAGTAGGTGAAGTGTGGAGGTGTATTAGGTTACAAGAGTTGTAATCGGTATATTTGGCTCATTTGTTCTAGTGAAGCTGAATTTAAGTTCATACATGGTAGATCGTGGATTTTTCACCTTTGAGTCTGGTGATATTCCACGTAAAAATTTTGTTTTTTACTTTCTTGTTTGTTTTATTTACGCGTAGGGAGTAAGGTAAAAAACTAAGTTCTTTAGTAATTTAGGAAGACACTCAAATTAACAATTGGTATCAGAGCAGGTTCTCTTAAATATGGCTAATATCTTGAGAGATCGTGGAAGAAATGAGTGCTCCGCCTGGAATCAACGAAGGACAATCAACTACTAGACCACCCCTTTTTAATGGAAATACTACAATTGGTGGAAGGCAAAGTGGATGATTTATAGTGGTTGAGGACTATGAACTATAGACTATAGTAAATTAAGGACCATTGACTCCCACCAAGAAAAATGGGCAAAATGAAACTATTCCCAAGGACCCTTCAGAATTTGTGGCAGTTGACTTCAGAATGATAGAAATGAATGCCAAGGCCAAGAAGTTTCTCATTTGTGGACTTGGACCTGATAAGAACAACAGGATATATGTCTGCTCCAATGAGAAGGAAATCTGGGATGTACTTCAAACTACTCATGAAGGGACAAATCAGGTGAAAAGATCAAGGATTGAGTTGCTCATGAGAAACTATGAGCTCTTCTTTATGATGGAGTTTGACCTTATTCAAGAGATGATGACCAGGTTCAATATCATAACAAATGAACTAAAGTCACTAGGAAAGGTGTTTACCTCTGAAGAACTGGTTAGAAAATTTTAGAGGATTCTCTGTGTCACACCTCCTTTTTACTACCCCCGAAAGGGGCATAATGGAGTTTTCCAATTTACGTGATAATCGAAACGAGATTATTTATTTAAAATTCAGAGTTGCCACTTGGGATAATTTGTGGTGTCCCAAGTCACCGGTTTAAAATCCTGAATCGAGAAAGATTTGACTCTGTTCATGTCTGCGAAACACATAAATCCGGGTAAGAAATTCTGTTAACCCGGGAGAAGGTGTTAGGCACTCCCGAGTTCCGTGGTTCTAGCACGATCGCTTTGATCATACTTGGCTTATTAAAATTATTTAATTACAGATTTTAGAACCTATGTGCATTTACCTTTCACCGCTTTTTAATTAAGAGAATTATCTTGAAATGGGTCACGCGTACATGTACCCATTTGTTTGGCGCATCAAAACTATGTCACGCGAACGTGTCCACAATTAATAACGCTTTGTTATTAAAATAATTTTTACCAGAGTTGCGCGAACGCATACTCCAGTTTTGTTTTTAGAAATCGTAATCATGTCACGCGAACGTGTCCACAATCACAATAGTATATTAAACGGCCCTAATGGCTTTTCTACGAATATGCATTAATTACTTATTCTTAAACTATTTGAAATTATTAAGGGAGGTGATGTGAATTAACGGATAATAAATTCATGTGAAAGAGGGTAGTAAATTAGTCATAAAAAATGGCTATCTTCTTCTTAGGCTGGGTTAAACTCTTCGGCCCTAATCCTTAACTCAAAATTGTTTTAAAATTCATTCACTTTTAAATTCTTCATTTCGTGTGTTGAATCTAGCCCAATTCTAAAGTATAAGAACAATTAATTACTAGTAGACTCTAGTCATTCCACTCCCATGGCGCAACAGATAAGCAAATTAACGCAAGCCGAACAAGTAAGCATTCAAACAACGAGAGAATTAGAGCAACCAAGAATTGCAACAAAAATTATAATAAAATACTGGTATTTAAAATCGTGAAAACAACTTTTAGTATAATTAGCAAAACTTTCCTAATCCCGTATGCTTTCTTGTTACTAATATAGAGTCATCATTACATGGAAAATTATTGTAACTAACAAGACCTCTTTATCCTATTTCAACTCTTGCACATTATCCATTTACGGAGGGAATTTTTAATTACAATCAGCCAAAGTGATATTTCAATAATTCAAACACAACATCAAAGCTTTTAAGGTTACTGAAAAAATTAAACTAAAGAACATATTGCAAAGTTTGCTTTCGGATACTCTGCCTATTTACACTGCCTTAACTAAAAAAACGGATAGAAAAAGAAATCAGATTTTTCTTTCAATTTAAATTACAGATTCTTCAGTAGTATGCCAACTCACTAAAACACATGATTTGTAGAAATAGCCATTAAAAGATTTGTGATGACTTTTGAATACTTAAGTGCCTACTCATGTAAAAGGAAAGAAAAGTACATAAATTTTGTTTACCTTTAACAAAGTGCTTCAAGAATTCAACAGAAGATCATATTTAAAGAGAAAATAATAATAATAATAATAATAATAATAATAATAATAATAATAATAATAATAATAATAATAATAATAATAATAATAATAATAATAATAATAATAATAATAATAATAATAAAAAGTTAAAAATAAGAGTGCATATTAAACTTATTCAAAAGCTAAACAATCCAACAGAAGAGATTAAATTAAAACCAAACAACCACAATCATGAAAGCTAACTGTCAAGAGGACAATAAACTACAACTATCATTATTAATCCATATTAATATTTTTAGGATAAGAACAGAAGAAGAAAATAAACCTGTTAAAGCAAAATCCCTTTGATAAGAACAAATCTAGTAGTCAGTTACGAAATTTTGACCCCAAAATTCGACCGATAAAACAACAACAATAATCGACCAGGAATTACGAACCCACGAACAGCAGCGAATGCAACAACCTTTCAAACGAGCTCCATTTTTTACCAGAAATCCAAGACGAGAAGAAGAGAATGAATATCTATATATTTTTTGAGCTTTTAAACAATAATCAAAACCATATCAAAGAAAGAACACTCAACATTTTATGTGTATCTATCTGAATCTGAAAACAGAGAGAAGAAAATCAAAATAAACTTTTCAAGACCTAGCCTTTTTCCTTCCAGATTTTTCCGAAACCCCCACCCCCCACCCCCCTTCTGAAAATAGCATCTCCTTTATATAAGGCCTCAGGGTTCTCGAACCTTCTCCCTTTCTCCCCAAGATATCCCTCCAAAAATATCTCCCCCCGAATCTGAAATTTTACCCTCCTTATATGAAAAACGGACAAATGGAGGGAGTGGATCAAATCGAATCCAATCCAACGCTCCCCATTTTTCCATGTGTTCATCTGAAAGGTTAAAAATCCGAAATAAATCAAGGAAATGGCATGTGGGGGCGAGGAATTTTGTCAGAGGCAGTTAGAATCTTGATGGCGTGGTACAGATGGGCCCGTGTGAGTGAACTCGCCTGAGTTTTCAGACGACTCAGGCGAGTTAGGGTTGAATCAGTTTGGAGAAGAAGAACAATAGACGGGCGCCGCATATGAGGAGTCTTGGGATTTAGGGTTTTGAGGGAAAAAATTATAAAGAGGGTTTTTATATTAAAAGGGGAATGAGCGGGTCATAGGTGGGTCGGGCGTGGGTTTGGGTTGGACTAGGCGGGTAAGAGAGAAAAAAAAAGGTTGAGCTTTGCACTTGGGTCCATTATATAGCAGCCCTATTTTCTTAATTCCTTTTCATTTCTTTCTTCTTCTTTTTTTCAATTTTTCTCTTTCCCTTATTTTAATTAATGAAAACCTAAACCAAAAACCCCAACAATAATTACCTTGGAAAAATTAAGCTGATTATGTACTATAAGTTTTGTGAAAAATAATTACTCCTAAATTAAAAGGGAAACTACAAATTTAAAATTAAAAAGCTAAAAATGCAAAAGTAAGCCAATTTTCGTGATTTTCATTTTTTAATAAAGCGGCTAATTTACTAATTAACCTAAAAATGCAAAATAAGTTCTAAATGCAAATGTAATACATTATTGTATTTTTCATGAATTAAATAAAATGAACGTGCACAGACAAATGCAAACAGTTAACAAAAAATGCTACAAAAATCTACGAAATTGCAAGTAATGGGAAAAAATTATTTTCTTGAATTTATGGGAGTAATTCATATAGGGCAAAAATCACGTGCTCACAGCTTCCCCTCTTTGCCTGGAAATACGAAGAGTTTTCGTGCAAAGATAAAGTGAGCGGATACGAGCGATTTTGCCCGTTTGAATACTCCGTGGAAAGCTTTTTTGAAAGATTTGACCGCACCCTGCTTCCTAGGTTGCCTATATATCCTTGGCTATAAAAGAATAAGGTTAGTGTAGTTCGGGAAGTTTTGGTAGCTGGGACTACCATGAAGCTGTGATTTCACTGCTGTTACTGCTGCTACTGCTTACTGAACTCCTTATTACACCAAGACAAAATAAAAGAAGCTAGACTAAACTATGATCTATGCATTACAAGAATCCTATCTATATCTTCAAACTTGATTTTGTAGTTCCTATTGCTCTATTGACTTGTATTCTCCAGGTAAAGTCCCTTTGTTGTCGACTCGAATTGTAATCTAAGATGCTTTCCCTTTTCTCCAGGGGGATGCCTGATTGATGAACTTGAACCGTCTTCCTTCAAATATTGCTGCTTTCCCTTCGTTCTCCAGGTGGGGTCCTGATTACCAATACTTTGAGTTACTTGGTTCTCCAGGTGGTATCTTGATTACCGACACTTAAATTGTTTCCCTTCCTTAAAACTGGTGTTGTTCTCCCTTGCTCTCCGGGTGGGTGCCTGATTGCCAAAACTTTAACTGTATTCCCTTGCTTTCCAGGTGGGCGCCTGACTGCCGGAACTTGAACTGTATTCCCTTACTCTCCAGGTGGGCGCCTGATTGCCGAAACTTGAATCATATTCCCTTGCTCTCCAGGTGGGCGCCTAATTGCCGAAACTTAATTGTATTCCCTTGCTCTCCAGGTGGACGCCTGATTGCCGAAACTTCAACTGTATTCCCTTACTCTCTAGGTGGGTGCCTGATTGCCGTAACTTTAATTGTATTCTCTTACTCTTTAGGTGGGCGCCTGATTGCCGAAACTTGAACTATATTCCCTTGCTTTCCAGGTGGGTGCCTGACTGCCTAAACTTGAACTATACTCCCTTGCTCTCCAGGTGGGCGCCTGATTGCCAAAACTTGAACTGTTCATCTGAAACTGCTGCATTTGAACCTGATTACAACAAAACAAAAGAAATTTTCCTTCCCCAGTTTGGTGTTGGGCGCATCTATGACAGTTAATTGAATCATGTCACAAAATATCTCTATGAATTTGAAAGCTAAATCCCATTATCCAAGAGGGTCCTGAGAACTCCTAGTTAAATGACAGCTTTACATCTAAATTATATCTTCTAAAGGTATGACTCCCATTAAACCTTGTTATCTAAGAGAGTCTTAAAACTACATCCCATTATCCAGGAGGGTCCTGAAATTCAAAAATCGAGTCTTATCTTAAGAGTGACAACTTTTACGGCTGAATTATACTACCCTATAACAGAACTTACGCTAAATCTCGTTATATAATAGAAATCTTAAAGCTAAGTCCCATTATCCATGAGGGTCCTGAACGCTCTTAATTGAATCCTATCTCAAGCATGAAAACTTTGAAGCCAATTTATATTCCTTTAGGGTACATTTATGCTAGATTTTGCTACTCACGATTTTTTTGAATTTTAAACTAGGTCCCATTTTCCAGGAGGGTCCTAAGAATTTATGATCAAACCTGTCTGGTGCTTGTTTTCCCTTACGGAGGGTTTTTCCAAAACAAGCAAAATTTCCTGCCCCTGTTTCAATCAAAGAAAAATCTTGTCAGTTTAAAATGTGGTGGTTAGTTTGTGACATTCTTGCTTAAGGTGGCCTCTCCGCTGCCATGCTCTGCTTTGACTGTCTTCCCCGGACTGGCCAAAAACCATTTGACTTTCTAACTGACTTTCACCCACATGACCTTGGATAACCCGAGTGTTCTATACCCAACTATTGTGTTGCATCTCTGGCCTATCTATCTGCACCTCTGCATCTCCCACGAAATTACTAAACCATTTCACCAATGGAATTTCTGCTGACCCTTTATATCCCATTTCACATCATACTATCTCTAACAATGTTTTGGCTGCCCTGTGCTTTTGTACAATTTTGGAAGTTGGTAGAAAGTTTTGAAATCCTTTCTTATTCGCTAAACAGAACTAATATTGGAAACATCTTAGAGAAATAAACCCAGAAGAAATGAAATGCAATGACTTCGAGAGTTAGGGACAAGAAAAATCCAAAACTGGAAGACTGTCTGAAAGGGAAAAAGAAAAGAAACTTAACTGAGTGGAGCAGCCGGCACCAATGATCACGACATGCATTTCGGATTAATCGGCCCAGTCTATCCAACCGATCAACTTTCAGTTGTCGTACTTTACGCCCAAAGATCTTCAAAACCCAATTTCTTCACCAAAACCTTGTCCTTGTACGGCCTGCGGTGCCTCGATGGATTTTCACCAACAAACCTCTCTCATTTGTTCATCTCTCAACTCACTTTCGCCTTAAGGTGCCCGAGAAGGTTTTCACCAATAAGACTATCTCATTTTGATTTCTATCAGCTTTCGTCGCCTTATGGTGCCCGCGAGGGTTTTTACCAATAAGACTCTCTCATTTTCATTTTCTTTGTTTGGACCGGAGAGTTGCCCCTGATATGAATCGCCTCCACTTGCTCGACTTGGCATCTCTCGAAGACTGATCGGAAGATCTTTCTTTGGACCGTAATATGGGTTTGGATGGGGTTAGAAAGAAGGGTATCAAAGGCTCAAAACAATTCAAATAGGTTCAAGATTACAACTTTCAGAATTAGATTTCCCACAACAACCACAACTTCTGCCCCAGTTTCTTTGCTTGGGGACCTTTGAAGTTTTACTTTGATGGGACCGAACTGTGAGGTTGCCTACGTATCCTTAAAAGGAATCAGGTCGAACGTAGTTCATGTCATAGGAATTGCTCTGTTGTTGTGATTTTTCTTTTCTCTTTCTCTTTTCTTTTCTTTTCTTTCTTCCTTTTCTCTTTTTGTTGTTTTGTTGTTATTTCTTTCTCTTTTTTTCTTCTCTTTTTTTTTCCAATTTTCATCTTTTCTTTTTTCTCTTTTCCTTTACTTATCTTTCGTGCTTATGCTTCTGCTCTTTGCTATTGATTCCAAAAGAGGGGTATGAGAGGAAATAAATAAGGCTCAAAGGGGGTAACAAAGGATAGAGTGTTTAGATAGCAGAACAAAATGCCTTCTCATTCCAATTTTTAAAACATGCCAAGTACAAACAAACACAATTTAACCAAAGAAATCATACATAATATCTCTTGACCGCATCAGAATTGATAGCCATTTCTACACACTTGCCTTCTATATCTGTTAAATACAAAGCACTATTGGACAACAATCTAGTTACTATGAACGACCCCGACCAATTTGGGGCGAATTTGCCTTTAGTCTCGGCCTGATGTGGAAGGATACGTCTCAACACTTGCTGACCCACTTCAAACTTCCCCGGAAGCACCTTCTTATTATATGCTCTTGCCATTCTCTGCTGATACAACTGGCCATGACACACTGCTGCCAACCTTTTCTCATCGATCAAACTCAAGTGTTCCAGGCGGGTTTTGACCCATTCATCATCGTCAATTTCGGCTTCTGCGACAATCCGAAGGGATGGGATTTCGACCTTTGCGGGTATCACTGATTCAGTACCATACACCAATAAATAAGGAGTTGCCCCTACTGAAGTACGAATAGTAGTGCGATAACCCAGCAATGCAAAGGGCAAATTTTCATGCCATTGTCTAGAACCCTCCACTATTTTTCAAAATATCTTCTTTATATTCTTGTTGGCTGTCTCGACTGCTCCATTCGCCTTGGGGATATAAGGGGAGGAATTGTGATGTGTAATCTTGAACTGCTGACATACCTGTGTTATCAGATGACTATTGAGATTAGCACCATTATCTGTTATGATCACCTTTGGGATCCCAAACCGGCAAATGATATTTGAGTGCACAAAATCGACCACCACTTTCTTGGTCACAGACTTGAATGTTTTAGTCTCAACCCACTTGGTGAAATAATCGATGGCCACCAGAATGAACCTGTGCCCATTTGATACTGCTGGCTAAACTGGCCCAATGACATCCATGCCCCACACAACAAAAGGCCATGGTGTAGATATTGTGTGCAATTTAGATGGTGGAGAATGAATCAAATCTCCGTGCATTTGGCACTGATGACACTTGCGCACAAAACTGATACAATCTCGCTCCATAGTGAGCCAATAATAACCTGCTCGGAGAATCTTCTTTGTCAGCACGTACCCACTCATATGTGGTCTACAGACTCCAGAATGTACTTCGGTCATGATAGCTTTGGCCTTTCTAGCATCAATGCATCTTACCAATCCAAGATCCGGAGTCCTTTTGTACAAAACCCCTCCGCTGAAGAAAAATCCGCTTGCCAACCACCGAATTGGTCTCTTTTGATCACCTGTGGCTTGTACTGGATACACCCCCATCCTGATATATTCCTTGATATCATGAAACCAAGGTTCACCATCAAGTTCTTCTTTCACCACATTATAGTAAGCATGCTGATCATGGACCTGAATATGCAAAGGGCCCACATAAGCCTTATCTGGATGATGTAACATTGACGCCAGAGTAGCCAAAGCATCAGCAACTTCGTTATGGATCCTTGGAATATGCCTGAACTCTACTGATCAAAATCGTTGACAAAGATCATGCAAACATTGCCGGTACGGTATGAGTTTTAAATCCCATGTTTCCCATTCCCCTTGGATCAGGTGTACCAGAAGGTCCGAGTCTCCCAAGACCAAGACTTCCCGGACACCCATGTCTGCGGCTAACCTCAAACCCAAAATGTACGCCTCATACTCAGCCATATTATTAGTACAGTAGAAACAAAGTTGAAATATAACAGGGTAGTGATGCCCTGTTTCAGAAATAAGTACAGCCCTTATCCCGACGCCTTTCATGTTAGAAGCTCCATCAAATAAAAGTTTCCAACCTGGATCTCCAACTAGTTCCAACTCATCAATATGCATTACCTCTTCATCAGGGAAGTAAGTCTTCAAAGGCTCATATTTTTCATCCACTGGGTTCTTAGCTAAATGATCGGCCAATGCCTGGGCTTTCATCGCAGTCCTAGTCACATAGACGACGTCAAATTCTGTGAGATATACTTTAACGGATCTAAATGAGAGATGAGGTAAGTAGTGTAAGATGACAAATAGTGCTTCAACTTCTGTACTACCCAAGTTAGGGCGCAACATGTCCTCTCAAGGTAAGTGTACTTAACCTCGTAAGATGTGAACTTCTTGCTGAGATAGTAGATGGCTTGCTCCTTCCTACCAGTGATGTCATGCTGACCCAACACACAGCTAAACAAATTGTCCAAAACTATCAAATACAGAATCAAAGGTTTCCCTGGTTCTGGTGGCACCAACACAGATGGGTTTGACAAGTACCCCTTTATCTTATCAAATGCTTCTTGACACTCATCTGTCCACTTGGCCGCAACATCCTTCTTTAGCAGTTTGAAGATAGGCTCACAAGTTATGGCAAGCTGAGCAATAAACCTGCTGATGTAATTTAACCTCCCTAATAAACTCATCACCTCAGTTTTGTTTCTTGGGGTGGCAATTCTTGGATAGATTTGATCTTTGATGGGTCCAATTCAATACCTCGACGGCTGACTATGAATCCCAACAACTTTCCAGATGGCACACCAAATACGCATTTTGCAGGATTGAGCTTAAGATTGTACCTGCAAAGCCTTTGGAAGAACTTTC
Source organism: Nicotiana tabacum (assembly GCF_000715075.1). Lineage (NCBI taxonomy): Eukaryota > Viridiplantae > Streptophyta > Magnoliopsida > Solanales > Solanaceae > Nicotiana > Nicotiana tabacum. The sequence goes on from NC_134087.1 coordinate 161,281,390, forward strand.
TCAAATATCTGACATGATTAGACTGCTGTCTAGACTTTAGGATTACATCGTCCACATAAACCTCGATCTCCTTGTGTATCATGTTGTGGAATATGGTTGGCATTGCCCTCATGTAAGTTGCCCCAGCATTCTTCAAAACGAAAGGCATGACCCTATAGCAGTATGTTCCCCATGGAGTGATGAATGCCGTCTTTTCTGCATCTTCCTCATCTATTAGGATCTGATGATAGCCCGCATAACAATCCACAAAAGACCCAATCTCATGTCTGACACAATTATCAATCAAAATGTGGATGTTTGGCAAGGGGAATTTATCCTTTGGGCTTGCCTTGTTGAGATCTCGATAATCAACACACACCCTAGTCTTACCATTCTTCTTTGGTACAGGCACAACATTGGCTAACCAAGTGGGATATCGCGTGACTCGAATGACCTTTGCCTCAAACAGCTTTGTGACCTCCTCTTTAATCTTTACACTCATGTCTGTTTTAAACTTCCTCAACTTCTTCTTGACGGGAGGGAATGTCGGGTCAGTGGGCAATTTGTGAACCACAAAGTCAGTGCTTAAACCCAGCATGTCGTCATATGACCATGCAAAGACGTCTTTGTACTCAAGTAACGCTTTGATTATCTCTTCCTTGAGTTGTGGTTCAAGATGGATACTTATCTTAGTTTCTCTGATATAATCGGGGTCCCCTAAATTGATTGTTTCTGTATCACTCAGGTTAGGCTTGAGTTTTTCTTCAAAATGGCTTAATTCTTCCAATCTCTTCAAAGGCCTCATTCTCATTAAATTCCGATTCATTATCACACTCTATTTCTTGAATTACTATTTCAGAATTAGATTGGCTTTTAAGACTGGGCCGAAGATTCCTCATTCATGTCCTGTCATTGAAACCAGCATAAAAAGAACTGTACAAGGAAGAAAACAAAAATAAAACTATCAGGAATGAAGAAAAGGGAAATTGCATTTTATTGAAATTGAAAGATAACAAGGATTATACATCCAAACGGACGGAATATAGAATCTGAATTACAACCCTGGAATAATCAAGATAAACATGAAAGAAAATCAAAGCAAACTACCAAAACTCCTTCCTGGTAGGGAGAGGAGTAGTTTCCCAATTGTTAATCTTTGCAGTGGGCCCAACAAATTGCGCATCCACCTTGCTAGAACCCTCTCCAACTTCCACCATGTTCACATCATCGAATAACTTCTCGAACCTTTCAATCAACTCTTTATCAGGACCAACCATAAAACCGGGAACTGTTGTTACTAGGCGTTTCTTGGTGCCAGGTCTGACAAATGATCTGGAGAGACATGGGATAGGCTTTGGGAGGACCCATGCCCTCTGTTTCAACTTTCTGGCTCTATTCACATCTGCAACTGTGGTCTTGAATCCCAAACCAAATGTATCCAAGTTTTTGGGGAGGGACACCGGCTGTACGATACCTTGCAGAGATGCACCCAAACCCTTGCCAGGTACAAAACCATTTTTCAACATTTCAACGGCTACCATGACTGATGCAGCAGCAACCCTCAGAGCTGGAACGCACTTTCCTTCTGGAATTTTCTCTATCGATACCGTGTCAAAAACCTGATAAACCCATGGTACCTTGTCATCTTCAACCTTAATGAACGGAACAATGACATAACTGGGAACACACAAATTATCTTCGCCGTGCACAACAATTTCATGTCTATCCCATTCAAACTTGACCATTTGATGCAGAGAAGACGGGACTGCTTTGGCAGCATGAATCCAGGGTCGACCTAATAGTAGATTGTACGAAATAGCCACATCTAGCACCTGGAACTCCATGGTAAATTCAACTGGTCCTATTGTCACCGGTTGAATCTTTCCCTCCATCGTCGAACCCCTAAACACAAATACTATTCTTGTGAATTCTTTCATCATCCACTTTCAATTTGTTCAGAGTGAAGAGAGGGCAAATGTTGGCGCTGGAACCATTGTCGATCAATACTCGAGTAACCACAAAATCTTCACACTTCACCGTAAGATAGAGGGCTCTATTTTGCTCAGTGCCCTCCATGGGCAACTCATCATCAGAAAAAGTGACTCTGTTTACCTCAAATATCTTGTTAGCTGTCTTTTGTGGTTTACTAAGATTTTCTCAGGAACGTGGGCCTCATTCAGGATTTTCATCAAGGCCCGATGGTGCTCGTCCGAATGGATTAACAATGACAACAATGAAATCTGAGCAGGTGTCTTCCTCAACTGTTCCACAGTGGAATAGTCTTGCACTTTCATCTTTTTCAAAAATTCTTCTGCCTCTTCTTCGGTCACAGCTTTCTTCACTAGCACTGGGTCTTTTGAGGTTTTAGCTTTTCTTAACTCCTCGGGGGCAAAGCATCTCCCCGACTGAGTCAATCCATGGGTCTCATAGACTTCTTCTTTGACTTCTTTTCCTTTGTAAGTCACTGTCACCTGTTCATAATTCCAAGGGACAGCCTTGCTATCGACTATTGGTAACTGGGTTACAGGCTTGATACTAACAGGATCTGTGCGGGCACCTTCCACAACTATGAGAGGCTTGTTCGCCACCCCTGGCACCACCACTTTTCTTTTTCTTGTTTCACTGCGATGCCGCTTGAAGACCCCTTCTTGCCTACTGCAGATGGTTCACTGTCTATCCCTTTAAACTTGATCACTGACTTCTCACTTGTTTACTTTTCTATCGGCCTGAATTCACTGGACCGAATCATCATGACAGTTTGTGAAGGCTTCTGGGGCTCCCCTCCCCTATGCACTATCTCAATCATATTTGTCTCATGATGGGCCGGCAACAGATTCTGGTTGATATTAGGCGCCTCCGGAGCTTGGACCTCAATCCGATTAGTATCAATGAGCTCTTGAATAGCTGTTTTCAATTGTCAACATTTCTCTGTGTTGTGCCCCAGAGCACCAGAACAATATTCGCAACTCACAAAGTGATCAAGATTCCTTGGGGGAGGATTTGGCAGTTTTGGCTTGATCAGACTCAGCATACCCAATTGTCTCAACCTGTGGAACAAACTGATATAGGATTCTCCCAATGGAGTGAAGGTTTTCTTCTTCTACAACCTCTCGTACTTAAATGCTTGGTTGGGCCGAAAACCTGATCCAATAGGGTTTCAGTAGGCTCTTGGGGGTGGACAGGCATTTTGTGGAGATGGATATGTATTTTGTGGGACTGGCACATGCCATTGTGCGTAGGCTAGAGGTTGGTTGTATGTTTAGGCATGGTGGACAGAAAAATGGGGGTCTGGTGGTGAGTAGTAGTGTTAGGGTGGATTATACGGGGTGTGGGGGTAGTTTTGGTGGTAGGGACGAGGCTGATGATAGTGGTGAGGTGAACCCCTCGGCCCGAACCAAGATCCTGACTCAACTGTTGCGACATCCTCTTTCTTCTTCTTTCCAATTACTCCCCCAGTTCCACTTAGAATGGCTTGGGTGGTTGCCTTGATCGCCGAATAACACATGATTTTGTTTGTCTTGAGCCCTTCTTCTAGCATACCGCCCATTTTTACCACTTCATTGAAGGACTTGCCTATAGCCGATACCAGATGTCCGTAATAAGTAGGCTCTAAGGCCTGCAGAAAATAATCCACCATTTCACTTTCTTTCATTGGAGGGTCAACCCTCGTTGCTTGCTCTCTCCAACAAAAACCGTACTCTTTGAAACTTTCATTGTGCTATTTCTCAAGTTTCATCAAAGACAGACGATCCGAAATAATCTCGAGATTGTACTGGAAGTGACAAGCAAATGTCTGGGCTAGATCATCCCATGTGTACCATCTTCCGTGATCCTGCCGAGTATACCATTCCAGTGCTGAATCACTCAGACTCTGACTGAAATACGCCATTATCAGCTTGTCTTTCCCGACAGCTCCCCTTATTTTGCTACAAAAACCTCTCAAATGCGCCACTGGATCACCGTGCCCATCATACAAATCAAACTTGGGCATCTTAAACCCTACCGACAATTGCACATCTGGAAACACACATATGTCTTTGTAGGCCACACTTACTTGACCTCCCAACCCCCGCATGTCTCTGAATGACTGTTCCAAGCTTTTAACTTTCCTGAACATCTCCTCCTGTTCGGGATTTTTAGATGGTTTTTCGGTTTCCATGGAGAGATCAAAACGATGAGTGTAGGAATAGGGTTCTGGAGCCTTGAAAGTGGGCTCCGGGGGGTAATAATGGTTATCATGGGTTTGGAACAAAGGCTTGCTAGAGGATCTGTGGAGTGTAGTGGGTTGGGGTGCCACGAAGACAGGAGTGGCTGGTGGAGGAGGGTATGGAACTGGTTTGGGTGGTGGAGCTGGTGGTGTTTGGGAAGTGGTACTCTAGTAGGGCTGGTAAATAGGAAAGCTCGGGGACGAATCGGTAGCAGGAGGTTCCTGAGATTGAGCCAATGGCGGGATAAAGGCAGGGTTGGCGGGGTAAGCTGGCGGTTGTTGCCCTTTTGCCCATGCCTGGTACATTTCGGCCATCTGCCGTTTCAGCTTATACATCTCTTCTTTAATCAAATTAACCTCCGACTCTTCTACCTCTCTCGAAGGATCGATAACACTCGCATCAAGTTCTTGATTAGCCATGATCGTCTTGTTTTTGGACCGGGTGTTGTATGGGAGAGTTGCCAGAATGCCACACAAACTAACCACCTATCTGTTACTTGACGACAATAACAAACTTGTTAGCGATCAAGGTTTAACAGACAGGAAACCGCACATTTGGGGAATGGATGCACCTAAGCAGACTATTATGCATTTGATCGATTGCTTGCGTCATCCCGACTTTCCCTTATTTCCATTTGCAACCTCTCTTTTTCTCTTCCTTTTTTTTCTTTTCATTCTTGCCTTTCTTTGCTTGATTTCCCTTTGTTTTTTATTCTCTCATTTCTTGTTTTGCCATTGTTTCCTTCTCACGGTTTCTTATTTTCTCTCTCTTTTTTTTCTTTTTCTCTCTTGTTTTTTTTCCTCTTTTTTTTTCTTTCTCTCTTTTCCTTTCTCTTTTTTTTGGTTATGATCAAATCCTATGGAGATTGCCTACGTATCATAATCCCGCATGAATCAGATCTTTGTGTAGTTCTAGAGGATAAGTGTAAAAATAAATAATAAAACATTTTGAGTTTTTTTCAAATTTTTCATAAAAAGAAAATGCTTTGATTACAACGACTCAAGAACTAACCGACTCAAAAAGGAAACTAACAGACTCCAACAACAAGATGAAAATACAGACTCGAAAACAAACTAACAGACTCCAACAGAAAGAAAATATAGACTCGAGTAAAAATCATGAATACATCAATGCCTCAAATGCTCCTGGGGCCCGCGGGACATTATTCTGTCTCGCCACGGACCTACGCGCTAAATCCCCTTGGAGGTGGTAGAGATCTTCCATTATCTGGCAAACAAAGGTCATCGGAGTGGCAAAGAACATGGATCTAGTCATGTCCTCACACTTACTGCATTTCATTGTGATGTAGTCAGCGATCCTTCTGACCCTTTCTCTTATGACGCTTTTTTCTTGCAACAAACGCCCAATCTGTTGGGACCTAACTTCCAAAGTTTGTTCAGATATGTGATTCTGTTCTTGAATTTGTTGCAGATCTCCTTCTAACTGTGCCATTGCTGCGTAACAGTGTTCCCTTTCTGCCTTACAGTCTTTTGCCTGCTTGATCATTTTGTTCTTAAAGATGGTGACCCTTTTCTTCAACCCCACAACCTCATTGTCATATTTCTCTTTTAACTGTTTAACCAAGCGCTCTCGTTCCTCCGCATTTTTAGCCAACTTTGTTCGAGCCCTTGCTAATTCGCCCTCTTCCTTGTTCAAATCGAAACCATACTCACTTATCTTCTGCCTAAGGTTCTTTATAAGCTTTTCATCTCTTGCACTTCTGGCGGGATTTTCAGCTGCTATTTTCATTCCCCGAATCTGAGCTTGAAGGGACTCATTTTCTTTGGCTAATTTTTTCTTTTCACCCTCGGCCTCTTGCACCTGTAGATAATTGTTGAAGGTGACATTTCTCAACTCTTCTCGCAAAGCATGAATGCTGGCTTGGTATTTCTTTTCCTTTTCCCCCAAGCTAATCTTTCCTGCATTTTATCATCGAAAGGCTTGAACATGAGGCCTTTTGGTGGGCCTCTTGGGTTCGGGCTCGGGCTCCGGCTCATTGTTCACATAAAAAGTTCTTTCAAACCAAGCAGCATAATTGGGATCAACTTCGCCCTTAGACGGCTCTGGTACCTGGGTGTCATTTTTTAGATACCGATAGCCATTCCAGTTCCTTTGAACTAAAGTCTCGGGTAGCTTTGCTTCTGGGTGTAATTCGATGACTTGGGTGCTTAGATCTGCTTCTTAGGGTATCACCTGATATCTTCCTAGTTGTCTCAAAACTCTTTGTGGTGCATATGGTTGTATACTTCTCACTCTCATCATCATCAAGTAGCCCTTTGAAGCGGTCATGTATATGACTTCTGTTACTGGAAGCCATCATATGGTCTATTCAATTTGATTTGCTCTCAATTTTCTCAAATAGGAAACCCAAGCTTCAAACCCTTCTGGCGGTTTGTAGTCTTCCACCCTTTCCTCATACTTTTTGATGAGATTGTTCCTGTCCGAAGCATATCTCATGACCTTAGGATGACGGTGAAGGTGTTCGATCATCCACATTTGAAGAAGAACCTGACAACCTTCAAAAATTGAGCCCCAGATTTTCATAAGGTTAATGCTCGGTAAATGTCTGCCAGCACTAATGGGACAAGTGTGTGATCTATTTTGTCGATGAGGACCTGTGCGATTCTGGCCATATGAACGTCTATAGTGCCCTCCGCATTCGGAAAGACCATGACCCCTAAAAATGCCACGATGAAAGCAAACCGACGATGGATTTGCCATATGCTCTTGTCTTGTCTATTACTCAACCCCTTTTCATGTGTTTCAAACCCGGCTGAGTGCCCAAACCTGTAATACATGAAGTAGAAAGAACAACGCCCTTTACTCACGTGGGCCTTGTTCATTTATTTGCTGATATTCAGAAGATCGAAGAACTTGTGCACCGAGGGAGCCCTGAGGAATATGAGTTGCTGCTTTCTTAACTCTTGGCCAAAATCAATATACCCGGATATTTATTCTAAAGTGGGGGTGAGCTCAAAATCTGAGAAACGGAACACATTGTGGGCGGGATCCCAAAAGGCTACCAAGGCTTCGATTAAATCCTCCCGGGGTTTGATGTGCATGATGTCTATCTGAGAGCCCAACTGTTCTTTCACCCAACCTTGGCCATCTTCATCTAAATCATCCCACCACCTGCGAAGCTGCAACCGAGCCCGTTCTATGATAGATTGCAATGATTCCTGGACAATATTCATTTGTACCAGCGGAGGGTTGAGGTTAGGGTTGACTCTTGTGGACTCTTTGCAAAATAAGTTTTCTAAAGAAAATCAACGGAAAAAGACCCCTTTCATTGCTACTTTAGGAAAAAATGATCGTTTTTGCAAACATGGCCCCTTCACAATTCCAAACAAATTTTGAGGCCAGGGGGTAAGTATTTAGTTGAGAAAGACACCTTTTAAACAGACTTGCATGTCCCTCCCAAAAATAACCTTTTGACAATTGAAATATAATCTAAGGTTATTCCTGTAATAAATGACTTAAAATACAACCGAAGCTGGGTCGGCTTATTATTTTGACCAAAGCCCTGAAACACCCTTTATTTATTATTTGTAAAAATGAGGCCGAACCTTATGTGGGTTGCCTACATATCCCACGTCCGGTGAGAATCATACCTGCGTAGTTCGGTTAGTGTTGACACATTTGAAAAGGACACAGTGTTTGACTCTTTTGAAATAACTCTCTTTCCTTTTTTTTTGAAAACTTTCGGCAGAGTTTTGGGATGCTTTCGAATACAGGGTTTTTTTAGAACCGGGCTTTATTTCCTTCCCTATATCACTCTTGGTTTTTCTTCTGCTTTATTTTCCTAGACAATCAGCATACAAGCCGAAATAAATAAATGTTCACATAGCACGTAGAATGCATCAGGATGGTCTGTTTATTTTGGGCACACATGTCCTAGACGGATTCAACCCCTGTGTTGAGCCCCCTAAGTCAAATTCACGTGATGAAAATAAGCGTTCCTACTAGGGATCCGACATGAAGTTGTGTTTTTCTAGGTTTAAATCCTGGGGTTTTTTTCTAGACTTGGGGGTACCCGAGCGGACAACTGGGGCCGAAGAGGGGGCGACGTACCAGGATCACTGAAGTCTACCCGGCCTTGTCGCTTGCCCAGCCTTGTTCTATTTGGTATGATTTCTACAAAAAAAGCGGGACATGCGAATGTGTGCACCATTTTCAGAAGACTCAGAGGGGCGGTGTAAAAAGATAGTTATATATAATTCAAACAATATCAAAGCGGTAAATAGGCAGCAATTAGCACAAAAAGTTCACAAAATACAGTAATATCAACAATAAACAAATCCAAGCAAAATCATATTAACAAGCTCGAATTCTTGAACCCTGAACCAGAGATTCTGGGTTCGATCCCCAGCAGAGTCGCCAGAGCCGTCACACCTCCTTTTTACTACCCCCGAAAGGGGCATAATGGAGTTTTCCAATTTACGTGACAATCGAAACGAGATTATTTATATAAAATTCAGAGTCGCCACTTGGGATAATTTGTGGTGTCCCAAGTCACCGGTTTAAAATTCTGAATCGAGGAAGATTTGACTTTGTTCATGTCTGTGAAACACATAAATCCGGGTAAGGAATTCTGTTAACCCGGGAGAAGGTGTTAGGCACTCCCGAATTCTGTGGTTCTATCACGGTCACTTTGATCATATTTGGCTTATTAAAATTATTTAATTACTGATTTTAGAACCTATGTGCATTTACCTTTCACCTCTTTTTAATTAAGAGTATTATTTTGAAATGGGTCACGCGTACGTGTACCCATTTGTTTGGCACGTCAAAATCATGTCACGTGAACGTGTCCACAATTAATAACTCTTTGGTATTAAAAGAAATTTGACCAAAGTTGCACGAACGCATACTCCAGTTTTATTTTTAGAAATCGTAATCATGTCACGCGAACGTGTCCACAATCACGATAGTATATTAAACGGCCCTAAAGGCTTTTCTACGAATATGCATTAATTACTTATTCTTAAACTATTTGAAATTATTAAGGGAGGTGATGTGAATTAACGGATAATAAATTCATGTGAAAGAGGGTAGTAAATTAGTCATAAAAAATGGCTATCGATTCTTCTTAGGTCGGGTTAAACTCTTCGACCCTAATCCTTAACTCAAAATTGTTTCAAAACTCATTCACTTTTAAATTCTTCATTTAGTGTGTTGAATCCAGCCCAATTCTAAAGTATAAGAACAATTAATTACGTAGGCAATCTGAAGAACATATTACAAAGTTTGCTTTCGGATACTTTGCCTATTTACACTGCCTTTAAAAAAACGGATAGAAAAAGAAATCAGATTTTTCTTTCAATTTAAATTACAGATTCTTCAGTAGTATGCCAACTCATTAAAACACATGATTTGTAGAAATAACCTTTAAAAGATTTGTGATGACTTTTGAATACTTAAGTGCCTACTCATATAAAAGGAAAGAAAAGTACACAAATTTTGTTTACCTTTAACAAAGTGCTTCAAGAATTCAACAGAAGATCAGATTCAAAGAGAAATAATAATAATAATAATAAAAATAATAATACTAATAATACTAATAATAATAATAATAATAATAATAAATAAATAAATAAAAAGTTAACCATAGAATGCATATTAAACTTACTCAAAAGCTAAACAATCTAACATAAGAGATTAAATTAAAACCAAACAACCACAATCATGAAAGCTAACTGTCAAGAGGAAAATAAACTACAACTATCATTATTAATCCATATTAATGTTTTTAGGATAAGAACAGAAGAAGAAAATAAACCTGTTAAAGCAAAATCCCTTTGATAAGAACAAAACTAGTAGTCAGTTACAAAATTTTGACCCCAAAATTCGACCGAGAAAACAACAACAATAAGCGACCAGGAATCACGAACCCACAAACAGCAGCGAACGCAACAACCTTTCAAACGAGCTCCATTTTTTCCCAGAAATCCAAGACGAGAAGAAGAGAATGAAAATCTATATATTTTTTGAGCTTTTAAACAATAATAAAAACCATATCAAAGAAGAACACTCAACATTTTATGTGCATCTATCTGAATCTGAAAACAGAGAGAAGAAAATCAAAATAAACTCTTCAAGTCCTAGCAGTCCTTCCAGATTTTTCCGGAAAAAAAATCCCCCACCCCCTTCTGAATATATCATCTCCTTTATATAGGGCCTCAGGCTTCTCGAACCTTCTCCCTTTCTCCCCAAGATATCCCTCCAAAAATATCTCCCCCCAAATCTGAAATTTTACCCTCCCTATGATGAAAAACGGACAAATGGAGGGAGTGGATCAAATCGAATCCAATCCAACGCTCCCCATTTTTACATGTGTTTATCTGAAAGGTTAAAAATCCGAAATAAATCAAGAAAATGGCATGTGGGGAGAGGAATTTTGTCAGAAGCGGTTAGAATCTTGATGACGTGGTACAGAGGGACCTGTGTGAGTGAACTCGCCTGAGTTTTCAGGCGAGTTAGGGTTGAATCAGTTTGGAGAAGAAGAACAATAGACGGGCGCCGCAAATGAGGAGTCTTGTGTTTTGGGGTTTTCAGGGAAAAAATTATAAAGGGGATTTTTATATTAAAAGGGGAACGGGCGGGTCATAGGTGGGTCGGGCGTGGGTTTGGGTTGGACCGGGCAGGTAAGAGAGAAAAAAAAGGTTGGGCTTTGCACTTGGGTCCATTACATAACAGCCCTATTTTCTTAATTCCTTTTCATTTCTTTCTTCTTCTTTTTTTCAATTTTTCTCTTTCCCTTATTTTAATTAATTAAAACCTAAACAAAAACCCCCTACAATAATTACCTTGGAAAAATTAAGCTGATTATGTACTATAATTTTTGTGAAAAATAATTACTCCTAAATTAAAAGGGAAACTACAAATTTAAAATTAAAAAGCTAAAATTGCAAAAGTAAGCCAATTTTCGTAATTTATGCAAAATAAGTCCTAAATGCTAATGTAATATATTTTTGTATTTTTCATGAATTAAATAAAATGAACGTGCACAGACAAATGAAAATAGTTAACAAAAAATGTTACAAAAATCTACGAAATTGCAAGTAATGGAAAAAATTTATTTTCTTGAATTTATGGGAGTAATTCATACATGGCAAAAAATCACTTGCTCACACTCTGAAGGTTACAACCATTCAGAAAGCAAAGGAGTTGGACAAAATATCACTAGATGAGTTGATTGGAAATTTAAAAACTCATGAGATGAGGAAGCTGGAACTATGCAAGGAAGAACCACAGAGGGATAAGTCACTAGTTCTTAAAGCTACTGAAGAAGATGAGTCTGACAATAAAGATCTGGACATTGAAATGTTTGCTAAGTTCAAAAAATTCATGATGAACCCCAAAAATTCACCATAGAGAGAAAGCAATAGCAAACCTAAGCAGGATGACAAGTCTTCATATGATAGATGCTACAATTGTAACAAGCTGGATCATATGGTCAATGACTATCCAATGTGGGAAATTGAGTGAAACAAAGAAAGAGCTGAGAAAGATAAAATAGATTAGTTGAAGAAGCGAGGCCAAAATAAAAGCAAAATCCTAGGTAAGGGATTTATTGAGGCCATGAAACAAGCTTTTCTGGGAGCATATAAAGATAGTGGAAGTGACAAAGAGGAGGAGAAAGAAGATGAGACTATCAGTCTATATGTTGTATATCACGACCCAAAACGATGGGCCGCGATGAGCACTCGGTACCTTACTCAACCGAGTACAAACATAACGTATCTTACTTATTACATCATCACATACACGTGAAATGCGAGCCTAATAGGCCAATATGATCATTTGTAAACTCAAAACATAGGCCAACAAAGCCATACAAGTATTCGTATACATGACATCTGTCTACAAGCCTCTAAGAGTACATAAGCATCATAAAGGTCGGGACTGAGCCCCACCAGACCAATCAATACATGTCCTAATTATACTGACCAAATAAGCAACTATAGAGCAAATGGAGCACACCAACATCTTTCGCTGAGCTGATAGACTACTTGGAGGACTCTCGACCTGTCTATCGGGACCTGCAGGCATGAAATATAGCGTCCCTAAGCAAAAGGGACATCAGTACAAAAAATGTACCTAGTATGTAAATAATGAAAATCAGTAAATAATAGACATGAGAGAAATATGGCATAAAAGAATCGACATGTAAATCTGAATAACTTTGTAAATCGTGAAATACTCATACTGTCATGCATATGCGTATGAATATCATTTCGTACATAGGTACATGTGCTCATAACATCATCAATCCTCTGAGGGCATCCCATCATATCATCTCGGCCACTGTGGGCAAAATCATCAACGTATACCAGCTGAACAGGTGGTGGTGCATATATAATGACGTAACATTTTTCCCGCATCCCATATAAATATAATATAGATATATACACGTATATAATGCCATCTGATCATGGGTCAATGTACATATATAAATGCATAAAATTCATAATAAATACGTTAATAAGATTTCTCGGAATGTCATAAAAATCAATATGCCTTTCGAATAAACTATGTCAAATACGTATTTTTCTGAAACCCATGAACAGAAGATATTATAACGACCCGACTGGTCGTTTTGAACATTTGTACTTCGCTTGGTAGTTTGGGGGCACGAGTAGCTTCGTATGATGTATTAATACTTGTATGCAAAATTTGGGTTCATTCCAAGTTGATTAAATATGTTTCGGTATGAGTTTTTGGAAGTCGAAAGTTCGAAAGTTCATTAAGTTTGATTTGAGATGCATTTCATCATTTCGATATTGTTATATATATTTTAAGGCCTCGAGTAGGTCTGTATTATGATATGGAACTTTTTGGTATGTTTAGACGGGGTCCCGAGGGGGTTAGGTGAGTTTCGGATAGGTTTGGGTTGTGTAGCACTCGTTTTTTTATGTTTCGACGTCGTTTCTTCAAGCATAAATCGTACCACATTGAACAAATGACCTCCAATTTCTGTTTTATTGAAGCATTATATCCGTATCACAATTACGGAGCCATAGCAAAGAGAATCATCAAATTTGGACATCGTATGAGGATTTTATGGTCATTTTACTAAGAATTGGGTTGCCAAAATTTTCAGATTAATTACGAAATTGTCACTGTTGCGTATTTAAAAATCTGCACTATTTTCAATTATTGAAACCAACATATCTCCTTCAATATAAGGTCAAATGGAGTGATACAAGAGCCTAACGTGACTAGAATTTCACAAGGAATCCATTGGAGGTATCAAAACCGAGTTTGGAGATCTTTTGGCATAAGAAACGAGGCAGAACAATGTTAAAACGAGGATTTTATCCATTTAATATATTTTGAGTTGGGAAGCTCGGAATTGGGCAATTTTTGGAGGCACTTTTCAGCATATGAATTGGGATAAGTGTTCTCTACTCGTTTTTGATTATATTTCATGAATCTATCTTTGATTTTAGCTTTTGGTGGATGAATTTTAAAGAAAAAATTGGGGGTTTTGGCCTAAAGTTTCATAATATGAATTTTTAAGTTTTGAATACTGATTCGAAGTCGGATTTGAGTGAAACTAGTATGATTGAACTCGTAATTAAATGGGTTGAAGGATTTACTGAGTTTTGTCGGGTTTCGAGGTATGGGCCCGGGTTTGATTTTTTGGCATATTTTGGGCTTTTGATAAAAAAATTCGACCTTTTTCGATTGGGATTTGTTCCTTGGCATTGTTTGATGTATTTGAGTTATTTTTGATTAGTTTCGAGCCATTCGGAGGTCGAAACGCGCGTGATGGGATTCTTGGAGCATCACTTGGCTTGCTCGGTGTTGGAATTGACTTGTTTAAGATAAGTAACTCTTTTAAGCTTAGTGCTGAGGGTATGAAACCCCGAACTACATGTTATATGATTGGTATTGAGGTAACGCACATGCTAGTTGACGGGCGTGTGGGCATGTACCCTGTGTAATGGGACTCTGTTGTTCCCATGGCCCTATATAGTGGCCCAATTTTGTTGATATTTGTGTTTTCATCATGTGATAAAGCAATTGAGCTATCAATCATGCTAAATATCATGTTTAGGCTTTATGTTGATATTGTTTGTACCCATAGTGGTTATTTCTTGCTGTCATCTCACTGATTTCCATTGATATTTTCTACTCAGTCATATTTATACTGTCACACCTCCTTTTTCACCACCTGAGGGCGATATAAGGGAGTTTTCCAATTAAAGTGATATTATTCGAAATGAGATTATTTATTTAATCAGAGTCGCCACTTGTAATAGTTTATTTGGTGTCCCAAGTCACCGGTTTATTTTAAAATGCCAAATCGAGGAAATTCGACTTTTATTTTTAAAGTCTGCCAACCAGAAATTCTAGATAAGGAGTTCTGTTAACCCGAGAGAAGCTGTTAGACATTCCCGGGCTCCGTGGTTCTAACATGGTTGCTTAAACTATTAAAATTGGCCTATTATCCGATTTATTACACGTTTTAACCTACTGTGCAATCTAACTTTTATAACCGCTTTTAATAATTATTGCTGCATATTGCGAATCATGTCATGGGAACCATACCCACGATCTACAACATGTCTAAATTTTTAAGATTAAATTGTGGTCGGGTCACATAAATGTACCCCCCGAATTTTAGTAATTAAGCGTCATGACTACGTCACGGGAGTCGTACCCATAGCGATGACAATTATTTAATTAACGCGCCTAAAGCAAACTACGAAGGTTCAAGGCATTTCTAAACTAATTTTGTATTTATATGAGGGCCATAATTTAAAGGATTTTATTTGTGTATGGAACACTCCAAATTATTTTAAGAAGAATTAGCTCTTGATTTAAATTTGTGAGGGCCATGTGTTATAGATTTAAGGCACGACACACCTCAAATTATTTTAAGAAAGAGGGTCATATGTATTTTAAAGGTAAACTAAAGGTACTCCTATTTTAAATTAATTTAAAAACTAATTATCACAACCACGGCACGGGAACCGTACCCGTAGTTGTAATAGTTTAACAAGCGTGCCTAAAGAAAACTACGGATATTTAAAGAATTAATTACTCCTAAATTTTGTATTATTAACAAGAGGGCCATGAGTAATTTTGACGAAAGATGGCACGCCTCTAACCATTTTAAACAGACTACACTTAATTAAACCTTAGGAGATTTCCATCTGAACTTTGGACTCAAGTCGTTGAATAATATGTAAGCAATGTAAACAAGCTATGAAATATTCAAGGCGGAAACTGGGCCAAAGGCAGGCCCAGTATACTATTTAGCGGTCCCTTCTCTTTTAGACAAATGAAATGGGATATCGTTCCCCATTAGGCCCACAATTGAGCCCAGACGCAAACTAGAAGCAAGATGGTTGCTGAAGGTTCGGAACAAATCAATATTCAATAACATTGCATGGTAAGAATTAAACAATGGAAAATTATCAATTTTTGCTTCAAAAGGAAACAGTTCCGAAACTTCAAATTACCCAAACTTCCATAATACATGAATTATATCCCAATTTGAACCAAAATTATGCAACACTGCCATGACTTAATGAAGGTTGAATCAAAGGGGAATTATAAATTTACATGCCCTAATAAATTGAAACTAACTGATGATGCGAAGAACACTGCCATCTATGCAATTACCAACTCAAGATGCCAACTTTTGTATTTGAACTTATACCAAATGGACTTCAACTGGTTCCAATGGCTATTTATTAACCATGACACCACATCCTTAGCATCTAATCAATGACAACAAAAGCTAGTCTAAAACTTGAAAAGAAAAGAGCTAAATATGACAAAGAGATCTCTCATAATTGAAGAAGTGATTTAGTGACAAAATTAAATTCTCCATAAGAAAATAGCACGACTGAATCATCAGCTCCCAGACCCTTTTGTTTTAACAACCTTTAAAATTCTAACCTTGGTTTATGGCTTGCCAATCTAACCAACAACAGTCAGATCCGCAAGACTTTAACCAAATTATTAACCAACAAGTACTTTCCATTCTCCAAAACTAAAACAAAATTGACATGTTCAAACCAGGTTGCTTATAACCAAGATTTCCTACTATGGCTTGAAACCAAAGAACAATGCTAACAACGAACAAAAACAAACATATTTCTGAAAGAAACAAGAAGAAGATCACTGCATGATGGCATGTTTTTAAACCAACTATTGAACACTAATAAGACATTCCCATTGTTTTATTACTTTAACCATTACTCAAACACAAAAACAAAGCAGATTTGGAGCTTTGAATCAGCTGAAAAATACAAAGAAAAATTACTAGAAAAGCAGAATCTAACTTCATTCATACTCAAAGTCAAAGGAAATCAGCTTCTATTCAAACACAACTCAAAACCAAGCATATAAAGTTCAGAAAAATACCTAGAAAAGAAAATGGAACAACCAGATCAAAGAAAGAAAGAAGTCTACAGCAGCACAGGTCAAATCGAACATCAGTGAATCCACAAAACCAAAATTTTGTTTCAGCGTTAGAATAACTCCAGCAAATGACTCCACAAAACAGGCAGAACTCAAAAAATTTCTTCAGAATTTTTTGGAAAAGAGCTGATTTCAGCCATTTGTGTTTTTTCACCCTTTTTTCTTTGTCCCCGATGATTGGAAAGAGGGCCTTTTATAAAGAGGATTAGGGCAACAACATCAGATTTTTTCATTCAAATGCACCCTTAAAACTTTTATTTTAAAACACTTACCCCCTGCCCCACAGAATATTCCCCCTCTTTTATCTTTGTCAGCTTTCTAGAAGCTTCCTAGGTAGTTATCTAAAAAATTTTAAGTTAAAATCCATATATTAGCCTCCCCAGTTCTTTTAAAAGTAGACTTGGGCCACCGGACATGCCTCCAAAGTTTTGGACCTTCATTCTGCCAAACCTTTTATTTAATGGGCCTGCCCGTTGTGTACTAACAAAACCCAATTCTGAGCCAAACTGACAAACCAACAAAATCAAAGAAAGTGGCATCCAAACACGAGGACTAAGACAACATGCTTTTGAATTGGAACTCATTGAAAGAAAAAAATGCAAATTAAAGCTAAATCACTAATTAATTAACAAAATTCCCAAATCTCTTATTTAACCTACATAATTCCAGAAACGGGAGAAGAGATTCGAGCTTATGACCAATAATTGAACTCATAGAAAAAAGGAAAAAGGGGTATACCAATTGAATCCAATCAAACCTTAGAAACTTCGAGGACAGTGACGACTCAAACTCGAACTCCGGCGAGCAAGAAACTTGGCCAAACGGTGAGAATTGCAACACGAATATTAGCCGAACTTTCGTTCATGGCTAATGATTCATGCATCAATCCTCAACCTGTGCCAAAAGAAGCGAGGCAGAGGCTCGAAGAAATTAAAACGTTCAAAAGCTATTTTCCGAAATTTGACCCAAATCCACGAGATAGGGCTTCTAGATATTCAAACAAAGTTATCTTGTTGAAGAAACTGGGGAATTCACGGGGTTTTGCTATGGATTGAGGGTTTAATCTGAAAAGTTTGGGAAAAAGAGAAAAGTTTGGATTTTTCATTTTTGGATCTATAATTCGGAAGGATTGGGTGATATTTTAGGGAGATCAATGGTGGGACAAGGACGAGGAGATGGCGGAGGTTGTAGGGTTAAGATTTGGAGGCGTTTGGAGGTGCTCCGCCGCCGTGGGGTGATTTCCGGGCGGCAGAGCTATGGTGGAAGCAGGTGGCGATTTGAGAGAGAAATAGAATTAGGTTTAACCTAAATAGGGACTAAATTAGTTAAATGAAGACAGGGTTATGTGGGGGGGTTTAACGGGGGGGGGGGGGGGGGAATTAGTGAAACGACATAGTTTTGAAGTGAAACTGCGTCGTTTTGAGGTGAAACTGCGTCGTTTTAGGTGAAGGTGGGTCGGACCGGATTTGCAGGGTTTGGGATCGGATTTGGGCTGGATTAAATGTATAGAAATTGGCCCAATTTCACAAAAATAAACCCTTTTTCCAATTCTTTCTTTTATTTCAATTTTTTTCCTTTTCTTTTAATTAAAATCCTACAAATTAAAAATCCTAAATTATCCAAAAGTGTGAAATTAAACTAATTATAAAAATTATAAAAAACACTTAATTCTAAATTAAAAAAGAAAAAATCAATCAACTGAAAATTAAAAGACAAAAATGTCACAATGAGTTTTTTTGTGATTTTTAAATTTTTATAAAACAAATAATCACTAATTAATTCTACAAATGCAAAAACTAATCCTAAATGAAATGCATGATATTTTTGGTATTTTTTTCATGATTAAAAATAAAAATTAAACATGCATAGAAAAATGCAAATAATTAAGAAAATTCTAGAAAAATTCCTAAAATTGCAAATAATTAACAGAAAAATCTATTTTCTGGGGATTCTATAGGAGTAATTCATATAGGGCAAAAATCACATACTCACAGCTGCCTCTCTTTGCTCGGAGACACGAAGGGTTTTCGGGCAAAGATAAAATGAGCAATTACGAGGGACTTTGCCCATCTGAAACTCCGTGAGAAACATCTTTTGAAAAAGTCTGATTGAACCTTGCTTTGGAGATTGCCTACATATCTTTGCCTATAAAGGAATCAGTTCAGTGTAGTTCTGGAAGTTTTGGCAGCTGGGACTACCGAGAAGCTGTGGTTTCACTGCTATTGTTGCTGTTTCTGTTTGCTGAGCTCCTTATTACACCGAAATGAAAAATAAAAAGCTAAACTAGCTAAACCTATCAACTACGCGTTAAAAGATTCCTATCTATAAACCTTCTAAAGCTTGATCTTGAGTCTTGGATAATTCTTCATGTAGACTATGATTTGAATCTTGATGCTCGTTAGCTGTAACCGTTGGTTGATTCTTATTCATCTTCTCGGATCAAGGCGGGACATGCAAAACTTGTAATTTCAATCATATCTTGGGTAGTCCGCATCTTTTTCCGCTTCTACATTCAGAGTTCAACTTCTTTTCTTGTTTCTTCTTTTCTTTTATTTGGGTTGAGACTTCTTTTTTTGGTCATCTCAAACCCTGTGCCTCACGGTGAAAATCTGCTTAGGCACCAAAGCAAACAAACGAACAAAATTTTCTGCCCCAGTTTTCACTAGGAAAATTTCGTGCGTTATTTGTAACAAAATATAAGCTATTTCTTTATTGAAAACCATAAAATTAGGATTGTGTATCCTTGGAAAAAAGAGATTAGGGAGTACAACCCTATATATATACGAAAATCAACTAGGGAGTGGAGACCCTATGTTGTAAAGATTTTCAGGTTATGCTGGAAAGATGACCGGGTTATGCCGGAAAAGAAAAAAGGTCCTCGGGTTAATGCCGGAAAAGTCATCAAGTTATGCCAGAAAAGAAAAGGTCCTCGGGTTATGCTGGGGAGGTCCACGGGTTATGCCGGAAATTCATTGGGTTCTGTCGGAAAAGAAAAGGTCCTCGGGTTATGCCGGGGAGGACCACGGTTTATGCCGGGAAAGTCATCGGGTTATGCTGGAAAAGAAAAGTTCCTCGGGTTATGCCGGGGATGTCCACGGGTTATGCCAGGAAAGTCATCGGGTTATGCCGGGAAAGTCATCGGGTTATGCCGGGAAAGTCATCGGGTTACGCTGGAAAAGAGAAAAGGTCCTCGAGTTATGCCGAAAAAAGAAAAGGTCCTCGGGTTTATGCCGGGGAGG
The DNA here is from genome assembly GCF_000715075.1 of Nicotiana tabacum. Taxonomy (NCBI): domain Eukaryota; kingdom Viridiplantae; phylum Streptophyta; class Magnoliopsida; order Solanales; family Solanaceae; genus Nicotiana; species Nicotiana tabacum. Next base: position 161,301,257 of record NC_134087.1, read on the forward strand.
TCATCGGGTTATGCCAGAAAAAGAAAAGGTCCTCGGGTTATGTCGGGGAGGTCCATGGGTTATGCCGAGAAATGTCATCGGGTTATGCTGGAAAAGAGAAAAGGTCCTCGGGCTATGCCAGGAAAGTCATCAGGTTATACCGGAAAAAGAAAAGGTCCTCGGGTTATACCAGAATAGTCATCAGGTTATGCCGGAAAAACAAAAGGTCCTCGGGTTATGCCGAGAAAGTCATCGGGTTATGTCAGAAAAAGAAAAGGTCCTCGGGTTATGCCGGAAAAAGAAAAGGTCCTCGGGTTATGCCGGGGATTAACTAGGGAGTGAAACCCTATACTAGAAAAGACTACCAGGTTATGCTGGCAGCGATTAGGGAATGAGATCCTATGTTGGAAAAATGTAGCTAGAGATTGGATACCCTAGGCTACCATGATTTTTGAATTTTTTTTCTTCTTCTTTTCATTTCACTTTTAATACTTTATTCTAGAGAGTGCGTGAAGAGTTTGAAAGGGACGTCCCTTTTTGGGTTAACTTCTGTAGTACCATTTTGGTCTCTGTGCACCTTGCTTTTATTGCACCTGCTTTTTGCGGGGTTATCTTAGATTGCACCTGTTTTCAAATCAAAGAACAATTTGTCAGTTTGAAACGGTGGTTGGTTTTGTGGCCTTGATTGCTTTGATCATTTGATACCGACCCAACTCTTTTGCTGAAATCTTTTACTGCTTGCTGATTTTCTGGAGACTGATTTCTCTTCTAAAATTAGGTATCTTGACTTCTCCCATAATTTCACATGACGGTTAACACGTGGGGTTTTAGCCTTTTCCTCTTATTTCACCTTTATGGGCGTTTGACTTTGGATTTCTTTCCCTTTTTAATAAATTTGAACCTGGAGCATCGGCCATCATGGCCAGTCGAGATTGACTCGATGCACCTGCCGATGCTGTGTGCTTTTCTTTGAATCTGGCTTTTGTTAAGTAGAAACACGTAAACTAATTTTGCCACATTTTCTTTGTATTAGTGAAGAAGAATTAAACTAAAAGGGATTCCAAGAAAAGTAAACAAAGGACAGGAAAGTGAACTTAAAGAGAAGTGTCCCTTTCGGGGAGGAAAGAAGGACTTATCTGGAGTGCATGTAGACTTCAATAGACATGACATGCTTCTTGGAATGGATACCCGATCTGTGCAGCCATCCAATCTCACAAAAACCCTTTATAATCCATTTCTCAAAACCGAGGAACCTTGCCAGGACTCTTGTTTGTGCCGATGATCTTAAGGAATTCCCTCTTTTTGATCATTGGCACCCTTTGCGGGTGTTCTCCAATTGACCTCTCTCATTTCTCTTCTCATCGTCGCCTTATAGTGCTCTTTTATGAGTTTTCACTAACAAGGCTCTCTCATTTCAATTTCTCTACTCAACATCGCCTTACGGTGCCCGTGGGTTTTCTCCAATAAGATTCTCTCATTTTATTTCTCTCATCTTGATTGCATCGGATCCAAACAACTGCATTCTCCATTTTGAACATCTTTTACCGATTGATCGGAAGGACTTGAATAAGGTTTGGGTAAAAAGAATTGGATCGAATTACAACTTTGGAACCATTTAGGCGAGATCATCGCCGAACCATTATAACATCTGCCCCAGTTTCACTTTTGGGGGGAATTGGATTATTGTTTTGGTGTGACTGAACCCCAGAGAGAGGATTCCTAGTATCCTTTCGGAATCAAGTCGAACGTAGTTCAGGGAAACATTTTGTATTGTTATTTTTTTTCTTATTCTTTTGTTTTGATTGATTTTGTTTTTTTTACAAACGTTTTCAAGTTCCAAAGAGTGTAATGAAAGAAAGGTAACCGGCTCAAAGGGTTAGCAAAGGATTGGAAGGTTTGGGGTAGCAAGAATGAAATCCTTCGTCATCCCAATCGGATAATGTTGTTGCTGCAGAAAGACTAGATATAATACCTTTTGACTGCATCTGCATTTACAGCTATTTCAGGGTCATTTCCTTCGATGTCTCCCAGGTATAACGCCCCTTTTGGCAATAATTTTTTGATAATGTATGGGCCCTTCCAGTTAGTAGCGAACTTTCCTTTTGCTTCCCGATGGTGAGGGAGAATACGCCTCAAAACGAGTTTCCCCACTTCAAAGTTCCTAGGCCGCACCTTCTTGTTGTAGGCACGGGCCATTCTTTGTTGATACAACTGCCCGTGGCAGACTGCGGCCATTCACTTTTCATCGATCAGGATTAACTGTTCCAGACGAGTTTTGACCCACTCATTGTCCTCAATTTCAGATTCAACAATTATTCGAAGGGATGGAATTTCAACCTCTGCGGGTATCACGGCTTCAATGCCGTAAACCAATAGATATGGGGTTGCTCCGACTGATGTGCGCACAGTTGTGCGGTATCCCAACAATGGAAACAACTTTTCATGCCATTGCGTGGAACTTTGGATCATCTATTTCAGAATCTTCTTGATGTTCTTATTTGCTGCTTCAACGACACCATTAGCTTTTGGCCGGTAAGGGGTAGAGTTCCGATGTGTTATCTTGAATTGTTAGCATATCTCCCTCATCAAATGACTATTCAAGTTTGCAGCGTTATCCGTAATGATAGTTGCAGGAATACCAAAACGGCAGATGATATTGGAGTGCACGAAGTCTACCACTGCTTTCTTAGTGACAGCTTTGAGAGTAATGGCTTCAACCCACTTTGTGAAGTAGTCGATGGCCACCAATATGAATCTATGCCCGTTTGAAGCCTTTGGCTCGATTGGCCCATTAAAATCCATGCCTCAAGCAACAAATGACCATGTTGCTGACATAGGATGCATTTCTATAGGTGGCGCATGAATCAGATCACAGTGCACCTAACACTGATGACATTTTCAGACAAAACTGAAGCAATATTTTTCCATAGTTATCCAGTAATAGCCCTCTCAGAGGATTTTCTTTGCCAAAACATAGCCATTAATGTGGGGTCCACACACTCCTCTGTGCACTTCATACATGATTCTTCCGACCTCTTCAGTGTCAACACATCTTAACAGGCTGAGATCCAGAGTCCTTTTGTACAAGACCTCACCGCTCAAGAAGAAACCGCTTGCAAGCAATCTAATGGTTCTCCTTTGGTCTCCAATGGCTTCATCGGGATATTCTTTAGTTTTCAGAAATCTCTTGATATCATGATACCATGGCTGAACATCCAATTCTACCTCAACCGTATTGTAGTAACTATGACTTTCTCAGATTTGGATTTCTAACGGGTCAATGTGGAGATTGCCTGGATACGGCAACATTGAGGCCAAAGTAGCAAGTGCATCAACCAATTCATTGTGAAAAAGAGAAATGTACCTAAACTCGACTGACTCTAACCGCTTGCTAAGATCTTCCACATGATGCCTATATGGAATAAGCTTGACATCCCGAGTTTCCCATTTACCCTGAGCTTGTCGGATAATCAAGTCCGAATCCCCTATGATCAATAGTTCTTCAAGATCTTGGTCGATTGCCATATTCATACCCATAATGCAGGCTTCATACTCGGCGGTGTTGTTTGTGCAGAAAAATCGAAGCCTGACTATGGCTGGATAATGTTGACTAGTGGGTGATATCAAAATTGCCCCAATCCCGACACCTTTTTGCATTCACAGCTCCATCGAAGAATATTTTCCAAGCATTTGCATCTTCTAATGTTACCTCAACTGAATTCACCTCCTCATCCGGGAAGTAAGTACTCAAGGGTTGATATTCCTCATCGACAGGGTTTTCAGCTAGGTGATCTGCTAAAGCCTAGGCTTTCATTGCCGCGTGGGTGACATGGACTATGTCAAATTCAGTGAGCAGGATTTGCCATTTTGCTAACCACCCTGTGGGCATCGACTTTTGGAATATGTACTTCACAGGGTCCAGCTTGGTGATGAGATAAGTGGTGTTGGACAACAAGTATTGCCTAAGCTTCTGAGCGATCCAAGTTAGAGCGCAGCAAGTCCTTTCCAACAGTGTATTTGGCTTCATAACTTGTGAACTTTTTGTTCAAATAGTAGATAGACTGCTCTTTCTTCCCGGTCACATCATGTTGCCCGAGGACACAGCCGAAAGAATTCTCCAAGACTGTCAAGTACAAAAATAGAGGCCTTGCCGATTCGGTCGGGACCTAGACTGTCAAAATTGACAAATATTATTTGATTTTATCGAAGGCTCCCTAACGCTCATCGGTCCATTTAATCGCTGCATATTTCTTCAACAGCTTGAATATTGGCTCACACGTGGAAGTCAACTGAGCAATGAACCGGCTGATGTAATTCAGCCTTCCTAGCAGGCTCATAACATCTTTCTTGGTTCTCGGAGGGGGCAAATACCGAATAGACTTTATCTTTGTTGGGTCTAGCTCGATGCCCCTCTGACTGACTATAAATCCCAAGCGTTTGCCCGACAGAACCCCAAATACACATTTAGCCGGATTTAGCTTCAAATCATACTTACGTAGCCGCTCAAAGAACTTTCTCAGGTCCCGAACATGGTCGTCCTGTGTTCTCGATTTGATGATCGCATCGTCCACATTCACCTCGATTTCTTGGTGCATCATGTCGTGAAAGATGGAAGTCATGGCCCTCATATAAGTTGCCCCGACATTCTTCAAACCAAAAGGCATGACCCTGTAGCAATAAGTGCCCTACGGTGTGGTGAAGGCTGTCTTTTCCGCATCCTCTTCATCCATCAACACCTGATGATATCCTACATAACAATCCACGAAAGATTGTATCTCGTGTTTGGCACAGTTGTCAACAAGGATGTAGATGTTTGGCATAAGGAAGTTGTCATTGGGACTTGCTTTGTTTAGATCTCGGTAGTCAACACACACTCGAGTATTCCCATCTTTCTTTGGCACGAGAACCACATTAGCTAACCAGGTGGTGTATCGGACCACTCAGATCACCCCCGCCTTTAACTGTTTTATAACTTCTTCCTTGATTTTGTCACTGATATCAGTTTTGAAGTTTCTTTGCTTTTGCTGGATAGGGGGATAATCAGGGTAAGTCGGCAACTTGTGGACCACCAAATCGACACTTAATCCTGGCATGTCATCGTAGGACCAAGCAAACACATCTTTGAATTCAAACAAAAATTGGATCAATGCGTCCCTGGTTCTTTCATCTGGGTGAATGCTTATCATGGTTTCTTGGACTTCTTCAGAACTACCCAAATTAATCGACTCAATTTCATTTAAGTTCGGTTTAGGTTTATTCCCAAATTGTTCCAATTCTCAGTTTATTTCCCTAAAAGCCTCTTCTTCATCGTATTCCGGTTCTTGGTTCATTATTTCACAATAAGACATTGTGTTTGGATCTGGGCATGAAGTCCGCAAGCATGTCATGTTATTTAAATCCACATTATTAGAACTGAAAGAACAAATAAGAAAAAGTAACAAATATCAGAAAGAATAAAGAGAGATGAACGATGAAATATTGATTTCATTTCATTGAAGTTTGAAGATAACAAGGTTTACATTGGAATTTAAAGACAGGAAACTAAAAGAAACATCCGAGTAACACCCCTGAAATAACTCGTGATGTAGAAAAGGTGGCAAGACTGGACTACCGGGATTCTCCCGACTGAACCATGTGGGTTTCATACAACATTTGCCTCAAAGCCCCACATATGTCCTCAATTTCCTCAGTCGTGAAGGCCTCATCTTCTTCTTCTTCTTCATTGTACCTGGGCCTAACAAATGTTTTGTAGAGATGTGGAACCGGCTGAGGTAAAACCCAACCATTACTCTTTCGTTCATCTGCCCATGTCACATCAGCTTTTGTGGCATGAAAACCCACACCGGAAAACTTCTCGCTGGTAGGCAAAGTGATAGGTTCTGTGATGCCTTGCAATGATGCCCCGAGTCCCTTCCCAGGCTTATAACCATGCTTGATCATTTCAGTAGCGACCAAGATGGATGCTTTTGACAAAAAAGGCTGATGACAAGGGCTTCCCTCCTCATATTGATCTGCAACCACCACCTGATCTCGCTGGTAGGCAAAGTGATAGAAAAGAGAGTCATCTCCATAGACTACAATCTCCTGATCTTCATATTCAAATTTCACCATCTGGTGGAGAGTGGAAGGTACAACCCCTGCCGCATGAATCCAAGCTCTTTCCAAAAGAAAATTATAAGAAGTGTCCATGTCTAGGACCTGAAAGGTCACCTCGAAATCCACAGGACCAATAGTCAAAATCAAATCGATCTCACCTATGGTATCTCTCTTGACGCCATCAAAGGAACGCACATAGACATTGTTAGGCCTGATTCTCTCAGCCCCAAACTCCTTTTTTTGCAAAGTTGAGAGAGGGCAGATATCAACTCTGGATCCTCCATCCAGCATGACTCTATTCACATAGTACCCCTCATTTAACTATCAGATGGAGGGCTTTGTTGTGGGTGGCCCCTTCCAAGGGCAAATCATTCTTGCTAAAGGAATTTTGATTGACTACGAAGAATCTTTCTATCATCCTCTCCAGTTGTTCAACAGTGGTTTCAATTGGAACATAAGCTTCATTGAGGGTTTTTATCAACATTTTCTGATTCACAGTTGAGCTCACCAGTAGAGACAGGAGTGAAACTTGTGAAGGAGACTTCCGAAGTTGGTCTATTACTTCATAGTCCGCAGTTTTTATTTTTCGGAAGAACTCTTCTGCTTCTTTGGAACTAACTGGATTTTTGATCGGGAAGTGTTTCTGCTTGCCATTGTTCACTTCTCCCACATTAAGGTATTTCTTAGCTGGGTTAGTTTCATTTGCTTCTCCTAGGACCTCTTTTCCCTTGTAAGTTACTACCACTTTATTAGAATTCCGCAGGACAGCAGTAGGTTCTGTCATGGGCCTCTGCGGTGCGCGGCCAATAACCATGGGCTCATTCAGCCTTGGTGAAATTACTAGCCCCCATACTACATAGGTCCCTTTAGGCACGTACATCTTTGATCTCTTATTTAGTTCGAACCTTCTTGGAGGGCTCAATGTCATTTGTTCTTTCCTGTGACCCCGGGGAATATAAACAATGGCATCTTTTGGGGGTACTGCCTCAATTTTGATTTCCACTGTCTTTTCTGTATTTTGATGGGTGGGTTTACTCTTCTTCTCCCCCTTTTCTTGCTTTGCATCAGCCTTTGGCTTTTTCTCGACGTCAGGGATTGCAATGATGGCTTTCAAGGCAGGATCGAACTCTTTATCTTCGCAAATCATCCCAATAACGGACCCGTTGTTGTGAGCCCGTAATGGGTTGTTGGTCACATTAGGAATTTCTTCATCCTTCAGCACTATCCGTTTTTGCTCTAAGAGGTTTTCAACAGCCCTTTTTAGAGTCCAATAGTCTTTAGTGTCATGTCCTTCCACCCCAAAATGGTAGGCACATCGGGTTCCAAGTCGATAAGAAAGTGACTCTAGATTTTGCCTATTCGGGGGTACGGGTTGTAGCAAACCCATTTGGACCAATTTAGGGAAAAGGCTAGAATATGACTCACCAATAAGAGTGAATTTTGTTCTCCTGGGTGGCTCCCGAGCACGGGCATTGTAGGGGAAATTATTTTGTGGAGGTCGGGGATTATACTGAGCTTGGCGGGGAGGGTTATTTCTAGGAGGTGGAGCTCTATTTTGGTTAAAATACTGTTGTGGCCGAGCGTATGACTGGGCAGTCATTACTGCGTACGGCTGATGAGACATAACATAGGCCACATCCTTATGGGGATAATAATATTGTGGGGTGCTTGGAGGGAAGTAACCTCTGGGTGGACGGGGGTTTCTCAAACTTGATGCTGCCATTGCCACCTTTTCTTTCTTCTTTCTGTTTGCTACACCTCCAAACCCACCTTGAATTTCTTAGGATGTAGCTCTTATGGCAGATTAGCTCAATATGTGCCCTGTTTTAAGACCATTCTCGACCATCTCACCAATCTTGATGGCCTCAGCAAACTGTTGCCTATTGCAGACATTATATTCTGAAAGTTGTCAACCTCTTGGGCTTGTAGGAAAACACTAACCATTTCCATTTCATCCATCAGAGGCTTGACCCTGGCCGCTTGTTCGCGCCATTTGACAGCATATTCTCGGAAACTTTCTGATGACTTTTTCTTGAGATTCGATAGAGAATTCCTGTCAGGAGCTATGTCTATGTTATACTAAAACTGACTGACAAAATCTCGGGCCAGATCATCCCAAATGTGCCACCGAGACATGTCCTAATCCATGTACCACTCGGAAGCAATGCCCACTAGACTCTCTCCAAAATAAGCCATGAGAAGCTCTTCTTTTCCACCTGCTCCTCTCAGTTGATTGCAGTACCTCTTGAGGTGGGCTATGGGATTCCCATGCCCGTCATACTTTTCAAACTTTGGGGTCTTGAAACCCAAAGGCAAATGCACATGTGGGAACCTATATAGATCAGCATAAGATACGCTCTTTTGTCCGCACAAACCTTGTATATTCTTAAGGCTCTATTCCACGCTCCTCATCTTTCGAGTGATTTTCTCCTGCTCGGGGTTCTTGGTAGTTTTCTCCTATCCCGCGGTAAACTCGTACCGGGGTTGTTGAGGTTAAGAATTGGTGGTGAACTGGGTAGGTTCTGGTGGAAAAGATAGTACTTGGAAGGTTAATGATGATGGATCAAAGCTAAGCCTGGGCAAAGTGGGTTGCGCCGTAGCCGAAGTTGGCGGTGCGGTGAATATGTTGGAGGCCACTCTCAAAACCACCTGGGGGCGGACCTCAAAAGGCGTTCCGGCAAAGTGAGCTGAGATGGTAGGGTATCCCAGTGGGGTATTCGGGTAACTTATTAGGATGTTGGAATTTCCACTTGCCCTGGGAAGTAACTCGGGGAAGCCAGATATGGAGCTTGGCGGCTCCCTACCAATGGACCAGGCATCCCACATTTTAAGCAAGCAGAGGTGCTGTGCCCTATTCTCCTCAGCAGCTGCTGACTCGGAGATTAGGATAATAGATAGCGGGCTATCCTCAGGTATAGGAACTATTGGCATATGACTTTCCGACGACATTTCAACATTTCCTTTTGATCTTGTAAAGTAAGGATGTGAAGCCAGATTACCACAAAACCAATCACCTTAATATATAACCTATTCGATAGCAAACACAACAAACTAGTTAGTGTGAGACAATTAACACAGATAATCGCACGTTGGGGATTGATGCACCTATACAGTTAAGTGTGTTTTCTATATGTTTTGCAACGGTTGCGTGTTTCATCCCGGCTTTGTTTATCTCCCCAATTTTCCTTTCTTTCCACCTTAGCTCTTTAATGTTTCTTCTCTTATTCCTGTTTTCCTCTCTTTTCTTTTCTTGTTTTCTCTCTTTTTTTGTTTTTCTCGCTTTTCTTTTGGTTTTTATTTGGTTCTTTATTTTATTTGAGTTATTTACAAATATGACTGGATCCGATGAGGGCCTACGTATCACGACGCCGCGTGAATCAGATCATCACGTAATTCAAGGAATAAATGCAACATAAATAAAATATTTTTTTGATTTTTCAAACTTTTCATTAAAACAAGATTTCTAATTTTCTCTATTACAAAGACTCGACCCTACATACTTGAGAATTAAAAACTTAACAGACTCGAAACTGAATTTAGGGAATGAAAATACAGACTCGAAAAAGAAAACACAATCAAGAGTACATCAATGCCTCCACTCCTATCCTAAGAACACCATCTGGTCTTGCCGCGGGCATATGCGCCATGTCATCCTAGAGGCGAGAGAGATCCTCCATTATCTGGCAGACACAGTTCATCACTGTGGCGAAGAACATGGACCTGGTCATGTCCTTGCACTCGTTGTATTTCATCATGATGTAATCGGCGGTTCTTCTAACCCTTTCCTTGATGATGCCCTTTTCTTGCAACAACCGCCCAATCTACTGAGATCTAGCCTCCAAGACCTGAGTGGCAGTATGATTCTATTCTTGCAAATGTTGTAGGTCTCCCTCTAGCTGTGCCATCAAAGCTTAGCAACGTTCTCTCTAGGCTTTGAAACTCTTGGCTTGATTTGGCCATCTCATTCTCGAGGGTGGTTAGCTTTTTCTTCAAGTTTGTGACTTCTCCATCGTATTTCCTTTTTAGTTGTTGAACAAACTCTGCCCGCCCCTCGGCGTTCTTTGCCAACTATGCTCTAGCTCTTGCCAAACTGCCTTTGGATATTTCTAGATCATTTCCGTACACACATATTTTATTCCTAAGTTCATTAATGAGTTTTTCATCTGCTCGGCTTCTTTCCGGATTCTCGGCAGCTATCTTCATCCTTTGGATCTGGGCCCAGAGTATTTCATTTTCTTGGGCTAATTTTTTCTTCTCACACTCATTTGCAGCAGCTTGCACATCACTATCGAACTTGAGGTCTCTGATCTGTCCTTCTAACCTGCTTATGGTGGCCTGATATTCATTTTCTTTTGTCAACAACTCCTACTATTCTTGTGATGCTTCGACAAACTCTTGGAGGTTGGTTCTTTTAGCTAACCTCCCAAACTCAACTTTTCTTTTGTACCAGGCGAGGTAACCGGGTGAAACTTCACCTTTGGATAGATCACGCACTCGGGTATTTGCTGTCAGATATTGGCACTCACTCCAAATCTGGCGAACCACTGTTTCTTGAAATTGGCCATCAGAATGGATCTCGACCACATAAAGGCTAAGGTCTTCATCCTTGGGCACTATTTGACATCTTCCTAGTCGTCTCAAAATCCGATATGGGGCATAAGGCTAGATAATTCTGAGACCCATCAGGAGGAAGTGAGGGCTGATAGATGGCATGTATATGATTTCATCAACAGGAAGCCAACCCAACGTCCATTCTTTTTGATCTGTAGTGACGGAGCTGAGGCAAGATATCCATTCTGCAACCCCTTCTGGCATGTTAAACCCGTCGACCCTTGTATAAAACTCCCCCATGCAGCTTTTTCCTGTCGACCCATAGTTCATGTACTGAGGACGATGACATAGATTCTCAATCATCCACATTTGTAGCAGCAAGTTGCACCCTTCAAAAAAGTCTCCTCCGGCTTTACAGGCTGTGAGAGCTCGGAAGATTTTTGACACTATCATGGGTGTGAGGGTGCTTTTGGCCTGAGTAAGAAAAGTGTTGACGACCCCAGCTATCCGTACATCGATGTTCCCATCTTTCCTGGGAAATACTGGAAGACCCAAAAAATACCACCATGAAAGCGAAACACATGTGTTCTTCCCATTTTAGTTGATTCCCTTTACTGCAAATTCTGCTTTCTGGGTTGTTGAAACCCCCTATGTGTCCGTATCACTGGTAAATGAACTATGGAGTGGAAAAACCAGCTGCCAGATCTGGGTATTGGACCCCCCTGCTTATCTTTAGTAGATCTAGAAACTTGTGTGTAGTGATAGCTGTTGGAGCGACCAAATACTTGCGTCTCAGAGCTTTAGTGCTTCTAATATAACCAGCTATCTCTTCCAAAGTGGGTGTGAGTTCAAAATCCAAGAAATGAAACACGTTGTGGGCTGGATCCCAAAACGTAACTAGTACCTTTATTATGTCTCCTCTAGGCTTGATCTTCAATAACCCGGTGAGACTCTCCAAGTAAAGGTTGACCACATCTTGTCCTGATTCACCCAGATCTTCCCACCACATATACAGTTCCAAAGGAATCTTGGTCATGACCGTCATTGGCAAGTTTTGACTCGTGCTCATTCTGCACATTTAAATTAAGGTGATTGGTTTAAAACAAAGCGAGTTTTACAAAAGAGGTCCATTTTGCAAACATTTCAATAACACGGCTACTTTTGCAAATACGGCCCTTCAGCACTTTGAAAAGGAAAATTTTAGGGTTGTGCTTGCTAGGTAGCCAAAAATTTGGAAAAAGGGCGGTAGGTGGCTGTTCATGCAAAACAACACTCTGGCGTCCTTTTGGGGATATTTTGGGCTACTTGGACAAGAACGACATTACCTAATTTTATTTAAGATAGAATAACAATATTTCATATTTTGGGTTATTTTTGCAAAAATAGAGTTGGACCCGGTGAGGGTTGCCTACGTATCCCACATCCAGTAAGAATCAAACTTGCGTAGTTCGGTCAGTTTTGACATAATAAAATAGAGAAAAGACATGAAACTTTTGAAACCAAATTCTTTTTCTTTCTTTTTTTTTCAAAATTTCGGTAGAGTTTTGGCATATTTTGGACACCAGGTTTTTTCAAAGGCAGGTAACAAATTCTCTCATTGTAAGACCCTGGAAAATTTCGCTAAGTAATCTAGGATTTTGGGGTGCCACATAGGCTAATTATAATATTTTATAACATGGTGGACATCAATTGGATTTGGTGAATAAGTGTACAAGTCTTATGGTAAGTAATTTGGGGCCCAAGGAAAGTCCTAAGCCTAAGTCACATTGGAAAATTTCATAATAGGCTAAGATTCCAACTGAGTTTGCACAAGACCACAATTTGAACAAGCATATCTAAATATGTATAATGTTTTATTTGATGAACAACCTATCAAATGAAAGGACCTTGAGTCTAGTTTCCAACACTTCAAACTATTCATCATTTGGACATTCCTACACAAAGTTATGATCAAATTACCAAAGGCTGGAAAAATGCGATCCTATGTCGAATCTGCGATCGCAAATCTGTCGCATTTTTGACTTTGTGATCGTAGATCTGTCGTAAATTGGGCCACTGTTGCCTAGTTTTGGGGACCTATTTTTTGGTGTATTCTGCGGCCCACATTCTTGTTTTTCGGTCCACTCTGCGATCGCAGACCCGGTTTCAGAGGGTTATTTTTCCTATTTTTATAACCCGACCCCATTTTAATATATAGGCTTTGGGGTTCATTTTGGGGTCACTTTCTACTGATTTTAGAGAGAGATGAGAGAATATAGAGAGATAAAGGAGGGGCCTAACTTCATAATCATCCAAATCTTGCTCAAGTATTCAAGAATCAAGGAAGATAACCATAGATTGTCCTCAATCCGGGTAAGTCCTACTTCCAAAACTTCATGCAATAGGTTAAAGGTACAAATATGTTGTGGGGGTCAAAAATAGGCCATGCATGTGGGACTAAGTTGTAGTATGTGATGTTAAAGAACTAATATGGGTAGTTCATTCTTTCGAATGGATTTTCTATTTTTATTTTATTTATTTTATTTTTAGCTGTTATCTTGTGTTTTGTTGTTAAGACATATAGATTTTTACATCTTGCTGTGAATATCTTACTTCCTCGTGCTAGTTCTATTCCAGACATTTTCCAATATAGTACTAAGGATTTATCTATATTTTTATCATCTATTGCTACTGAATAGTTGACACTTATTATGAATTTAAATTTTTGGTATATTAAGTTACCTCTTACTACACTTATTATACTCTTTTCTATAGGTTGTACAATTCTATCATCAGCCAAATATATTTCTATAGGGGTATCTATTCCTTCTCTAAAACATGCTTTTATTAGTATTTCTGTTCCTCCTAAATGTACGTATTTTATCGGATTTTTTGCTTTTATATCTTGTATTTCTTTATTTAATAGTTTTTTATTTAAAATTGGTATTCTTGCTTTACCTTTAATGTATTTACAGTCTATTATATGTTCTCTTTGGCTTACTACATAGTATTCTTCTTTCTGTCTTTTAAACCAATTCTTTATTGTTGGTACTTCTAATATTTTGTCTATACTTAGATCTAATTCTTTTCCTTTTATTTGTTCAAATATAGTGGCGTCAAATATTATTTTCTGTTCTGAAGATTGTTCATCTTGGTGTTCTTCTTGTTGTATAATTTGTATATCTTTTTCAGTCATAATTTTCTTCGTCTGATTCTTCTATGTTATTGTTTATTTTCTTTTCATTTTCAGAGAACTCATTTTCTCAGAACTCGTTTTCTGATATCTCATATATGTTGTCTTCACTGCCTAATTCATAATCTACATATTCTATTTGTGTATATTTGTCATTGTCTATCATTATTTCGGTAATTTGTTTTTTCTTTGGATTTTTTGGTAATCTGCAATCTTTAGCTAAGTGTCCTAGCTTTCCACAATTGTAACAAGTACATTCCGTTAGTCTTTTCTTTTTTCTATATGGTTTTTTATGTTTGTATTTTTTTACATAATATCTTCCTCTTGGTTTTTTATATTTATATTTTAATTTATATCTTTTTCTCTTAAAGAATGATCGTTGTCAATCTCAAAAATATGATTTTCAATATCAAAATAGATGGAATAACTGTCTCCATTCCTATCACTAACTAAAAAAGTGTCATCAGAGATGAAATTCCGAATAAACCAGTTTTGTAGAAATTTTATTCGAGCTCCTAGAGTATCTGCTAATTCTGCTTCATTCCATTTTTTTATTATTTTCGAGCTAAAGGGTTCTGGTAATTTTGTAAAATATAATTTTCTTATCTCTTTACTTTCATCCGGACTATATGTTCCTTTATAATAATAGTCTCTAAATGCACAAGTATATTCGTCTATATAACACATATTACATATTGTTAATTTTGTCATTAAATTTCTATTTGTAGTCTTTTCTTTATTTTGTTCTTCTACTTCTGTTGTCATACTACTAAATTCATTTCTTATTGCTATTTCATATTTATTCAATATATCTGTAACTGTTGTTGCAGCTGTACCATCAAGTTTTTTATTACTTCTTAATGTATCTAAGCTTTCACTTGATAAATTTTGTAACCATAGTTTTACCGTTCCTATGAGTGTTCTTTCTATATATCCTGGTGTTTCAGCTATTGCTATTTTATTATCTATTAGTTGTTTTGAAATGTACACTATCCATAATTGGATTGTTTTATTTATATCTGCTACACAATCTAGATCTAAAAAATTACATTGTTCAGTTATCTGTCTTGGTGTCCATTTCCTATTTAGCCTTTTATCCCATAATATTTTATTCCTATCATATGAATCATAACTTACTCTGTAATAGGTTGGGTTTAGTTTTCTTGGATTTTTTACTCCTGATGTGCTTGGTTTATCCTCGGCCATATCTCCCGTATTTATTTCTGGGTTTATTTTTATCTCTTCTGTTTTTTTATAAGTTTTGTGTACGTTTCACTTATTTCTGAATAGTCTTCTCATAGATTTGTGTCGTTATCACTTTGGTCATTTATTTCATTTATGCTTATGTTTGGTGGATTATCCTGTACTTCTTCTAACTGTAATTTAAATTTTTCTATCTCTTGATTGTATAACAGTTGGTTTTGATTTGAAAAGTACCTTCTAGGTGTTATGATTTAAAAACGTGCAGTCCATGTCCACGTATCATCATGATAATGTAGTGCTTGTAATGCTGAGGTTCATGTTATTAATATATACATTGTGGTGCTTTGTCGAGTTATGGATGAGTTTTAGGATGGTTTTGAGTGATTCTCTGACAGGTGGATAGGCCTAGTTACAAAGAAGATACTGCCGAAATTTCTGAAAAATTTGGGAGTTAGTCAAAATTTAGGGACGTGAGATAGGGTAGAAAAGAGATATGTTATGTTAGGTATTTGGGTCAGGCTCTACTCCTCATTCGAGGACGAATGATCCTAAGGGGGGAGAATGTAAGGACCCAGCAAATTTTCGCTAAGTAATCTAGGATTTCATGGTGCCACATAGGCTAATTATAATATTTTATGTTCTATTAACATGGTGGGCATCAATTGGATTTGGTGAATAAGTGTACAAGTCTTATGGTAAGTAATTTCGGGCCCAAGGAAAGGCCTAAGCCTAAGTCACATTGGAAAGTTTCATAATAGGCTAAGATTCCAATTGAGTTTGCATAAGACCACACTTTAAACAAGCATATCTAAATATGTATAAAGTTTTATTAGATGAACAACCTATCAAATGAAAGGTCTTTGAGTCTACTTTCCAAAAAGTCAAACTGTTTGTCATTTAGACATTCCTACACAAAGTTATAATCAAATTACCAAAGGCTGGAAAATGCGATCCTGTGTCGAATCTCCGATCGCAAATCTGTCGCATTTTTGACTTTGCGATAGCAGATCTGTCGCAAATTGGGCCAGTGTTGCCCAGTTTTGGGAACCTATTTATTGGTGCATTCTGCAGTCCACATTCTTGTTTTGCGGTCCATTCTGCGATCGCAGACCCGGTTTCGGAGGGTTATTTTTCCTATTTTTGTAACCCGGCCTCATTTTAATATATAGGCTTTGGGGTTCATTTTGGGGTCACTTTCTACTGATTTTAGAGAGAGATGAGAGCATATAGAGAGATAAAGGTGGGGCCTAACTTCATAATAATCCAAATCTTGCTCAAGTCTTCAAGAATCAAGGAAGATAACCATAGATTGTCCTCCAACCGGGTAAGTCCTACTTCCAAAACTCCATGCAATAGATTAAAGGTTCAAATATGTTGTGGGGTCAGAAATAGGCCATGCATGTGGGACTAAGTTGTAGTATGTGATGTTAAAGAACTAATATAGGTCGTTCATGTTAAAATTGGTTGAGGGGGGAAGGAATTGCCATTTCTAAACCTTGTAGTCTACTTCACATGCTAGGTGTTTGATGAAATTCCTAAGAGAGTTACACCATGGATAATCTTCCTAATTATTAATCGATTTCCGCTATCACCTTATAGATTGTTATTGCTAGAGGTATTGGTGTAGTGTAGAGATTTAAGGAAAGCTCCATTGAGGTATGTATGGCTAAAACCCCGTCTCTTGGAAATTGAGCTTCCATGGTGCCCGTGTAAATGTTGTAAGTTCGAAACGTGATTGATACAATACTTGTTATGTTAAGTAGATTATTATTGTGAAAATGTATGTGGTAGGTACTTCTTCATGTGTTTAATGTGTTATTCTTTGTAAATGGAGGATATGCGGAGAACATGATCTATGTGCTAAATACCTAAGTGTCATGTCAAGGTTACTTTGGGACTAATATGCCAAACTTGATGAATTCCTCTCTATGCTTATGATTTAAATTGCCTTCGTATGCACCTATGATCTTAAGTGGCAAAGTAAATGTTGAAAATGGGAACAATGTGAAACATGAATTATGGAATATGAATCATGTATTGAAATGCTTAGACCTTAAATTTAGATTGAAGTTGCATTGTTGTGCCATCTACGTGAAGTCTTATCTATGCTTATGATTTAAACTGCTCTTGTGTGCACCTACTGTCCTAAGTGGCAAAGCTAATGTTGAATATGGGAACGATGTAAAAATGTGGTGTAGTGCCAAGGATAATGTGATAAGTTGTGGCCCCAAGTACCTATGAAATGATATATGTGAAACGAAGTGATTAATACGAAAGGAAAAATGCCTTGGAAAGGCGGCCTAGCCGATCGGGCCGAGATCGGACTCCGCTCAAGATAGCGGTGGTATTGTGAATGAATTCCGGAAAAGAAGGAAAATGAGATAGTGATTGAAGCATATGTCTCAAATGAGGCAACCTAGCCGATCGGGTCGAGATCGGACTCCGCTCAAAATAGCGGTGGTATTGTGAACAAATGATGAATAGTGTGAAATTCCCCAAAATAAAAGCTACGGGAAAATGATGTGAAAGTTGTATGATTCTTTTATTTGATAATGTGGTGATCGTTTAAAGTTTTGAGTTATACTTGTCATTTCTTATTCTTGTATGAAAGTTCTTTCTAAGTAGATGGTGTTTAGTTATACATACTAGTGCTATTCGATGGCACTAACATCCCTTTTGCTGGGGGCGCTACGTCTTTAATGGATGTAGGTGTTCTATAGCAGGCAGTGTTGGTCGCAGCTACTGCCGTATCATCCTTTCAGCTGACTTGGTAAGCCTCACTTCGTTTCGGGGTCTTGTTTCATCTGTTCATCATGTACTTTGTATTTGAGGTATAGCCGGAGCCTTGTTACCGGCATTTTCATATTACATTACTCTTAAGGTGTGTTTAGAGGCTTCGTAGACAGGTTGTAGGTAGTGTCGGGTATTGGAATTAAAGTAGAAATATTGATGTTTAGCAAAGATTTATAAAATTTGTAATATTTTGATAATTATGATTTAAGCTGCTAATGGAAATAAAATGGAAGTTGTTAATGAAATACTTACTAAGTATGATTAATGGAGTCCATCTCCTATTTATTCATGAAGTAGTTTGGGTAGAATAAAACCTAACAGGCTTGCTCAGTCGGGTTTACTCGGTTGAGCGCGATCGTGCTCCTCGGATTTTGTGGCGTGACACTCATACCTCAATTTTATTTTTTCCAATTCCTTCCCTATTCTAGCAACCTGTCAACATGCAAACCGAAACAAATAATTGTACAAGTAGCACATAAAATTTGCATCAAGATGGTCTTTGATTCTGGGGTCCACCTGTCCTAGACGGACCCAACCCCTGTGTTGAGTCCCCAAAGTCAAATACACATGATGCAAGCAAACGTTCCTACTAGGGATCCAGCATGAGACTGAGTTATTCTAAGTTTAAAACCTGGGTATATTGTTCTAGACTTGTGTACCCGAGCGGACAACTCGAGCCGAGGGGGGCTACGTACCGGAAAACAAAAGGCTATCTGGCTTTGTAACTTGTCCGAGCCTCTTTCTTATTTCAAGGTATGACATTAACAGAAAGAGGAGTCACGCTAGCGTGCACATCCTCGAAGATGAGAAGAGAAAGGTTTCGTAATAGTTTATATACAATTCAAATAATATCAAAATAGTAAAAAGCGGCATTTAGCACATTAGGCTCAAATATGTAAAAATCAGATAATGAATATAGCCAAAATATAACAGTTATCCTAAGCTCGAATTCTTAAACCCTAAACGAAAGTTCTGGGTTATGATCCCCAGCAGAGTCGCCAGAGTTGTCACACCTCCTTTTTCACCACCTGAGGGCGATATAAAGAGTTTTTCAATTAAAGTGGCATTATTCGAAATGGAATTATTTATTTAATCAGAGTTTCCACTTGGAATAGTTTATTTGGTGTCCCAAGTCACCAGTTTATTTTAAAATCCCAAATCGAGGAAATTCGACTTTTATTTTTAAAGTCTACGAACCAGAAATTCTAGATAAGGAATTATGTTAATCCGGGATAAGGTGTTAGGCATTCCCGAGTTCCGTGGTTCTAGTACGGTCTCTTAAACTATTAAAATTGGCCTATTATCCTATTTATTACATGTTTTAACCTATTGTGCATTCTAACTTTTATAACTGCTTTTAATAATTATTGCTACATATTGCGAATCATGTCACGGGAGTTGTACCCATGATATACAACATGTCTAAATTTTAAAGATTAAATTGTGGCCGGGTCACGTCAATGTGCCCCCGGATTTTAGTAATTAAGCGCCACGACTATGTCACGGGAGCCGTACCCGTAGCTATGACAATTATTTAATTAACGCGCCTAAAGCAAACTACGAAGGTTCAAGGTATTTCTAAACTAATTTTGTATTTATATGAGGGCCATAATTTAAAGGATTTTATTTATGTATGGCACACCCCAAATTATTTTAAGAAGAATTAGCTCTTGATCTAAATTTGTGAGGGCCATGTGTTATAAATTTAAGGCATGACACACCTCAAATTATTTTAAGAAAGAGGGTCATATATATTTTAAAGGTAAATTAAAGGTACTCCTATTTTAAACTAATTATCACAACCGCGCCACGGGAACCATACCCGTAGTTATAATAGTTTAACAAACATGCCTAAAGCAAACTACGGATATTTAAAGAATTAATTACTCCTAAATTTGGTATTATTAAAAAGAGGGCCATGAGTAATTTTGACGAAAGATGGCACGCCTCTAACCATTTTAAACGGACTACACTTAATTAAACCTAAGGAGATTTTCATCTAAACTTTGGTCTCAAGTCGTTGAATAACGTATAAGCAACGTAAACAAGCTATGAAATATTCAAGGCAAAAACTGGGCCAAAAGCAGGCCCAATATACGATTTAGTGTTCCCTTCTCTTTTAGACAGAGGAAATGGGCTATCGTTCCCCATTAGGCCCACAACTGAGCCCAGACGTAAACTAGAAGCAAGATGGTTGCTGATGGTTCAGAACAAATCAATATTCAATAACATTGCATGATAAGAATTAAACAATGGAAAATTATAAATTTTTGCTTAAAAGGAAATAGTTCCGAAACTTCAAATTACCCAAACTTCCATAATACATGAATTACATCCCAATTTGAACTAAAATTATACAAAACTGCCATGGCTTAATGAAGCTTGAATCAAAGGGGAATTTTAAATTTACATGCCCTAATAAATTAAAACTAACTGATGATGCGAAGAACACTGCCATCTATTCAATTACCAACTCAAGATGCCAAATTTTGGATTTGAACTTGTACCAAATGGACTTCAATTGATTCCAATGGAGCACGACTGAATCATCAACTCCCAGGCCCTTTTCTTTTAACAACCTTTAAAATTCTAACCTTGGTTTATGGCTTGCCAATCTAATCAACAACAGTCAGACCAGCTTGCTTATAACCATGATGTCCTACTATGGCTTGAAACTAAAGAACAATACTAACAACGAACAAAAACAAACATATTTTTGAAAGAAACAAAAAAATATCACTGCATGATGGCATGTTTTTAAACCAACTACTGAACACTAATAAGCCATTCCTATTGTTTTATTACTTTAACCATTACTCAAACACAAAACCAAAGTAGATTTGGAGCTTTGAATCAGCTGAAAAATCGAAAGACAATTACTAGAAAAGCAGAATCTAACTTCATTCATACTCAAAGTCCAAGGAAATCAGCTTCTATTCAAAATACAACTCAAAACCAAGCATACAAAGTTCAGAAAATACCTAAAAAAGAAAATGGAAAAACCAGATCAAAGGAAGAAAGAAGTCTGCAGCAGCTCAGCTCAAATCGAATATCAGCGAATCCAAAAAACCAAAATTTTGTTTCAGCTTTAGAATAACTCTACCAAATGACTCCAAAAATAGCCAGAACTCAAAAAATTTCTTCAGAATTTTTTGGAAAAGAGCTGATTTCAGCCGTTTGTGTTTTTTCACCCTTTTTTCTGTGTTCCTAATGATTGGAAAGAGGGCCTTTTATAAAGAGGATTAGGGCAACAACATCAGATTTTTTCATTCAAATGCACCCTTAAAACTTTTATTTTAAAACACTTACCCCCTGCCCCACAGAATATTCCCCCTCTTTTATCTTTGTCAGCTTTCTAGAAGCTTCCTAGGTAGTTATCTAAAATTTTCTAAGTTAAAATCCCTATATTAGCCTCCCCAGTTCTTTTAAATGTGGACTTGGGCCACCGGACAGGCCTCAAAAGTTTTGGACCTTCATTCGGCCAAACCCTTTATTTAATGGGCCTGCCCGTTGTGTACTAACAAAACTCAATTCTGAGCTAAACAAACAAACCAACAGAATCAAAGAAAGTGGCATCCAAACACGAGGACCGAGACAACATGCTTTTGATTTGGAACTCATTGAAAGAAAAAAATGCAAATTAAAGCTAAATCACTTATTAATTAACAAAATGCCCAAAACTCTAATTTAACCTACAGAATTATAGAAAGGGAGAAGAGATTCGAGCTTATGACCAATAATTGAACTCATAGAAAAAAGGAAAAAGGAGTATACCAATTGAATCCAATCAAACTTTAGAAACTCCAAGGACAGTGACGACTCATACTCGAACTCCGGCGAGCAAGAAACTAGACCAAACAGTGAGAATTGCAAAATGAATAATAGCCAAACTTTCATTCATGGCTAATGATTCATGCAACAATCCTCAATGTGTGCCAAAAGAAGCGAGGCAGAGGCTCGAATAAATTGAAACGTTCAAAAGCTAATTCCCGAAATTTGACCCAAATCCACGAGATAGGGCTTCTTGATATTCAAACGAAGTTATCTTGTTGAAGAAATTGGGGAATTCACGGGGGGTTTTGCTATGGATTGAGGGTTTAATCCGAAAAATTTGGGAAAAAGAACAAAGTTTGTATTTTTAATTTTTTTGATCTATAATTCGGAAGGATTGGGTGATCTTTAAGGGAAATCAATGGTGGAACAAGGACGAGGAGATGGCGGAGGTTGTAGGGTTAAGATTTTGAGGCGTTTGGAGGTGCTCCGTCGCCGTGGGGTGATTTTCGGGCGGCAGAGCTATGGTGGAAGCAGGTGGCGATTTGAGAGAGAAATAGAATTAGGTTTAACCTAAATAGGGACTAAATTAGTTAAATGAAGACAGGGTTATGTTTGGTCGTTTAACCGGGGGGGGGGGAATGAGTGAAATGACAGTTTTGAAGTGAAACTGTGTCGTTTTGGGTGAAGGTAGGTCGGACCGGGTTTGCAGGGTTTGAGCTTGGGTCAAAAGGGTTTGGGATCAGATTTGGGCTGGATTAAATGTATAGAAATTGGCCCAATTCCACAAAAATAAACCCCTTTTTGCAATTCTTTCTTTTATTTCAAATTGTTTCCTTTTCTTTTAATTAAAATCTTACAAATTAAAAATCCTAAATTATCTAAAAGTATGAAATTAAACTAATTAGCTAATTATAAAAATTATTAACAACACTTAATTCTAAATTAAAAAAGAAAAAATTAATAAACTAAAAATTAAAAGACAAAAATGTCACAATGAGCTATTTTTTGCGATTTTCAAATTTTTATAAAACAAATAATCATTGATCATTTCTAAAAATGCAAAAACAAATCCTAAATGCAATGCATGATAGTTTTGGTATTTTTTTCATGATTAAAAATAAAAATTAAACATGCACAAAAAAATGCAAATATTTAAGAAAATTCTAGAAAACTTCCTAAAATTGCAAATAATTAACAAAAAAATCTATTTTCTTAGGATTCTGTAGGATTAATTCATATAGGGAAAAAATCACATGCTCACACATACATTCATATCGTATCTCAGTCTTAGCTGTTAGTGTTGATGCATCATATCATTGTTGTCGGGATGGTTTCATGACATTTTGAGCTCATGAGCGAGACTGGAGAGAGTAATGACTGAGTGAGGCCAAGGGTCAAATTGTGAGTGTATATATATATATATATATATATATATATATATATATATATATATATATGGATCGGGTTGCACGTCGCAATGATATATGGATCGAGCTGCACACCGCAACGATATTGGGTCGGGTTGCATGCCGCAGCAATATAGCGCCTGAGCTGTAGGAGCCCCTCCGGAGTCTATGCACCCCCAGTGAGCGTTGTCGACTATATATATATGGATCGGGCTGCACGCCGCATCAATTATTATACAGCGCTGAGTGATTTAGTGTGCTGAGTATTGAGCTTAGTAAGAGAGGATGCAAGGTAATGAGATTGAGTACTCAGAGAGTGTGAGTACATGTTTTATCTCTAAGACACATGGCATTCACATGCATACATGACATACATGCATAGAGATGCATTCTTCCTCATACTATATAGTATCACGTCATTCATGACTTATTATATCCATTGATATGTGGGTATGGAGAGGCACTTTATACCTGTTATTTGGAAAGAAAATGAAATATTTTATATATTGTGAAAAGAATATTTGGAAAAATATACTGAGTATTTCTGGAATTGTGGACGAGCTGAGTATTTTACTTTTGAGATATCTCTTTTATACTTGCATTTATGTTGTTACGAACTGTTGCAAAAATATAGGATTGGACCCGATCCTGTGTTAGCTCGTCACTTCTTTCAACCTGAGGTTATGTTTGTTACTTTTTGAGTACATGGGGTCGGTTGTACTCATGCTACACTTCCTATACAATGCGTGCAGATCCCGAATGTCGATGTTGCTACGTTCGATGGTTGCTGGATTTGAAGGCGTACTCGCGTTCCTGCTGTAGCTGCCTCTTGTTCATGGTAGCCTTAGACTATAAAATTCTATTTATGTACTTTTCAAACCGACTGTGTAATTGTTCCATTGTTTCTTTGTAAACTCCATTCGTAGAAGCTTATGATTTGTACTACCAGTCCTTGGGAAATGTATAAGATTTAGATAATTCTCTTGTTTAATTGTTCTATTAAGTTAAATGAAACTGGATAATTGTTAATTAGCTTACTAGCGGTTTGAGTTAGGTGCCATCACGACTGGTGGATTTTGGGTCGTGAAAAGTTGGTATCAGAGCTCTAGGTTCATAGGTTCTACAAGTCATGAGAAAGTGTCTAGTAGAGTCTTGCGGATCGGTATGATGACGTCCATATCTATCTTCGAAAGGCTACAGGACATTTAGGATATACTTCCCATCTTTCATTCCTTATCATGCGACATTGATTCAGCTTGAAGCGTGACTTTTTGAATTTCTTCCATGCATTCATATGCGTATGTGAGCGCTCGGTATCAGCTGTGCATCGATGGCTTGTGATTCCATGGAAGAGGTGCGAGATGTAATTTTAGTATGCTGATGATGGGCCTGGAGGACTTGAGGCCAGGTTTTGACTGTGGTTTGAGCACATAGGTGTTGATTGGTGAGCACGTGCTTTTGGATTTATATGTCCGACAATGTCCCTATTCGTAGAATTTATGGCTAGATGGCTACATGATGAGTATGATATGACTGCGAGATGTGTTCATACGGTTGAATGTGACGAGAAGGGTCTGCTTAGAGTGTAGAAGGAACTATTTGGTGCTTGATTTCCATCTTGATTTAATGTATAGTCCCAAGTTATGAGTGTGTTGAAAGTTTTTTTCATGTTGATTAGTTGAGGAGTGAAGTAGATTTCATGTCGCTATATGAGTTCAGACTTAGGAAGATTAAGTGATTGCGTAATGTTTATGACCATGGAAGGGTATAGAGAGAGGTCAGTTTGAGGCAAAGCCGGTAGGCTATCTCCTGCGGGGTATCCTGAGGTTTGTGTGATCCCTATGATTTTTTGTTGGGAGTTCTCTTTTACCAGTGAAATATGTGTTGCAATTTGAGTTTATATCGCTTATGAGAGTGGGTTTGTATGTTACAAGGATGAATACGAGATTTGCAAATGATTTGGAGTATTATATGGTTTGTGTTGCATGAACTTATGGAGGATTTAGTTGAATCAGACTACGATATTATGGTTGTAATAAAGTATGGTCATTCGGAGCTATGGTGTGCTTTAATCTATGGCTTTGAGCCAAGTGGTGGAGTCCACTGTTGATAAGTTGATTTCACGATTATGTGTTGTATTGGTTTCAGTTTGAGGTATATTTATGGATGAGTTATGTTCTATAGAGGGTGAGATCGAGGATGACTTGAATAAAGGAAATTCTTGGTAAACTTTATGAGTATATGAGAATCACGAAATGATTTGAGTTATTATTGGTGAAGGATGTAATGTGTATGGAGCAGGAATATATTTGGTTGCATTAAGGTGAAGTTACTTCCTTTTGTGTTGGAGTGCTAATGGGGCACCGGTCATTCAGTCCATTTGGTCAGTCTAATTGAGATTTGAGTAGAGTGGAAGACTCTCGAGAATGGTTCAAATGAATTCAAGATTTGAGTGTGGAAATTAGGAATCTTTAGGATGTGTATTTGGCTAGAAACTGAGATTCATATTGGAGGATGTCAGGACTTGTGGCATTTATATATCATTATGGATTCTACATATCAGTATTAGGAAGGCGAAGGTAATGGCTTTAGATTTGAGAAGGGCTCTTCAGAGTGGGTATCTCGGTTGTGGTACTTTTGGGGTGATTAAGAGAGCATTCAACGACTTATGAGCCTTAAGGCGGTGTGGTTTATGCTAGGGTATCATATGGTGAGTCTTGGTTGAGGATTGTGGTATTATGGCAAGGAGAAGTATCAATTTGAAGGTAATTTAGAAGGAACTAGGATAAATAGGACAGTTTGGTAGTAGGTTAGATCAACATGGTAATGGATGTGATTGGCGATTTTGGTCCATATAAGGTAGTGAGTTTCTACAGGTGTTTTGTGGCGGTACTCTTGATTTTTGGTGGCCTTCGTGGCTTGGCTGAGTTAGAGAGATTCAGTTCTGATGGTTTGGTTATGTGCAAATGGGTTTCGGAGAGTTCTCGATGGTTTCTACCATGGTTTGAGATGTATATTTTCTACTAGCGTGAGGAACATGTGATGTATAGTGATTTTCTCCGGATGAAATCAAATGGAAAGTTCTTGGCTAATTGAGTAAGTAGTTGCTTGTTACTCAGAGTGGATTACGAAGTTCTTGTATTTTTCTTATGATGGCATAGTACATGCGGTGTGTTGTATAGGGATTGAGATTTGCATGTGTAAGATCATGGTTCAGTTTTGAAGGGGAGGTCATGAGTCCTTAGGCAACATGGATAGTTTCGGATGACTAGGTAAATAACATTACAATTTGGTATGGCTTGATTAGAGTATACATCTCAGAAGGGGGGATATGTTTTGATTTATGGATACTTCATTGGTATTGCGACACTCTCCTAGCTGATCGACTGCTGGTGTTCAAATTTTACTTTATGGCACAGAAGAATTATAGAAGTACTCCTTGCGGGATGATCGTGTATGAGAGATGTGTTAGACATTCAGGCGGTGGAGTTAGGATCAGATATGGTGATTCATGTGTTCTATGGATTTGGAAACTGGGAGCTCTCAGGAGCAGATTGTTGCATGGTTGTGGAGTGTGAAGTGTGGCCGAAGCTAGCCAGGTGATAGTATGTGTTATGATTCAGCCATTGTGAATTTTCGGAGGATTATTTATCTATTTGTGGGTGACAAGAGTTGATTTGGGGGTCCATTGGTAGGCCCTATTAGGATATGTATTCTACACCGAGTCGGATTGGTTGGCTTCATACTGCTATTCCTGAGGGATGTTCCATTTGGTTGTTGTTAAGATTATTTGTGTTCTGAAATGATCTATGAGTTACTCTTCTATGCCATGAGGAGTTGTGATTCGTTGGTTATATGCACATATAGTACAGTTCTATTTGAGCTTTAGAGCGGAATTTCAACGAGATGAGTATTTGGGTATTACATGATTGATTACGCATTGGCTATGTCCTTTCCTGATTGTGGTATTGTGTTATTTGCTCTTTGTGGTTATGGTAATGCACTTTGGGTGCTTGATGTCGAATTTTGTGTGGTTATTGATTTTGAGCGGGGTGGCTCGAGGTACATAATATGGACTAGCGTTTGGATAGGTCACGCATCGTAGCAGAGTTATATTTAGACATGATCCTTTATGGTAGATTCGTGTGTTTTGCTTATACGGTGTGTGATAGGTTCTTAGCATTGCTTTGTAGTGGTACTTGTCGAGTTTGCGAGATTGTTCCTTCGTCTGAGTCATTTTCCATGATTGAGTACATTTGGAATGTTGCTTATTGGTGCACGGATTGCAGCTTTAGACTGTATTAATATGTCATGTCACTAGAGTGATTATGTTAGATGGGATGAGGTCATCGTACCTAGAATGGGTGCTATCGGATCAGGCTGCGGTATTTGTAAGGATATTGATGTTGATCGGCTTAGAAATTTGATATAGTTCCTATCAAAAGAGAGGGATTTCCATAACTTGTTGGTCTGACAAATGGGTATGTGTTTATGCGTGTTTCTTTCATCGTTGGCAGTATATTAAGGTGTTAGAACGAGGCTTTGTTTTATAAGAGGTTTATTACCGGTATTAGGTTGTTTTGAGTAGCTACTGTGATTAGAAGTTATCGCTATGAGTGTTTGAGTTATATGGTATATTATGTGATTTCATCTTGAGCTATGTGTGTGGCTTGATACAGCCTGTTCAGACTTATACAGTGTGTTGATGCGAGATTCTGATCTTATAGAAAATTTTGGATGTGAAAATTGGATTCAAAGGCTTATGGGCTAGGTTGGATTAAGAAATTTCAATCATGTTGTGTTATCAGATCTATATAGGATAGGGTGACGTGGGATCACCCCCGGGGTATGTGCATAGTGAGGCTACACGTCAATTTGATGGCTTTTAAAATAACTCTGGGCACGTTCGAGAACGAACGTATGTTTAAGTGGGGGAGAATGTAACGACCCGGCCTGTCATTTTGAACATCTACACTTCGTTCGGTAGTTTGGGGGCACGAGTAGCTCCGTATGATATGTTAGGACTTGTGTGCACTGTAAGCACGTGATTTTTGCCCTATATGAGAATTACTCCCAAAAAATTCAAAAAATAAAATGATTTTTCTTTGGTGTGCAATTTTGTGATATTTTTGTGATATTTTGAATAATTATTTGTATTTGTCTGTGCATGCTTATTTGCTAAATTAATAAAAAATACAAAAATATGTCGCATTTTGCATGTAGGATTTATGTCTACAATTGTTAGTAATTAAATTTGTTTTACAAAAATTAAAAATTACAAAAATAGGCATCGTTTGCATTTTTAGCATTTAATGTCCAAATATACAATTTTATGCTTAATTATTACTTAATTGTGCGTTAATTGTTATTTGGAGTTAATTTGCGCTTTTATAACTTAATTTAGTTCTTAATAATAGTTTAAGTATTTTTATAATTTAGTTTTAGAGAAATAAAAGAAGAAAAGTGAGCGAAAATATAAAGAAAGTCGGAATTGGGCCTCTTCTTCGATTTCAAGCCATAGGCCCAAAAAATGGCCCAATCTTCCCTACGACCCAGTCCATTTCGAACTGGGTCGACCCAGTCCATAACCCAACACCCCTATCTTACAAAACAAAAACAAAACAAAACAAAAAAAAAAATGAAGAAAACCCTAAAAAAAATGCTAACCCATCCGCCACCCCCCACTTTTGCTTCTTCTTCTCCAAGTTTCTCCAAAGGTCATCCATGGCTGCCCCCCCACAAACCCCAGCCTGCAACGTCGACCACCCTCCCCCACGAACACCCCCTCACCCCGTCACTCACGCACACATGCACCAACAACTCCATAGTTGCCCTCCTCCATCAAGCTTCGTCATCGTCGAGTTTGAGCTCATCCATGGCTTCCCCTACTGCGTTCAGCTGCTTCTCCTTCTTGCTGCGTTCAGCTGCTTCTTCTTCTTCGTGTTTTTGTCGTCATCCATGTCTCTGCTGCTTCTGTTTCAACCAAACGCGATCGAACTGTTGCTGCTCGCGCAACTGCGTTTCAGCAACCTCATCGACGCGCCGCTGCTGCATCTTCCATCTCCTCGACCAGCTGCTGCCATCCGCCATAGCTGCTGCCGCGATGTTGTTGCTGCTCGTCGCAGCAGCTCCCTACTACTTCATGCCTCTCCATCATCTTCGTCTTCGTCGTTGTTTTTGAATCG
Organism: Nicotiana tabacum; assembly: GCF_000715075.1. Taxonomy (NCBI): domain Eukaryota; kingdom Viridiplantae; phylum Streptophyta; class Magnoliopsida; order Solanales; family Solanaceae; genus Nicotiana; species Nicotiana tabacum. The sequence goes on from NC_134087.1 coordinate 161,330,416, forward strand.
GTTAGTTGGTTTATGTTTCTAATTTTGTCCAAATTTTTTGTTTGTTGTTTTTCGGATCCAAAATCGATAAATGATTCAATTCTTGTTTTGTTTGTCCGTCGCTGAAATAATTTTAGTTTGTTCATGTGTTTTGTTGATTTTAATTTTCAGATTCAAATGGTAAATTAATTAATTTGTTTTTCATGTTTATTTCATGTTTGTATTATTGTTTAAGTGAATATTTGTTAGTTTAATATTAGTTAGATACAAATTGAAGTTTAATTAATTGTTTCTTCAATTTGTTTCATGTATTTTATGTATTTTCCGGAAATTGTTAATATTGTTAAGTTCAAGTTTAAATTCATAATTGTTTCTTCTTAGGTTTTGTTTTGTCATTTGCCTAAAAGAATTTAGTTGTAATAAGGGAAGTATGTTGGTTTTAATCATTTGAATCCGTCGTTTTTATTTTTAGATTTAATTCATGTTCATATTGTGTTTGTTTGATCTTGAATCCGAAATGTGTATAGTTTGATTTCTTGTTTACCATTTATGATTATTTCTTGAATTGGTCTCATAATCTTGTTTAAAGTTTAATATAAGAATTGTTTGTTGTAATGTTGTTAGAGTTGATTTTAAGTTCAATATGATTGAATTTAGAAATCTAAATATACTTGTTTGTTGTTGTTGTTGAATCCGAAAATAGGATTGTTTGTTGCTAAAATATTGTTCAATCAAATTTTAGTTGTTCTTTGTTGTTCAATTTGTGTTCATGTTATTTGTTGTTGAAATGTTGTTGAAATCATGTTCATGTGCTTTGTTATTGAAATGTTGAAGAAATCATGTTCATGAAATTTGTTGTTTGAACATTGTTAGAAATTAATCATATTGCATATATTTTGGTTAAGTTTGATTAATTGATGTGTTATAGCTGATGGGTAGTTTGGTAATTTATAGTACTTTCGGGGGTAAAATAGTAATTTATAATAGGGTCGGAGGGGTAGTTTAGGAATTGTACATTTTGCAATTGTTTATTTGAAGCATGGGGGACAAAATGAAATGGGGTGGGTTGTGATATGGTTATTTAATATAAAGGGGGGACAAGACAAAATATAGTGGGGAGAATCTTGTATTATTTTAAATGAAGCACGGGGGGCAAAATATAATGGGGTGGTGTGATATGTTTATTTAATGTAATGGGGATGAGTGGGAAGATAATGGGTTGGGTAGAGAAAAAGTGTTGATTTTAATTGATTAAAAGATTTATGGGATGAGATTATATATATGAAGTCTTGAACACAAGACAAGATAGACAAAAAAGAGAGAAGAAAAAATACACATACAGATAGAGAGAAAAAACGGACAGAGAATAGAAGAGAGAAAAAAGGACTGAACATTTAAGAGAAAGAAAAATTCCGAAAAATATTTAAGCTTTCAAAATAAAAATAAAAACTAAAAAATCTTCTGCTTTCTTTCTTTGTTTGAAATTAGTATTAATGGTTGTTGTTTCATTCAAAGCTTAAAGCTTTTGTTTTTGGGATTACTACTCCACCGGTCTGTTACTGGGTTGTTACTGTTGCTGGGCAGTTGTTGCTGTTGTACTGTTATTACTGCTGCTGATTCTCATCTTCATTTTCTTTTGCTTCCAATATCAGGTATATATTTTAAATTCATGTCATTAAAAGCTTCAACATGGCAAGTAAATGAAGTTTGGAATTATAAGGATGTCTTCTACTCATTTAAATTTTATTAGTTTAAGTTTCAGTTTTGTTTTAGTTGGTTAATATAGTATTATACTTGACATGATAAACTGTTAACTAATTAACCTTCTGGAGTAGTAAATTCCACGATAATCTTATATGTTTTGAGGACTAGTGATGACATTTACTGTTTAAATTGTTGAGATAGGGAACATTGCAGAAAATTGGCCATTAATTAAATCTTGTGATATTGTTAGCTAAGTAAAGAATAGTACGGAAATACCCAGAAATTACATTACTAGCTTATTTTGTCAAATATCCAATTTTGTTTAAGGCTTGATGATGTCGTCTTATTAAATCAATTGATAGATTAGTTCTCTTTCTTAATAACAAATGGCATAGTTATTTTAGGAACGCGATCAACTCATTTCTTTTAATGTATGAAATAATGTCGATGATTTTTTTTTACAAAATATAGAGTTAGTGTTTGTAAATATTCGCATAGGCAGAGTTAGTGTTTATCTCAAACTCAATCTTCGTAATCAAAAATTAACTAAATAATTATAACCTCGGACTAAAAACAAGTGGTGTAAAAGAAGGATGAGATTTATAAATTGTAACATTTTAAGTCAAAAATGTGTAAATAGCGTTTGCTACAAATAGAATAATGAAAATTCTTCGAAAACATCACTTCCTTTTGTGAATCATTTTTTTTAGTTTTATACGCCATTCACTTTTTGGGTATACACATATTGTATTTATGAGAAAAATGGTAATATTAATCACACGTTGCTTATTTTTACTCTTTAAATTTGAATGGCTTGGAGGAATATAATTCATACGCGTAAAATAAGACTTGCGGTGAACACATAATAACTTTTGAATGTTTTTTTTCAAGAAAATATAGAGACGTCTAAATCAATGTTTCTCTATGGCTTTCATATAAAAATAATATGGATGTAATAAATAATTTGTAAACAAATTTATATTACCATCAAGAATATATTTGTGATTAGGGATACGTTCGCGTAACCTGATTATATTTCTAAAAGCAATTCGGATTATGCGTTCGCGCAACTTCGAGCGAACATTTATTAAAAAGGGGTTCTTCGGAGATTATCCATATTAATTTCATATAACCCGAGATGTGCAGTTCACTATTTAATCATACAAGAGCGACAAACGTTCTTAATTTTATTTAAGCACAATTTCGAACTTAAGTCTATTTTTATAATAAAAAAAATCGAAAATAATAATAATTATATTATTAATATCATTGTGTATACGTACGCGTGACACGATTTCTCACGTTAAAAAATATATAATATATAAAACGAATACACGTATGCGTGATTCAATTCAAAGAAGGGTCTTTAATTATAAACAATCTAAACAGAAGCGGTAACAAAATCATGCAATAAAAATGTAAAATCGAGATAATTAAGCCAAGAATAAAAACAGTTAAGCGACCGTGCTAGAACCACGGAATTCGGAAATGCCTAACACCTTCTTCCGGATTAACAGAATTCCTTACTTAGGATTTCTGGTTCGCAGAATAACAAACAGAGTCATATTCTCCTCGATTCAGGGATTAAAACCGGTGATTTGGGACGCCTTAAAATTCCCAAGTGGCAACTCTGAAACAAACAAACAAATCCCGTTTCGACTGTCCTTTAATTGGAGAAAACTCCCTTGTACCCTCTCGGGTATGTAAAAAGGAGGTGCGACAGCTCTGGCGACTCTGCTGGGGATTATATAACCCAGAACCACTGGTTCAGGGTTCAAGAATTCGAGCTTAAAATAACTGCTATAGTTGGCTTTATTTATTATCTGATTTTACATGATTTATGTTTAATGTGCTAAATGTTGCTTTTTACCGCTTTAATATTATCTGAACTGTGTATATACAACTGCTACGAAACCCTTCTTCTTTCTGAGTCTTCTGAATTTATGGTGTACACGTGCGCGTGGCCCACCTTTCTGTTAGAAGTCATACCAAATAAGACGAAGTTGGGACAAGTAACTAGGCCGGGCAGACTTTCGTGCTTCCGGTACGTTGCCCCCACTTAGGCTCAAGCTGTCCACTTGGGTGAGCCAGGGCTAGAAAAATATGCCTCAAGTTTTTCACTTAGAATAACTCAGCTTCATGCCGGATCCCTAGTAGGAACGTTTGTTTGCATCACGTGCATTTGACTTTGGAGGCTCAACACAGGGGTTGGGTCTGTCTAGGACAGGTGCACCAAAAATGAAAATGACCATCCTGATGCATCTTACTTGCTCCTACTTGCGCATTTATTTGATTTGGACTTGTGTGCTGACTATCTTTTGAATATCAGGAATAATATTTTAAAATTAAAAAAAAGAAAAAAGAAATAGCGGTTAGGGAATTGATTCTTTATTTTTGAAAAAAACCAATGCCCAAATAACTGTCAAAACTCTGCCGAAATTTTGAGAAAATGAAAAAAAAAATGTTTTATTAGTTTGTTTTATTAAAAGCAAAGAAAAATAGAAAGATAAAAAAAATTGTTGTTCTGTCTTATTTTTCAAAAAATAAAAATAAAAAAAATAAAAAAAGGAAAATAGTTTGTCTTCCCCTGAAAAATGACAATGAAAAAGAATCTTATTTTTAAAATAGTTTTTTTTATTTGTTTCTGAAAATGCCAAAATGAAAATGAAAAAAGTCGTGCTTTGAAAGTGGTTTTGTTATTTGCTGCTGAAAAAATAAAAATAAAAATAAAAATCCTGTTTTAAAATAGTTCGGTTAATTTGCCCGAACTACGCGGGTTTGATTATCACCGGATGTGAGATACGTAGGCAACCCTCATCGGGTCCAACCCCACCTTTTTGCTAAAATAACCAAAAACCAATAAATAAATAGAAATGTGTCAAAATTTTAATTTTGTCATAAATAAGTCGGGCGGTGTCCGGCCTCCCCTTTTGCTAAAAAAAAAATATGTCAAATTTTAATTTTGTCATAAAGAAGTCGGGTGACGCTATTTTGTCAAGACATAGCCGAATGTTCCCGAAAAGGACGCCGGAAGGCTGACTTTGCATAAACAGCCACCTTTTGGGTCATGTTTAGGATTTTTGTCCAGTTGACCCACACAGCCTTAAAAAATCTTCGTCCCCGAGGCGCTGAAGGGCCGTGTTGCAACACCTGGTTTTTATTGTAATTTGAAAAAAATAAATAAAGAGTCAACGATCAGGTGAATACCGCTTAGATTTTTGGTCAAAATAAGCCGAGCCAGCTTCGGCCGCGTCTTAAACCGTTCTTGCCGAAATAGCCTCAGAGTATCTTTCAGTTGTCGAAAGGCTATTTTCGTAAAAGACGGACAAGTGTGTAAAGTGTCATAAAATAATCCTCTCCGGCCTCAAAATTTGGAAGGGGCCACATTTGCAAAAATAACCGTTTGGTTGTATTTGTCAAAACGGGGAAAGGAAACTGACCTTTTTGTTTTGAGGTTATAAATCTTTTGATTAGAATATGTGGGTCGTTTGATTTTCAAGTTTGTAGGTCATCTTTAAACCTTTGAAATCCAGTTGTTTTACTATGAAAATTGATAATTCCAAAGAAAAAATGTGTTTCATTGTTCTTACCCAGTCTATTGGTCCGAACTACGCAAGGTCTGATTCATGCGGGGTCATGATACGTAGGCAATCTCCATAAGATTCGACCACAACAAAAATAAAAAAGAAAATGAAAAAAGGGAAAAAGATGTTGCTAGTAATAAAGACCGACTGAGTCCATTCTAACATGTTTTGTTTTGAATTGTGAAGAAAGTTGAGTTGGTTGGTTTGTTCAGAGGGTTCAACAAGAGTCTACTGTGCCGGAAAAAAATAGAATACTCAAACAGCAAATGACCGGAATGTGTCAAGCATGGGCCAGTGGGCAAGGACAGCCTTGTCATGAGTCACAATTTGCGACACAACAAGAGCAGTACCACTCTCCTAAGTACCACCCGTACTCGTTTGATCTTCCTGCAAAGATTGAAGAGCCTGCCCGAAAGATGGTACAAGAAGAAATAACCCAAAGAGTGAAAAACTTAGAACGATGGTTGAAAAACAGGCAAGGGTTTTCTGGTCAAAAGAGTGTTGCCTTCAAAGATCTATGTATGTTCCCCGATGTCCACTTGCCGCCTGCTTTCAAGACTCCCAAATTTGAAAAGTACGATGGACATGGAGATCCCATTGCCCACTTGAAAAGGTATTGCAATCAACTGAGAGGTGCGGGAAGAAATGAAGAATTGTTGATGGCTTATTTTGTGGAAAGCCTTACGGGAGTAGCTTCCGAATGGTTTATGGATCAAGACACGTCTCGCTGGTATGTCTGGGACGACATGGCACAAGCATTTGTCAAACAGTTCCAATACAGCGTCGACATTGCCCCAGACCGCATTTCCCTTTCAAACCTGAAAAAGAAACCAAGTGAAAGTTTCAGGGAATATGCCATTAAATGGAGAGAGCAAGCAGCTCGAGTTAAGCCACCCATGGATGACCACGAGCTAATAACTGTCTTCCTTCAAGCGCAAGAGCCAGATTACTTTTAGAACATGATGTCCGCAGTTGGCAAATCCTTCTCGGAAGCAATCAAAATGGGAGAAATAATAGAGAATGGTCTTAAGACAGGAAAAATTATAAGTCAAGCAGTTTTTAAAGCTGCAACTCACGCTGTCCGGGTTGAGTCTGATAATTTTTGCGACACAAATGAGAAGATTGAAGAAATCATGATGACATCAGGGTCAAGAAGAGGTCCTAGGAGAACATCTCGAAGGTATGAGCAGCCTCCTAAAGTTATCTATGAATCCCCTGAGCAATATTATCCCCCTCCGAACCCACAACACTCTATTGTTCCACCTCAGTATGTTGCCGGACCACCAAAACGCCCCAGAAGGCGAGCACGAGCGTCACAAAATCTCCAGAAGCCTCCACATAACTTTCAGGTGCCCTATAACCCACATCCAAGCCAGAAGTATAAAGGGGAACGAAGGTTGAAAGATAATTTTACACCAATAGGAGAGTCCTATGAAAGCTTATTTGAGAGGTTAAAGCATCACGACATGATTGCATCTATTCCTCCAAATCATCTGGACCCACGTGCAAGAAGCTTTGACCCTTCTAAAAGGTGTGATTACCATTCCAATGCCCAGGGGCACAATGTTGAAAGTTGTCGGGATTTGAAAAAAGAAATAGAAAGGATGATCCAGGAAAATCTGATTGTGATCCAAGGTAATGACACCCAGAATATTGCGCAGAATCCTTTACCTGCACATCATGATGCACACTTTATGGGGAGGATGCCTGGTAACATGGGATTTTAGAGTCATCCCGAAAAGCTGCTAACTGATGATAATGATATTGAAGTTGGTAACGGTCTTGGCAATGATGATGGCTAAAACACCGTATTGGGCAATTGGAAAGGCGCTCCATCTCCTGGTCAGCCAGAGAGGAGTTTTGGTGATTTATTTTGTTGTCATTTCATTCGTCCGGATTATTTCAGGGTTGTAATTCAGATATTGTCTTGTGGTCAAACCCCCTTATCCTTTTATTTGTCTAGTACCTAATGTGGTGTTATCTGGTTTAGTTTTAGGGTTGTAAATGTTTATTTTGTCGTTTAAACGGTTCTACCTTTTGTCTAAAAGCAAATTCCAGTCTTTTTCATCTTCTTTGTTTAGTTTTCTTTACCCTTTTATTTTGCTTCTATTCAACGCCGATTCTAGTGACATGACATGCGCGCACAGTTTGGGCCTAATATTAAAAGTTAATCATAAAACCTTCGGAAGGTGATTAAAGAATTTAAAGGAAATAAGAACGGTTTGAGATTATTTGAAGCCCGAGTCATGTGGAACTGGGGCAAGTTAAACATAAAGAAAACCATTAAATGCAGGGTTCGCCAAATTGGCATGAGGGTCGTTCATGAGAATGAGAGTGAGAGTGTCGCCCAGCAGTGCTTTAGAAATGACAAATGAAAAAACAAGTGTTTAACATAATTGTCAAGTCCAACACCATCGGAAGAGACTATAAATCTATGTTCAATCGTGTTGTTTGCACTTGGCATGTTTTGAAGACTGGAATGACGAAGACATTTTGTTCTGCTACCTAAACACTTTATCCTTCGTTATCCCTTTTGAGCCTTATTTATTTTCTTTCATACCCCTCGTTCGGAATCAATAGCAACGACTAGGAAATACGAGCCTGGAAGGTAAAGGAAAAAAAAAAGTCAGAAGAAAACAGAGGAATTGGGAACTACGTTCGACCTGATTCCTCAAAGAGGATACGTAGGCGCCTCATGGCTCGGTCATAATGGTCATAATGTGCATAATGTGCATGGTGTAAAAAGAAATTAAAAATAATAAATAAATAATCCCCAAGCAAGAAACTGGGGCAAGGGTTGCGCTTATGGTAAGCAAAATTGGTTCCGAAGGTTGTAATTTTAAACCCCAAATTTATTTTGTTTTTGAACCTTTAATACCCTTTATTTCTAGCCTATCCAAAACCCACATTACGGTCCAAAGAAAGACCTTCTGACCAGTCTGCAAAAGATGCCAAGTCAGACAAATGAGAGTCTTACCGGCGAACATAACATTCTGTTCCACATCAGAAAGGACTCTAATCTCCAGCAGAGAGAGTCATACCGGCAACACTCCAAATCCCCAGCTGGAAAGTGATACAAATGAGAGAGTCTTATCGGTGAAAATCTTTACGGACACCATAAGGCGACGCAAGCTGAGAGAAAAACTAAAATGAGAGAGGCTTGATAGTGAAAACCCTTCGGGCACTACAAGTCGAATAAGATTGGGAATCAGATGGGGAATCGCCAATGGAAGATCTTGAAAGATGATTGACGGCGGAGGATAGGCCACATGTGCATGTCATGACCATTAGAGCCGGTGTCTGCGTTTGATAGGTTTTTGTTTATAGTTTCTTTTGTTAAAGAGTCATCTTTTTCCTTTGTCCTTTTATTCTGTTCCCTTTTATCTTTTTCCTTTCATAGAAAAACTCCCCAATAGAGTCTGTCTGGTCAGAACAAGTGTGAATTGACTTCAAAATATGCCATCAGCTTTCCAATTATACAAAATGAGATCTGACTAGTACATCCAAATGGTATAGTCAGCAAGGAACAAGCGCGAGGCCAGTGTCAAGAAAGATATCCCCATCAAAAGGGAATTGACAAAGGGATTGATGAGTGTCGAGAGGGATATCCTTGCCAAAACCAAGGTTATAAACCTCAGCAAAAGGCCCGTGAACAAAGAAAGGAGAGCAGTGAGCATATTTGGGAAATTCATACGAGATTAAAATTCGGGGAAATGCCAGTTTCCGGGCTATGCCACGAAAGAAGAGGGATATCCCCAGCAGAAAAGGATTATCCCCAGCAAATAATATCGTCCCTTGTGGAATGCAGAGCAAGGAAGGAGAAAGGGAAAAGCCATCCCAGTGGAGTATCACAACCAACTACCACGCTTTAAGCTAACAAATTTTGTTTGAGTTAAAACAGGTAAAGGAAATGGCATTGATGTCGGAAATGCATGCCACAAGAAAGATTGTCAAACTGGGGCAGAAAATTTTCTTTTCAGTTAGAAAATTTTCTGGAAAATCAGGTACCCATTTGGGGAAGAATAAAGATAGCACCAAGGAAGTGGTCTTTGAACCAGGGTTGCCCCCAATATAATAAGTTTCCAATGGAGGAAATTGATCCCCAGTAGACAGAACCAAAGAGATGAAATTGGTGTATAGAAAAAGCAAAACCCATTATCATCCCCAGCAGCTTCCAGAAGAATGAAGCATCGATTTGAAGGGATAAAATTCCCCAGCAGCGTTATCCTCAACAACGTTATCCCAAAAAGATAACACTTATATCCCCAACAGTGTTGAAAAAAAAAAGAAAAAAAAAGAAAAAAAATTGAATTTGAAGGAGGGGAAGAAAGGAGACTCCCACAGTAGTATTATCCCCAGCAAGCAAGAACAATGCAGCGCAAAGGAAGGAGAAAAGAAAAGAAGAAATTACGAAGGTAAGTTTCTCAAATCATTGATCTTTACATTTTTCTCCTAGGATAAAAAGTCCTAGTCTGATGAATTTACCTCCCGATACAATCTTGGTCCGATGAAATTTTTCTCCCAAGATAAGATATCAAATCTTAGTCGGATGAATCTTTCTCCTAAGATCACAACAAAATGGACCTAGTCTGACGATTTATCTCCTAGAGTCAAAATCTTGGTCTGATGAAATTTTTCTCCCAAGATAAAATCTTAGTCGGATGAATCTTTCTCCTAAGATCACAACAAAATGGACCTAGTCTGACGATTTATCTCCTAGAGTCAAAATCTTGGTCTGATGAAATTGTTCTCCCAAGATAAAATCTTAGTCGGATGAATCTTTCTCCTAAGATCACAACAAAATGGACCTAGTCTGACGATTTATCTCCTAGAGTCAAAATCTTGGTCTGATGAAATTTTTCTCCCAAGATAATATAATAAAATCTTAGTCGGATGAATCTTTCTCCTAAGATCACAACAAAATGGACCTAGTCTGACGATTTATCTCCTAGAGTCAAAATCTTGGTCTGATGAAATTTTTCTCCCAAGATAAAATCTTAGTCGGATGAATCTTTCTCCTAAGATCACAACAAAATGGACCTAGTCTGACGATTTATCTCCTAGAGTCAAAATCTTGGTCTGATGAAATTTTTCTCCCAGGATAAAATCTTAGTCGGATGAATCTTTCTCCTAAGATCACAACAAAATGGACCTAGTCTGACGATTTATCTCCTAGAGTCAAAATCTTGGTCTGATGAAATTTTTCTCCCAAGATAATATAATAAAATCTTAGTCGGATGAATCTTTCTCCTAAGATCACAATAAAATGGACCTAGTCTGACGATTTATCTCCTAGAGTCACAATCTTGATCCGATGAAATTTTTCTCCCAAGATAAGATATCAAATCTTAGTCCGATGAATCTTTCTCCTAAGATAAGATATCAAATCCTAGTCTGATGAATTTTCTCCTAGGATAATTTAAAAAAAAAAAAAAGTTTGAATTGAAAAAAAAAATGGTTGAAGTCAGGAGCCCCCCTGAAGAATAGAATGGCGATTTATTGGTTGAAATCAGGAGCCCCCCTGAAGAATAGAATGGCGATGTATTGGTTGAAGTCAGGAGCCCCCCTGAAGAATAGAATGGCGATTTATCGGTTGAAATCAGGAGCCCCACTGAAGAATAGAATGGCGAATTATTTTCAAAGTTGTTGTTGAAGTTAGGAGCCCGCCTGAAGAGAGGAAAGGCGTTTTTAAAAGTTGTTGAAATCTTGCCAACCTAAAGAAAGGAATGGCGATGTATGGGTTGAAGTCAGGAGCCCGCCTGAAGAGAGGAATGGCGATTATTTTCAAAGTTGTTGTTAAAGTCAGGAGCTCGCCTGAAGAGAGGAAAGGCGTTTTTAAAAGTTGTTGAAATCTTGCCAACCTAAAGAAAGGAATGGCGATGTATTGGTTGAAGTCAGGAGCCCGCCTGAAGAGAGGAATGGCGATTATTTTCAAAGTTGTTATTGAAGTCAGGAGCCCGCCTGAAGAGAGGAAACGCATTTTTAAAAGTTGTTGAAATCTTGCCAACCTAAAGAAAGGAATGGCGATGTATTGGTTGAAGTCAGGAGCCCGCCTGAAGAGAGGAATGACGATTATTTTCAAAGTTGTTGTTGAAGTCAGGAGCCCGCCTGAAGAGAGGAATGGCGCTTATTTTTAAAAGTTGTTGTTGATGTTGGGAGCCCGCCCAGATAACAGAGGCATACATTTCAGTCTTTACATTTCAGTTGTTGAAGTTGGGAGCCCGCCCATAGAACAGAGGCATACATTCAGTCTTTACATTTCAAGCATTGAAGTTGGGAGCCCGCCCAGATAACAGAGGCATACATTTCAGTCTTTATATTTCAAGCGTCGAAGTTGGGAGCCCGCCCAGACAACAGAGGCATACATTTCAGTCTTTACATTTCAAGCATTGAAGTTGGGAGCCCGCCCAGATAACAGAGGCATACATTTCAAGTCTTTAATTTTCAAGTATTGAAGTTGGGAGCCCGCCCAGATAACAGAGGCATACATTTCAAGATCAAGTCAGAGGACAATAAAACAGAGGGTTACAATAGGAATCCCCAGCAGGAAACAATAAAATTCCCCGGCACCAGGAAACAGAAGGTTGCAACAAGAGGTCACAGTACAAACTCAAGTACATGTGTCAAAAGAAGAAAAGCACGGGAAGAAATGCAAGCAGACAAGGAAGCAAGGCAACAAAAACAAATTGTACTCTAGCCTAGCTTCTTGTTTTCTTTTAAGCATGGTGTAACAAGGAGATCGGTAAGCAGTAGTAATAGCATGCAACAACAGTAACATTGCAGTCCCACGGTAGTCCCAGCTACCAAAACTTCCCGAACTACATTGACCTGATTCCTGTTTAGCCCAGGATATGTAGGAAACCTTTGAAGCAAAGGTTCGGTCAAATCTTTTTCAAAAAATGCTTCAACGGAGTACTCGGATGGGCAAAAATCGCTCGCTTTATCTTTGCACGAAAAACCCTTCGTGTCTTCGGGCAAAGAGGGGTAGCTGTAAGCACGTGATTTTTGCCCTATATGAGAATTACTCCCAAAAAATTCAAAAAATAAAATGATTTTTCTTTGGGGTGCAATTTTGTGATATTTTTGTGATATTTTGAATAATTATTTGTATTTGTCTGTGCATGCTTATATGCTAAATTAATAAAAAATACAAAAATATGTCGCATTTTGCATGTAGGATTTATTTCTACAATTGTTAGTAATTAAATTTGTTTTACAATAATTAAAAATTACAAAAATAGGCATCGTTTGCATTTTTAGCATTTAATGTCCAAATATACAATTTTATGCTTAATTATTACTTAATTGTGCGTTAATTGTTATTTGGAGTTAATTTGCGCTTTTATAACTTAATTTAGTTCTTAATAATAGTTTAAGTATTTTTATAATTTAGTTTTAGAGAAATAAAAGAAGAAAAGTGAGCGAAAATATAAAGAAAGTCGGAATTGGGCCTCTTCTTCGATTTCAAGCCATAGGCCCAAAAAATGGCCCAATCTTCCCTACGACCCAGTCCATTTCGAACTGGGTCGACCCAGTCCATAACCCAACACCCCTATCTTACAAAACAAAAACAAAACAAAACAAAAAAAAGAGAAAACCCTAAAATGCTAACCCATCCGCCACCCCCCACTTTCTTCTTCTTCTCCAAGTTTCTCCAAAGGTCATCCATGGCTGCCCCCCCACAAACCCCAGCCTGCAACGTCGACCACCCTCCCCCACGAACGCCCCCTCACCCCGTCACTCACGCACACACGCACCAACAACTCCATAGTTGCCCTCCTCCATCAAGCTTCGTCATCGTCGAGTTTGAGCTCATCCATGGCTTCCCCTACTGCGTTCAGCTGCTTCTCCTTCTTGCTGCGTTCAGCTGCTTCTTCTTCTTCGTGTTTTCGTCGTCATCCATGTCGCTACTGCTTCTGTTTCAACCAAACGCGATCGAACTGTTGCTGCTCGCGCAACTGCGTTTCAGCAACCTCATCGACGCGCCGCTGCTGCATCTTCCATCTCCTCGACCAGCTGCTGCCATCCGCCATAGCTGCTGCCGCGATGTTGTTGCTGCTCGTCGCAGCAACTCCCTACTGCTTCATGCCTCTCCATCATCTTCGTCTTCGTCGTTGTTTTTGAATCGGTTAGTTGGTTTATGTTTCAAATTTTGTCCATATTTTTTGTTCGTTGTTTTTCGGATCCAAAATCGATAAATGATTCAATTCTTGTTTTGTTTGTCCGTCGCTGAAATAATTTTAGTTTGTTCATGTGTTTTGTTGATTTTAATTTTCAGATTCAAATGGTAAATTAATTAATTTGTTTTTCATGTTTATTTCATGTTTGTATTATTGTTTAAGTGAATATTTGTTAGTTTAATATTAGTTAGATACAAATTGAAGTTTAATTAATTGTTTCTTCAATTTGTTTCATGTATTTTATGTATTTTCCGGAAATTGTTAATATTGTTAAGTTCAAGTTTAAATTCATAATTGTTTCTTCTTAGGTTTTGTTTTGTCATTTGCCTAAAAGAATTTAGTTGTAATAAGGGAAGTATGTTGGTTTTAATCATTTGAATCCGTCGTTTTTATTTTTAGATTTAATTCATGTTCATATTATGTTTGTTTGATCTTGAATCCGAAATGTGTATAGTTTGATTTCTTGTTTACCATTTATGATTATTTCTTGAATTAGTCTCATAATCTTGTTTAATGTTTAATATAAGAATTATTTGTTGTAATGTTGTTAGAGTTGATTTTAAGTTCAATATGATTGAATTTAGAAATCTAAATATACTTGTTTGTTGTTGTTGTTGAATCCGAAAATAGGATTGTTTGTTGCTAAAATATTGTTCAATCAAATTTTAGTTGTTCTTTGTTGTTCAATTTGTGTTCATGTTATTTGTTGTTGAAATGTTGTTGAAATCATGTTCATATACTTTGTTATTGAAATGTTGAAGAAATCATGTTCATGAAATTTGTTGTTTGAACATTGTTAGAAATTAATCATATTGCATATATTTTGGTTAAGTTTGATTAATTAATGTGTTATAGCTGATGGGTAGTTTGGTAATTTATAGTACTTTCGGGGTAAAATAGTAATTTGCAATAGGGTCGGAGGGGTAGTTTAGGAATTGTACATTTTACAATTGTTTATTTGAAGTATGGGGGACAAAATGAAATGGGGTGGATTGTGATATGGTTATTTAATATAAAGGGGGGACAAGACAAAATATAGTGGGGAGAATCTTGTATTATTTTAAATGAAGCACGGGGGGCAAAATATAATGGGGTGGTGTGATATGTTTATTTAATGTAATGGGGATGAGTGGGAAGATAATGGGTTGGGTAGAGAAAAAGTGTTGATTTTAATTGATTAAAAGATTTATGGGATGAGATTATATATATGAAGTCTTGAACACAAGACAAGATAGACAAAAAAGAGAGAAGAAAAAATACACATACAGATAGAGAGAAAAAACGGACAGAGAATAGAAGAGAGAAAAAAGGGCAGAACATTTAAGAGAAAGAAAAATTCCGAAAAATATTTAAGCTTTCAAAATAAAAATAAAAACTAAAAAATCTTCTGCTTTCTTTCTTTGTTTGAAATTAGTATTAATGGTTGTTGTTTCATTCAAAGCTTAAAGCTTTTGTTTTTGGGATTACTACTCCACCGGTCTGTTACTGGGTTGTTACTGTTGCTGGGCAGTTGTTGCTGTTGTACTGTTATTACTGCTGCTGATTCTCATCTTCATTTTCTTTTGCTTCCAATATCAGGTATATATTTTAAATTCATGTCATGAAAAGCTTCAACATGGCAAGTAAATGAAGTTTGGAATTATAAGGATGTCTTCTACTCATTTAAATTTTATTAGTTTAAGTTTCAGTTTTGTTTTAGTTGGTTAATATAGTATTATACTTGACATGATAAACTGTTAACTAATTAACCTTCTGGAGTAGTAAATTCCACGATAATCTTATATGTTTTGAGGACTAGTGATGACATTTACTGTTTAAATTATTGAGATAGGGAACATTGCAGAAAATTGGCCATTAATTAAATCTTGTGATATTGTTAGCTAAGTAAAGAATAGTACGGAAATACCCAGAAATTACATTACTAGCTTATTTTGTCAAATATCCAATTTTGTTTAAGGCTAGATGATGTCGTCTTATTAAATCAATTAGTAGATTAGTTCTCTTTCTTAATAACAAATGACATAGTTATTTTAGGAACGCGATCAACTCATTTCTTTTAATGTATGAAATAATGTCGATGATTTTTTTACAAAATATAGAGTTAGTGTTTGTAAATATTCGCATAGGCAGAGTTAGTGTTTATCTAAAACTAAATCTTCGTAATAAAAAATTAACTAAATAATTATAACCTCGGACTAAAAACAAGTGGTGTAAAAGAAGGATGAGATTTATAAATTGTAACATTTTAAGTCAAAAATGTGTAAATAGCGTTTGCTACAAATAGAATAATGAAAATTCTTCGAAAACATCACTTCCTTTTGTGAATCATTTTTTTTTAGTTTTATACGCCATTCACTTTTTGGGTATACACATATTGTATTTATGAGAAAAATGGTAATATTAATCACACGTTGTTTATTTTTACTCTTTAAATTTGAATGGCTTGGAGGAATATAATTCATACGCGTAAAATAAGACTTGCGGTGAACACATAATAACTTTTGAATGTTTTTTTTCAAGAAAATATAGAGACGTCTAAATCAATGTTTCTCTATGGCTTTCATATAAAAATAATATGGATGTAATAAATAATTTGTAAACAAATTTATATTACCATCAAGAATATATTTGTGATTAGGGATACGTTCGCGTAACCTGATTATATTTCTAAAAGCAATTCGGATTATGCGTTCGCGCAACTTCGAGCGAACATTTAATAAAAAGGGGTTCTTCGGAGATTATCCATATTAATTTCATATAACCCGAGATGTGCAGTTCACTATTTAATCATACAAGAGCGACAGACGTTCTTAATTTTATTTAAGCACAATTTCGAACTTAAGTCTATTTTTATAATAAAAAAAAATTCGAAAAAAATAATAATTATATTATCAATATCATTGTGTATACGTACGCGTGACACGATTTCTCACGTTAAAAAATATATAATATATAAAACGAATACACGTATGCGTGATTCAATTCAAAGAAGGGTCTTTAATTATAAACAATCTAAACAGAAGCGGTAACAAA
The DNA here is from genome assembly GCF_000715075.1 of Nicotiana tabacum. Classification (NCBI taxonomy): domain Eukaryota; kingdom Viridiplantae; phylum Streptophyta; class Magnoliopsida; order Solanales; family Solanaceae; genus Nicotiana; species Nicotiana tabacum. The sequence goes on from NC_134087.1 coordinate 161,346,896, forward strand.
ATCATGCAATAAAAATGTAAAATCGAGATAATTAAGCCAAGAATAAAAACAGTTAAGCGACCGTGCTAGAACCACGGAATTCGGAAATGCCTAACACCTTCTTCCGGATTAACAGAATTCCTTACTTAGGATTTCTGGTTCGCAGAATAACAAACAGAGTCATATTCTCCTCGATTCAGGGATTAAAACCGGTGACTTGGGACGCCTTAAAATTCCCAAGTGGCGACTCTGAAACAAACAAACAAATCCCGTTTCGACTGTCCTTTAATTGGAGAAAACTCCCTTGTACCCTCTCGGGTATGTAAAAAAGAGGTGCGACATGCACAATTTGGATTCATTCCGAGTTGATTTAATATGTTTCAGCGTGAGTTTTTTGAAGTCGAAAGTTCGAAAATTCATTAAGTTTGATTTGAGGTGCATTTCATCGTTTCGATATTGTTATATGTGTTTTCAGGCCTCAAGTAGGTCCGCATTATGATATGGAACTTTTTGGTATGTTTTGACGGGGTCCCGAGGGGCTCAAGTGAGTTTCGGATAGGTTTGGGTTGTGTTGCGCTCGTTTTTCTTATGTTTTGACGTGGTTTCTTCAAGCATAAATGGTATCACATTGAACAAATGAGCTCCGATTTCTATTTTAACTGAAACATTAGATCCGTATCGTAACTACAGAGCCACAACAAAAAGAATTGTCAAATTTGGACATCGTATGAGGATTTTTATGGTCATTTTACTAAGAATTGTGTTGCCAGATTTTTCAGATTAATTACGAAATTGTCACTGCTGCATACTTAAAAATCTGCACTATTTTTAAATATTGAAACCAACATATCTTCTTCAATATTAGGTCAAATGGAGTGATTCAAGAGCCTAACTTGACTAAAAATTTACAAGGAATCAATTGGAGGTATCAAAACCGAGTTTTGAGATCTTTTGGCACAAGAAACGAGGCAGAACAATGTTAAAAGGAAGATTTTTTGCATTTAACATATTTTGAGTTGGGGAGCTCGGAATTGGGCAATTTTTCGAGGCGCTTTTCAGCGTATGAATTGGGTTATGTGTTTTCTACTCGATTATGGTTATATTTTATGAATCTATATTTGATTTTAGCTTTTGGTTGATGAATTTTAAAGAAACAATTTGGGGGTTTTGGCCTAAAGTTTTATAATATGAATTTTTGAGTATTGAAAACCGATTCAGAGTCAGATTTTAGTAAAATTAGTATGGTTGAACTCGTAATTGAATGGATCGACGAATTTTGTAAGTTTTGTCGGGTTCCGAGGTACGGGCCCGGTTTGGCTTTTTGGCCGATTTTGGGCTTTTGATTAAAGATTCGACCTCTTTCTATTGGGATTGGTTCCTTGGCATTGTTTGATGCATTTAAGTTGTTTTTTGATTAGTTTCGAGCCATTCGGAGGTCGGAACGTGCGTGATGGGATTCTTGGAGCATCGCTTGGCCTTCTCAGTGTCGTAATTGGCTTGTTTAAGATTTTGCTCGGTGTCAGAATTAAGCTTAGTGCTAAGGGTATGAAACCCAGAACTACGTGTTATGTGATTGGTATTAAGGTGATGCACATGCTAGGTGACGGGCGTGTGGGCGTGCACCCTGTGTAATGGGACTCTGTTGTTCCCATGGCCCTGTATAGTGGCCCTATTTTGTTGATATTTGTGTTTTCATCATGTAATAAAGTAATTGAGCTGTCAATCATGCTAAATATCATGTTTAGGCTTTAACCTGATATTGTTTGTACCCATAGTGGTTATTTCTTGCTGTCATCTCACTGATTTCCATTGATATTTTGTACTCAGTCATATTCATACATTCATATCGTATCGCAGTCTCAATTGTTGTTGTTGATGCATCATATCATTATTGTCGGGCTAGTTTCATGACATTTTGAGCCTATGAGCGACACTGGAGAGAGTGATGACTGAGTGAGGTTGAGGACCTGATTGTGAGGATATAAATATATATATGGATCGGGTTGCACACCACAACACAATATATATATATATATATATATATATATATATATATATATATATATATATATATATATATATATATGGATCAGGTTGCACGCCGTGTATATGGATCAGGTTGCACGCCGCAGCGATATAGCACTTGGGCTGTAGGAGCCCCTCCGGAGTCTGTACACCCCCAGTGAGCGTAGTTGACTATAAATTATGGATCGGGCTACACACCGTAGCGGTTACTATGATTTCTATTATTATGAGATATTAATGAGCCTGAGTGAGAGGATGCAAGGTAATGAGATTGAGTACTCTGAGAGTGTGAGTACATGTTTCATCTCTGAGATACATGGCATTCACATGCATACATGACATACAGGCATAGAGATGCATTCTTCCTCATGCTATATAGTATCACGTCATTCATGACTTATTATATACATTGATATGTGGGTATGGAGAGGCACTTTATACTTGTTATTTGAAAAGAAAATAAAATATTTTATTTATTGTGGAAAGAATAGTTGGAAAATTACAATTTTTCAAACTTACTCGTACTTTTGGCATTTTCGGTAAAAGATCTGGGATTTTCTTTCACTGAGATATTTGAAAAGCATGACCATTTTCTGGAACTATTGACAAACTAAGTATTTTACTTTTGAGATACCTCTTTTATACTTGCATTTATGTTGTTACGAACTGTTGTTGAAACATTGACTTTGGACTCGATCCTGTATTAGCTCGTCACTGCTTTCAACCTGAGGTTAGGTATGTTACTTTTTGAGCACATGAAGTCGGTTGTACTAATACTGCACTTCCTACACAGTTCGTGCAGATCCTGGATGTCGATGTTGCTACGTTCGGTGGTTGTTGGATTTGAAGGCGTACCCACGTTCCTGCTGTAGCGACCTCTGGTTCACAGTAGACTTAGACTATAAAATTCTATTTATGTACTTTTCAAACAGACTGTGTAATTGTTCTATTGTTGCTTTGTAAACTCCATTCGTAGAAGCTCATGATTTGTACTACTAGTCCTTGAGAAATGTATAATATTTAGATAATTTTCTTGTTTAATTGTTTTATTAAGTTAAATGAAACTGGATAATTATTAATTGGCTTACCTAGCGGGTTGGGTTAAGTGTCATCACGACTGGTGGATTTTGGATCGTGACATATATAATAATAATTCACATGGGGAATCAAGAATATGGGTACCCATAGTATTTCTATGAATAGAGTCATTTATGAAAGTTGCGTATTTTACTCATTTCATTTGTATTATTTGGATCATGCCAAAAGAAAGAAGGGATAGCCTTAACATACCTGAGCCAATTGTCTTGACAATCCCTCTAACATACGTCAGTTTCGACAACACGTAATGACGGATCAGAGTAGGAAAAAATCCGCATGATATTTTTGAGAAAGATTATACCGGGCTTCTTTAGAATTGCCAAAAAATGTCACGTTGCTATGAGCTTGAATTCTTATCCGTCACTTAGTAAATATGACTATCTTCATCTCACACATAATCTCACCCAACGTTGAAGTTTTTTTTGTTGGAGAATAAATGGAAATAACAGTAGGTGCCTGTGAAAGTGCTACAGAGGGATTTAACTTTTAAAGAGATGAAACAAACAATGGCAACTTTTGCATAAAAATGTTAGAAGCAACTTCTTTTCATTATGTCTAAAGCATTTGTGGCCACTGATGTTGGGCATATTTCTATATATTTTGATGTTACTTTACCCATGTTTTAACTGCTTTTGTTGCTATTTAGTGTTAAAAATGCCCAACATGGTTTAATTATTGGTTTTATGACTAATGGAGTTGCGTGTGATGATTTAGAGTGTTTGGAGTGCAAAAATATGAAGAAAAGATGCTCCATCTAGAGGAGAAGAGGTTGGATGTGTCGCATCTAACCTTGGAAAGAAGGTTACTTGGTGCACCCCTTAGCAGTGAAGTTAGCCCATAACATCCCCATAGCATCCGCACCTGGGCAAAGGTGAGATGGAGGAACAAAGGGTGTATGCAAAGCATCCACCCCAACATCAATCCCTGAAGCTGATTCGGACTAGGATAAGGAAATCTTTGGCCCATGACTTTTGTACGCAATATCTAAGCCAAAAACACCTCTTTTAGGTCATCTAACATATTGGGAAAGGAGAAAAAACCACGACAAAGTTTGGGAACCACGGAATTCTTGGGTTACATGAAATTGTTACTATAAGAATGCGTGGCTAAGAACCCTATTGTTCTAGGGTCATGGGTGAAACATGAATGTTGATGTTTGAAGTTTAATTTGACGAAGTTGATTTTATCATATTGGGTTGTTTATTTAATTCTGTTCATAATTATTTTGCTGAGTAGCTAACAGTGAAATACTATCTACAAATCTAGGATTGAACTCAAAAAGGAGAATTCTAGATTGCATATAGAATTAAATAGATCAAGTTCTTCAACTTGGGCATAGGGGAACGGATTCACAATTAGGATAGACATATACCTAATTGTCTTGATTGGTTGAAATATAGGAAGTATAAATTTATTTTTGTTAATCTTAATTCCATAGACATATAGGCATTAAGTTAGCTTGAATAGGCGAGTAAGAATTCGACAGATTCTTATGAGCAATATCAACCCTGTCAATCAACAATCCAAATAAATCAATTAGTCATTTTAAGCCAAGAATGCAACACGATTGTTAGCTAACTCGTGACCCTAGAATATTCTCTCCTACTGATTGTTATTTGATATTGCTATTTGTTCAGTTGATTTCTAGTTAATTCATTGCTTGATAGTTTTAGGTAGTAAATTAGTCACTTCCATATTTTATGAATAATCTCTTGAATCGATAAGTTAATTGAGTTTGAATCAGTCAATAGTTAACACAAGTCTTCGTGGGAATGATACTCTACTCACTACTTTATTATTTGACGATTGCATACACTTGAGTGAGTGTTTTTGGCCGCAACAAGTTTTTGGCGCCGTTGCCAGGGACTTAGCAATTAGCTACTTGGCTGAAGTAAGCTTTTATTAGTTATTTGTTCAAGCTTTAAATTTCAGTTTAACCTGTTTATGGAAACACATGCTCTTATCTTGAATGTGGAGGAGTAGAAGCGCAAAGAATCTCCTTCCTCTTGATCTTGAAATTGAACGAACACTTCACAGAGTGAGGAGGGAAGTCGAAGCTAGAACTAGAATAGAACGAGAGTTGGACATCGTAGTTCAACCATAGCTAATAGAGATGGTAGGTAATGCAGAGCGTGCAGGGATTGAAGCTGCAAGGTCCAATCTTGGTAATATGAATCAGGCTATTGTGAAGCCTGAGATCACAGGGCATTTTGAACTCAAACAGTACATGATATAGCTTATTCAGTCCATAGGGAAATATGTGGGTCTATCTTATGAAGACCCGCAGAGGCACATTCAGAATTTCTTAGAAATAACATATACTTACAATTATCCAAACGTTTCTAAGGACTATGTCAGGCTGACACTTTTCACCTTTTCATTGTGGGGGGAAGCTAAGGAATGGTTGCAAAAGGAGCCCGCAAACTCAATCCATACTTGGAATGATCTAGCAAGAAAATTCTTAATCATGTTTTTCCCCACTAAGAAGACAAAGTCATTGAGGAGTCAAATTCTTGGGTTCGAACAACAAGATGGCAAGACACTTCGTCAAACTTGGGAAAGGTACAAGAAGCTACTCAGAGACTGCCCACATCATTGTTAGACTGATGAGGTGTTGGGTCACATTTTTGTTGATGGGCTAGATGATGCATCGAAGATGTATCTTGATTCAGCTTTTAGGGGTTAGTTGCATGGCGAAACCGTATAGTGAAATCCAACTCTGGATAAATAACTTCACTGCTAACGATCATAATTGGCAAGGAGATGGGGATTCACGAAGGGCAATTAAACAGAAAGCAGCCGGATTGATTGAGCTTGATGACTTCTCAGCCATGAGAGCCAATATAGCAAAATTGGCAAATCCGATGAATAGAATGACAATGCAACCAACACAACAGATGCAACATGTACAACAAATGTCTATTTGCTGCGAACTATGTGGTGACAGTCATATGAGTGACATGTGCCCCACGAATCCTGAATCCATATAATATGTGGGGCAACAGAGTAGAGGTCCAATAAATCAGAATGCACAATATGGGAACACTTACAATCCAAATTGGAAGAATAATCCCAACTACTCATGGGGTGGAAATCAACCGAATCAGAAGCATTATAGACCCCAAGGAAATTTCAATCAACCTAAGAAGCCACCCCAACAAATGGAAGAGAGTACGAATGACTTGCTGAAGAAGTTGTTGCTTGACAATCAATAGCTCAGAACCGATTTGAGAAATTTTGATAGGCAAATGGGGTAGTTAGAAGCAAATCAAAATACTATACCTATAGGGGCCCTCCCCAGTGATACAGAGAAGAACCCTCAAGTTAATGCAGTTATACTCAGAAACGGGAGGGAACTAGAGGAAGTGCCAAAGAAAAGAAAGGACAAGCCTATACCTGAGGAGAGTTGATTCCTAAAGCAATACATGAGTCAAAGAAATATGATGCAACTTCAGAGCCAGTGGAGGCTACAAGTCCACAACCACCTTTCCCCCATAGATTGCAGAAAAAAAATGATGATCGCATGTTCAGCAAATTTCTCTCTATGTTGAGCCAGGTTCAATTGACTATTCCACTGGTGGATGTACTTTGTGAAATTCCAAAGTATACTGAGGACATAAAAGATATAGTGGCTCACAAGAGAAGATTGACTGAATTTGAGACAGTTGCACTTACTGAGGAGTGCACTTCAAGGGTCTAAAACAAGCTCCCTCAAAAGCTTAAGGATCCTGGCAACTTCACCATCCCTGTGCAAATTGGTAATATTGATGTGGGTCGTGTACTTTGTGATTTGGGGGAAAACATAAATCTGATGCCCTTATCCTTGTTCAAACAATTGGGTCCGGGAGCTCCAAGACCAACTACTATGTTGTTGCAGCTGGTGGATAGGTCCATAGCATACCCTGAGGGAGTGATTGAAGATGTGTTGCTGCAAATTGGGAAATTTATCTTCCCTGCGGACTTCATTATCCTAAATTATGAGGCTGATGAACTGGTTCCAATCATATTAGGATGACCTCTCTTGGCTACTGGTGACATAATTATTAAAGTGAGAGAGGGAAAACTTATTTTGAGGGTGGATGACGAGGAAGCTCTTTAATGTCTACAAAGCAATCTAACTTCCCCGCCACTATGAGGAGCTTTCGATGATATTTGTTGTGGAGGCAGATGAGCAAATTCTTGACACGATTATATATCTAGACGATTCTCTACAGAAAGCACTTATGTTGTTTGATAGCTTGGAGATTGATGATGATGTTGAGGAGATAATGCATATCCTAGATCTATCTTGTGCTTACATGCAGGGGATACACCCCTTTGAGCCCCTGAATAGGCCAAGTGGGCCTCCTACAAAGTCGTCAATTGAGGAAGCTCCAAAAATTGGAGCTTAAACCCCTGCCTTCTCACCTTCAATATGCTTATTTGGGTGATTCTGACACTTTACCTGTTATTGTTTATTCTGACATGTCTAAATTGCAGGAAGAGAAGCTGTTGAGAGTGCTACGTGAGCACAAGGGATCAATTGGGCGGACAATGTATGATATTAAGGGTATTAGTCTAGCTTTTTTCATGCATAAAATCCTCATGGAGGACGGATACAAGTAACGTGTAGAGCAACAAAATCGACTAAATCCAATCATGAAAGAGGTGGTAAGAAAAGAAGTGATTAAGTGGCTTGATGCAAGTATTGTATTTCCATTCTCGGATAGCAAATGGGTAAGCCTCTTTCAATGTGTACCTAAGAAAGGGGGGATGACTGTAGTGGTTAATGAAAATAATGACTTTATTCCCACAAGAACTGTCACTTGGTGGAGAATTTGCATAGATTATAGAAACTTGAACAATGGCACCTGAAAGGACCACTTCCCCCTCCCCATTATTGACCAAATGCTTGATAGATTAGCTGGTCAGGAATACTATTATTTCTTAGATGGTTACTCGAGGTATAATCAGATTGCTATAGCCCTAGAAGACCAAGAGAAAACCACCTTTAAGTGTCCCTATGGCACGTATGCTTTCAAGAGAATGCCATTTGGCCTCTTTAATGAACCTGCGACTTTTCAAAGGTGTATGATGGCTATTTTTACTGACATGGTTGAAATATTTGTAGAAGTGTTCATGGATGATTTTTTTGTGTTTGGATGTTCATTTGATAATTGTTTAATGAACCTTGATAAAGTTCTTGCTAGGTGTGAAGAGATGAACGTGGTGCTAAACTGGGAAAAGTGCCATTTCATGGTACGTAAAGGTATAGTTTTGGGGCACAAGGTGTCCAAAGATGGTTTGCAGGTGGACAAAGCAAAGGTGGAAGCGATTGAAAATTTCCCCCCACCGACGTGCGTCAAAGGCATTCGTAGTTTCTTGGGCTATGCAGGTTTTATCGTCGTTTCATTACAGATTTTTTGAAAATCACATCTCTTTTGTGCATGCTTCTTGAGAAAGATGTCCCCTTCAAGTTTGATGATGCCTGTCTGAAAACATTTGAGGAGTTGAAGGGAAGGTTGGTGACTGCACCAATTATCATTGCTCCGGATTGGGAGCAACTATTTGAGTTGATGTGCGATGCGAGTGACATAGCAATCAAAGTTGTTTTGGGGAAAAGGAGAAATAAGATCTTTCACTTCATTTACTATGTGAGCAAAACTCTAAATCCAGCCTAGATGAACTACACAATTACTGAAAAAGAGTTGCTTGTAGTGGTGTGGGCATTTGACAAGTTCAGATCCTATTTAGTGGGAACCAAAGTCATCGTCTACATAGATCATTCAGCTATCAAATACTTGTATGAAAAGAAAAATGCCAAGCCAAGGCTGATCAATTGTCCAGAATAGAAAATTGGAGCCATGTAGCTGAGGGAGAGTCAATCAAAAAACATTCCCTAATGAGCAGTTATTAGCAATTACCTCAAGTGAAACCCCGTGGTATGCAAATTATGTGAACTTTATCACAAGTGGGGTGACACCATCATATTTGACACATGATAATAGAAGAATATTTCTACATGATATGAGGTTCTACATGTGGGATGAGCCATTCCTATATAAGCATTGTGCATATCAATTGGTACAAAGGTATGTTCCTGAGGAGGAGATGCACGCAATATTGCATGACTATCATGACTCTCCATATGAAGGTTATCACGGTAGGGATAGAACCGCTCAAAAGGTGCTACAATCCGGTTTTTATTGGCCCAAATTGTTTAAGGATGCACATGCCTTTGTTAAAATGTGTGACAGATGCCAATGAACCGAAACGATCATGAAAAAGCATGAGATGCCTTTACAGAATATACTGGCAATAGAGCTTTTTGATGTTTGAGAGATCGATTTCATGAGACCATTCCCATACTCTAATGGCCACAGGCACATCTTGGTGGCGGTCGACTATGTCTCTAAGTGGGTGGAGGCCATTCCTCTTCCTACTAATGGCACAAATGTAGTGGTAAGCTTTGTAAAGAAGCACATCTTCACATGCTTTGGGACTCCAAGAATGTTGATAAGTGATGAAGGAACTCACTTATGTAATAAATTGCTGAATAATCTTCTTGCAAAGTATGAAGTTAAACACAAGGTTTCCACTGCCTATCACCCACAGACGAGTGGTCAAGTGGAAGTTTCAAACAGAGAGGTAAAGCAGATTCTGGAGAAAACAGTATGTGGAAATAGAAAAGATTGGGTAGGGAAGCTGGATGATGCATTATGGGCATATCGCATTGCATACAAGACTCCTATAGGTACTTCTCCGTACATGTTAGTTTATGGGAAGGCATGTCACCTGCCTGTTGAGCTTGAACACAAAGCCTATTGGGCGATTAAAAAGCTAAATATGGAGATGGACTTAGCCGGTGAGAAGAGACTGCTAAACTCAACGAGCTTGATGAGTTCCGGTTGCACGCGTATGAAAATGCCAAATTGTACAAAGAAAAGACCAAGAGGTGGCATGATAAACATATCCAACATTACAAGTTTGAGCCAGGTCAAGAAGTTCTCTTGTTCAATTCGAGACTAAAGCTTTTTCCCAGAAAGCTTAAATCTCGATGGTCGGGTCCTTTTGAAGTGGTTAGTGCGAAATCTCATGGAGCGGTGGAATTGCATGATACAATTTCCAATGTGACATTCTTGGTAAATGGACAAAGAGTAAAACATTATTGGGGTGGCGACATTGCACGTCACAAGACCTCAATGGACCTAGCTGATGCGTGAAGAACGTGTTGCGTCGTGCCGTGACGTTAAATCAGGCGCTTCTTGGGAGGCAACCCAAGTATTTTCTTTTGTTCTTGTAGTTTGTTCATTTTTACCGTTTGCTCTTTATTTCTGATTTTTTTTCTTTTTCTAGGAGTTCATTGATTTTTTTTACTTATTTATTTTTGTAGGAATTAGTTCTGGTATGTATTTTAAAAAAAAGCTCCAGGTATGGGAAAACAGGGTGGATGCGTCGCATCCCCCTCAGCATTAAAAATTCATGGACCTACTGCTCAAGGCAGTGAAGTCCTCCTGTAGCGTCCATATCGCATCCCAACGAGCAAGCCCCGATAAGTGTTGGTTTAAAACACTTCATTCCCTCCATCATCTTCTTCTTTCAACCCGTCGCCCCTCATTGCATCCCACCTCAACGATCACAGGTAATTTCTCTCTTCTTCTCTCTTCTTCTCTCTCCTAACTCTTCCCTTTTCTCTCTCTTATTTGAAGCAACAGATTCCCCGCCCCAAATTCCCCTAGGTTAGGTTTCATTAATTTTAATATAACACATCTGATTAAAGAGGGGAACTGAGGAAAATTTGGGACTTGTGGGTGTCGCTCCTGTTGTTTGTGATTATTTGAGAGGATAAACTCAAATTCCCTTCATCTCATTAATTTTGGGAGGGTAATCAAATTGCATAATTGTTAGAACAACTAGGCAAAACTGTTGCACACCACTTGTTCGATGAATTGCCTATGAGGTAAATTTAGGTGCTGGTGAAGTCTGAGTAACCGAGCGACACTAGTATATGCTAGTGAATAAGTGTGGGGTTATTTGTTTGATTTTGTACAGCCTTGTCGGCATGTTTTGAACCTATGATAGATTGTTCCCCTAAACTGAACATTAGGCACATGCTAGACTTCTTGAATTGTAACGTGTCACTCAATTTGAATTATGTGCGCTCTATGCTTATTGATATGCTATGAGACTAAGTGTGGGGTCGAGTGAGCTACTATGTGTAATTGAACATGGTTAGTGAGCGCCACTCGGATGAACCTCCTGTCGTGCATAATGATATCTATAAAGTGCAATTCTCATTTGTGAATTTGAAGGGAAGTATTAGTTGATTGCTCCATACTAAAAGCCATGGGCTGTATTCATGAAGAACTGAATGGCATAACATGTGATTGATTAGAAGGACACGCTTTTGCACAGCTGCTCTATATCTGAAGTGTCACTATTTCTGCACACTAATTGTTAACTTCTTTGTATCACAGGTATGTAGGTTCACAAAATGGTGGCAACAAGCATCACGTCCAAACCAGAAGAGAGAAATAATAACAAACTACCACCTAAAAAGCCTACCGGAAAGGCAACATGTACTCCAAAGCCACCAAACAAAGGGAAGCGGACTGAGAAAGCGAAGGAACTACCGATTAGGCAGTTAGTTGATGAATCAGAGCAAAAAGAGGAGGAACCATTACTAAGGAGGACGGTGAAGAGGGGTACTACTACAACATCATCAAATCCGCCAAGCAAGGGGGTAGAAATCGGAGAACTTATGCTGCACCAAAGTCAATCCTCTAAGCAAAGTGACCCGAAATATAAAGGGAAGTAGAAGGCTATTGCAGAATCTGAGTCCGAGTCTGATTTGGATGATGAGCTCCCACATGTCAACATGAGTGATGAAGATGAGGGCAAACTAATAGACCGAGCTGCCTGAGAGGAGAAATTTGTTAGTGAAAAGGCATGCCGAGCTTATGATAAGATCCTGGGTTCAAAGAAGTATATTCCAGAAAAGCCAATCAACATTGGAGCACTCAAGAAAAAATATCCAAATTTTCTGAAATCCATTCGAGAGGTACAACAATGGGGACCTATCTTGAAGGGCCATGACAAGGCCAACCTCACTATCATTAGAGAGCTTTACACCAATTGGCATCACTCATGGGGCAGCATTGTGAGAGTACAAGGGGTGGATATTAATGTCTCAGCTGAAGCTCTGAAAAATTTCTTAGGGGTGCCACACACACCAACGGACATGTTTGACTCTATGTGCAAAGCACCCGATTATTCACACATTAAGTCTGTTCTATGCCCTACCAGGAAAGATGCAGATTGGAAGCATGGTAGTGTGGAGTACCATTCTCTAGCCAAAGAATTCATGAGCGCATTTGCTCGGGTGGTTCTAAATTTCCTATGCAACCGCTTGATGCCATACCAATACAAAATTGATGCCCCTCGACACCGATCACTAGTGTTGTATGCTTTATTAGAAGGGATACCGCTAAACCTAGGGGTTATCATGCACGACCAGATGCAGCGTACTAGGATGAACTACAAGTGGAGGTTGTTCTTTTCAAATACCCTATCGTCTTACTTGACGGAGATAGGAGTAAAATGGGATAAGGAGAATGAAGACATTGAGGCTAAAGCTCTAGGGCCATATGATGTTACTCATGTACTAGAGCCGAACAAAGGAAGGTCTTCTAAGCTTACCATTCAGCAGTTGTTTGAGCAATTGCAAGCTGATATGCAAGAGAATAGGGCTGAGTTGATAGTGACTCGAGTAGAGTTGAGTGCCACTAGAGCTGAGTTGATTCAGACGCATGGGGATCTAAGTCGAGTCCAAGCTGAGCAGGCCACAGTGATGAAGGAGGTATGATTACTCCTCCATGCTTTGGTTCAATGTACAAATATATATATATATATATATATATCTCACAGCTGCTTGCATCATCCACTGCTGGAACATCTACCTCATCCCCTCATATAGTCCCTGAGACTCCATCCTCCATGCCTGCTGAGGCCGTCGTGTTGCATGCTACAGACTCAGTTCCCCTTGGTGATGATAGGACTGTGACCGAGCTCCCTATTCAGGAGAATGCTATTGCTAGGCCAGAAGGGTCCATGATAGATGTCGTGGATGCTTCGAGTACCCACTCAGATGTTGATGTTACCTCCATCCTGGCTGCCCATACCACTGTTGTTGCTGCCCTTCCACATACCACGGAGGAGCCCTCCACCTTGACTTGAGGGAGTTTCTTCTCACCCTACTCTGCTTTATTTGTGTGCATTGGGGACAACGCACGGTTCTAAGTGTGGGGTGGGGGTTATTCATATTTTTGTGTAGATGAATGTACGCAACTATTACAATTTTTGTTGATTTTGATACTGTTGGGGGCTGTAATATTCACTGAATTAATGGCATGTATGTCACGCCCCGAACCTGGGGGGCTAGACCGGTACCCAGTGTCTGACCTATCCCTGCGTACCAACTTGCAACTAAGGGACTCTGAACATATGATGTCATACTTTAGCCATAGGCCACATTGCAAGATAACTACGAATGCTGACTAAATGTCAATATAAAACTGGGTTGACAAGGCCGTCATAACTATTACAGCTGAAAAACCAACCAAATATACATACAAGACCTGCAAGCCCAACAAATTGCACTAACTGACAGGATATGTCTACAAGCCTCTACTGATGGATATACTATGATCGGAACAGCTCCCCGACCTACTCATAATATATATACATATATATACAAGATGTACATAAGGCTCTAGACCCAGAAACTCGAAAGGCATAGAGCTTACCGATCAAGCTAAATTCGGTCAACACTTATTGAAGAGGCCTACCCGTCTATCTGTCTGGCCTGTACGCATGAAATGCAGCGCCCCCAGAAAAGGGACGTCAATACGAAATAATGTACTGAGTATGTAAGGCAATATAATGAAAGCTGAAACTGAAATGATAATATAATAACTGCAAGTCAAAGATGATCTGAAGATATGCTTACCTATTGATGCTGACTCAAGTCTCTCAATATACTAAGTAAAATAGTTGTCCGACCCTATAAGGCTCGGTATATATATAACTGCTCTGCTGTAGTAGGGTCACTCATAGGTTCTCGGCCATACTAGGCTCTGTATTCTCGACCAACTGAGCTCGCTCATAAGCGCTCGGGCATAGTAGGCTCGGTATATAACTTACCATCTGCTCAGAGGTTTCCCAATATGAGCCTACCCATCGATTATAACTCGATGGTAATAAAAATAATTTAATATTATATATATAAATTCTCTGCCCTCTTGACTGGAAGAATAAAAATGGTCAATTGAAGATTAAGTCCCGATGAGGAGAATATTGTAACTTACAAATCTAGAAAAATATACTTAATTTGCAAGACTAGCAAAATATACGTAAATTCCGGGATATGAGTTTTTCTTTATGCCTCATTATCGAACTTGTGTAATGATGAGATCATGCAAAATGAAGAAAGAGCTTAGCCTTAATATACCTGGAGTAGGGAAAACTCTGTATAATATTCTTGAAGATTGCACTGTACTCTTTTGGAACCGCATAATTTTACGTTTCTACGATTCTAACAATTTTTGTTGGAAATATTCGTGGATTGAATTTAGAACCCAAAAAATCAGATTGAATTCTTGCTTCTGTTCTTGAAGCCTTGAACGAATCATGCTTCAATTCTTTGAGTTACTTGGAACGAATCAAGTTTCTGCTTAATGAAGCATTCTTGAACTAGAAAATATGTGGTTTTAAGAGCACACTGATGACAGTACTTAGTTAAATGCTTGTTTAATGAACAATAATGTTCTAGCCATATCAAAGGAAAGTGAAATAGAAAATTTGAATTAACTTTTACCAAGCAGAAAACCCAAAACTCCACTTTTACATTCTTGGACATTGGTGGAGTCCTTTTGATGTATAAATGTCTTGTATTCCACAAATTAGCTTGACACCTATTTAACCAAGACTAAGAGTCACATGGTTAGTATAGTGGCTTGCTGCCACGTTTTTGGAGATGAGGGAAAGGATTAATCATATCCAAATATATCCCCAATTAATTAGGTAATATCCCGTTACCCGGTAATTAATCAATTACCCGCAAAATTGAGAATAATTCCCACTTACTTAAAATATTACTCACTTTTCACATACCTTACACACCTTACTAGAATGGTCATGTAGTATCTTGTATGACACTAGTCCATAAATACTGGGTATTTTAGCTCGGGCCGTATTTTACCCCAAAATGCCAAACTTTGACAAAATTTGTTTTCTTCGATATTACTTACCCTCTTACCTTCACGAATTTACTCATCACTTATAATCCTTATAATACCCAAATAATCTTTTCCTTGGACTGATGTCAATTACCTTATGACAAATTCAACGTACAATACTGCAGGGTGTAACATTGCCGTAACTTAATACTGCGAAGCGTGATATCACCGTATATAATACTGCAAGGCATAACATCATCGTAATATATTGTTGAAGGATGTAACATCATCGTAATATATTACTGCAAAGGGTAACATCATCGTAATATATTACTGCAGAGCATAATATCATCATAATATTGCGGGGCGTAATACTGTAATAGTTAGTAAATTCATCTATATGTCGTAACTTTTAGACTCTTGTTGTGTTTAATTGTAGCAAGTAGCCGTATAATATTTTTAAAAAATCAAAAAATTGAGGACTTTTCCCGACGACGGACTACTTGGACAATTCTCTCGAGGGATTAAGGTCCTTAGAAAAGCACAAAAAGATTTTCTTAGCCTTGAGTAGTTAGTAAATGTAATCTATTAGGCTTTAATACTCCTTGGTTTTTTTTGGCCATCGGTTCTTTTCCAAGGGATGAATTTTTTAACCAGGTATTAGTTTTTCTTTTTAGAGTAGTGTAGGATGTAAAGACTCAGACTAAATTCAGCATATTTTGTGACTTGTTTGATACTTACAGAGTTAGACCTGAGCATGTGGATTATAACTTTCTCCATGAGTTTGTGAGGACTGTTTTTGCCTTTAAAAGATGAATAGCTTCTTCGTGACGCTTAGGCTCATTGTCTTGACTCCTGTGCTAACTGTTGTGCTGTGTGCATTAAAAATCGGGGCTTAACTCAGTACTTGCTTTGATTGAAAGTAGAAATGTAGTCATCCTAGGTGAATCATGTGCCAATGTGTGGTGAGATGTTTTTGTAGAAGTCTCGTGTTGTACATTTGTGTCTAGAACTTGCCCGGTATGTGAGTTGAAGCAAAATCCTAGGTTCTGCTTGGTTTGAAATATGATTTTAGGCCTTCTTTAATCCTTTTGAACTATAATGCTACCACAAATAAAATCTATCCCTAGTTTACCCTTTTGAGCCTATGTACTTTTATTTGGCACCCACATTACAAGCTTATACCTTTTTTTTATTCTTAATTGACACTATTTTGATCCTTTACCTCTTAAGGCACTTTAATTATAAAATGAGCGCTAAAAGAAGTAAGGAGGCACTGAGTGTGGAGTGGCTTTTGAGTGGAACCAATGAAAGAAAGAATGGTGCACTTATTTTGTAAAATAATACACCACTAGAGAAATTTGGAGAAAAAGAAAAATCTAAAGAAAAAAAAAAGTAAGGAAAAATGAATAAATTGTTGTCCTATTCTTGCTAGTGGGGTATACATTAAGGTAGTGCTTAAAGAAAAAGAGAACGTTGTTGGGGGTGATTTTAGTTGAAAAATGGAAGTTGTGATTGAAGAATTTGCGCTCAAAGTTTATTATGTGATGTGTTAAAGTACTTAGGAGGGTGAACTACCCTTCCTAAATATATCCTACCCATCCCTTAGTTCACATTATAACCATCAAAAGTCCTAATTGATTTGAGATCGAGCAAGCTTACATTAGTAGAGATTTACATTAAGGGCAAGCATATGGTACCTCTTGTGCGCATATGAACTTCATTGAGAGAGTAAGAGAATTCTTCTAATGTTTTGAAGTCCTTAAATTACGTTCAAATTTTAATTGAGGGTGCGGACTATATTTCTCGATTTTGTGGTGAGGGCACATGTTTCAGGATGGATAGGCGACTTTATTAAACTTTTCAGTCAGAGTGAGTAAGCTGGCCTGAAAGTAGTTATCCTAAGGAGTCAGTTTCTGAGGTTGAGATGTCCCAAATTTGCTATTTGATTGGGTTGAATTGTTCAATAGCGTACTTGTCATGTTATTAAAATGGATAAGGAAGTCCGAGATTTCATATGCAAGAGCTAATTGTTGCTATCAACCAAAGTCATGGGTGCTTAAGCTTAATTGAAATGTGTGGCTTGACAGCGATAAGCTTAATTTTGTTCGATCGGTTGTGGGTTGATTATACTTTGCTCGAGGACGAACAAGGGTTTAAGTGTGGGGTGGTGATGTTGGGCATATTTCTATATGTTTTGATGTTACTTTACCCATGTTTTAACCGTTTTTTGTTGCTATTTGGTGTTAAAAATGCCCAACATGGTTTAATTATTGGTTTTATGACTAATGGAGTTGTGTGTGATGATTTAGGGTGTTTGGAGTGCAAAAATATGAAAAAACATTACTCCAACTAGAGGAGAAGAGGTTGGATGCGTCCTTGGAAAGAAGGTTACTTAGTGCACCCCTTAGTAGTGAAGTCAGCACATAGCATCCCTAGAGCATCCGCACCTGGGCAAAGCTGCGATGGAGGAAGAAAGAGTGGATGCGAAGCATCCACCCTAGCATGTGAAGCTGAGAAGTGGAGGACGAGGTGGATACAAAGCATCCATACCAGCATCAATCCCTGAAGCTGATTCGTACTAGGTGTAATGGCCTGACCGGTTGTTTTGAGATTTTGCACTTTGCTCGCAAGTTCTCGGGCATGACTTGTCCCGTGTGATGTATTATGACTTATGTAAATCATTGGTTTTGGTTTTCAGGGAAATCGGAATGAATTTGGAAGAACAGTTCTCACTTTGTAGCTTAAAATTGGAAAGGTTTGACCAAGATTTGACTTGCTTGTATATGATCTCGGATCTGGATTTTTATGATTTGGCTAGCTCCGTTGGGTGATTTAGGACTTATGGGCGTGACCAGTATACATTTTGGAAGTTCGTGGAAGGTTTAAGCTTGAATTGGCGAAATAGAGATTTTGGCGTCTTCCGGTTGATATGTGAGAATTTGGTATAGAGGTCGGAATGAAATTCCAAGAGTTTCAGTAGCTCTGTGGTGCTATTTGGGATGTGTGTGTAAAATTTCAGGTCATTCGGACGTGGTTTGGTTGGGTTTTTTATCAAAAGCATATTTCGGAAGATTTTGGAAACTTAAGCTGGAATCTGATGTGATTTGGTAGATTTGATGTTGTTTGAGGTGTTTTGATGATTGGAACGAGTTTGAATAAGGTATTGGGTCATGTTTGTGCTTTTGGTTGAGGTCCCGGGGGCCTCGAGGTGATTTCGGATGGTTAACGGAGAAATTGGAATTGTGTTGCAGCTTCAGATTTGCTGCTTCTGGTATTTTCGTATCAGCGGTTTGTGGACCGCAGATTCAGGTGATCCATCGCAGAAGCGAAAAAGGGTCAGATGGGCAGAGATCACAGAAGTGGTATGGTGACCGCATATACGATGTCACAGATGCGGGAGTTTAGTCGCAGATGCGGCTTTGGTCCCTTAAGTGATTACGCAAAAGCGGAGGTTTAGACTGCAAATGTTGTACCACAGAAGCGGATTTTTGGCTGCAGATGCAAAAAGGGCTGGACAGAGCATATATGTTATTTCATTCGTGAGTTTGGGTTATTCCACCATTTTTTTGACTTCGACCTTAGAGCTTTTGGGGCGATTCTGAAGAGAGAAATCAAGAGACTTCGTTAAGGTAAGGAATTTCGGACCTAAAACACATTTCTTTGGTGATATTTCATGAACTAAGACTGAAATTAAAGGAATTTAAGAGTTAAAAATGAAGGACTAGGGTTTGAGTTTAAGAGGCCTTAAATTGAGGATTTGAGGGGTCATTTGAACTCCGATTTTAGTACTTTTGATATGTATGAACTCGTGGGGAGATAAGGAATCTAATGATGTAAAAATTTTGGAATTTTGAGAAGTGGGCTCGGGGCTCTGGTTTTGCTAATTTCGGGATTTTTGGTATTTTTCAATTGTTTTCTATTGGGTTTTGTTCCCTTGGCATATTGTGATGTATTCGTTCTAATTTTGGATAGATTCGACGCGTGTGGAGGCCGATTTGAGAGGCAAAGGCGCCGCGAGCTAAAGATTTAGCCGGTTCAAGGTGAGTAATGATTGTAAATAATGCTCTGAGGATTTGAAACCCCGGATTTCACATTGTAGTGTTATACTGAGGTGAGGCACACGCTTGATGACAAACGTGGGGATTGTGACTTGATCCGTCCCGATCTATTATTTTACCGCATATTTGACTAAAACTTATTTGTTATCATCATGACTTGGGCTGATTGCCATATTTGGGCTTTATGCCAACTATTTGAACCCTTCGGGGATTTTTATTACTATTTCCTCACTGTTTTGACTTATTAATTGAACTCAATCATGTTATTTTCCACCGTTTTACTACTCAGCCATTTTTACTCCGTTTTGAGACTTAAATGATATTTTAAATAATGTTTTGACCTGAGAAATACTGCTTTACTAATGCCCGAGGGGCTTGTGAGTATTTTTGACTGAGTAAGGCCGAGGGCCTAGTTATAAGGAAACACTGATACTGATTTGTGGCCGAGGACCTGAGATATCTACACCACGAGGTGGCTTGTTGATATCGTTTATGAGGCCGAGGGCCTGAGATATATATGCCACAAGGTGGCTTGACTGATATGAGGCCAAGGGCATAGACTTGATGCCACGAGATGGCTTGATATTGTGCTTGGGCTGTAAGGGGCCCCTCCTAGATTCTGTACACCCCCAGTGAGCGCGGGTACCCATTGTGATGTGAGATATAGCCCAAGGGGCTGATATTGTACTATGTGATAGCCCGATGGGCTGGTATTATTCTATGTGATTGCCCAAGGGGCTGGTACCGTTCTATGTGATTGCCCAGAGGGCTGGTATTGTTCTTAGATATTGCCCGAGGGGCGGAGTTGTTGACATTGTGCCCGAGGGGCGAACCTTTATTTGTTTATCATTCATATTTACTTGTCATTTTACCTGTTAAACTTGGTATTGTGCCCGAGGGGCAAATTTCTGTGCTTCTCTGCACTAACTATTTTGCATTCATTTGTGTAACTGTTGAAAAATTCATTTTCAAAGAAGTTTAAACTGAGCTAAGATATTTTAAGAGATTTTTACAGCTTCACTTTGGACTGCTTCTATGCAGCATCTTGATATGCTTACGTGATTTCTTTCCTTCAGTCTTTATTTACATTTGTTACTCACTGAGTTGTAGTATTCACTTTACTCCCTGCACCTTGTGTGCAGATTTAGGTATTTATACATCCGGTAGCGGGTTTTGACTGATCGGAGGTAGAGTCATCGAAGTTTAGCAAGGTTGCTGCCGGCGTTCGCAGCACTGCTTTCCTCTCTCTTTATTTCATTATTTTGTATTCGTACACTTAGACTTTTCAGTTGTAATTATACCCAAATAGATGCTCGTGAATTGTGACACCCCGGTTAGGGCTGTGTCGGGTTGTATTTCTGCTATTTATTATCTTTAAATTATGTTTAGACTGCTTTTATATTGTTTAACTAAATAAAAAAGTGAATTGGGTCTAATTGGCTAGCCTTGTCTTCACGAGAGGCGTCATCACGACCGGGTTCAGGGCTAGGGTCGTGACAAGTTGGTATCAGAGCCTAGGTTACATAGGTCTCACGAGTCATGAGCAGTTTAGTAGAGTCTCGCGGATCGGCACGTAGACGTCTGTATTTATCCTCGAGAGGCTGCAGAACCTTTAGAAAAACTTCATATTCTTGAAATTTTTACCGTGCGTCCTTGATTCAGCTTGAAATGTAACTCTTTGAATTCCTTCCACGCATTCGTATGCGCGCATGAGCGCTCAGTATTAGATGTGCCTTGATGGCTTGTGGTACCCTGATCGAGGGGCGAGATGTGATCTTTGTGAGTTGATGTTGGGCCAGTTTGGAGGACTTGAGGCCAGATCTTTGCCTATGGCTTGAGAATCGAGGTGCCGATTGTGTGAGCAAGTGTTTTTGAACTTATATGTTCGGTAGTGTCCCTGTTAGTGGAAGTGATGGCTGGATAACTATGTGATGAGTATGTTGGTACTGTGAGATGTATCCATATGATTTGGAAGCGACGAAGAAGGTCTGCTAGAGGAAAAAAGAACTATTAGGTGCTTGAATTCCATCTTGATTTGAGGTACAACCCCAAGTTATAGGCGTGTGAAGGATCTTTTCGTGTTTCCCAGTTGAGAGTGAAGTAAATTTCATGTTGTGGTATGAGTTCAGACTCAGGAAGACTAAGTGACTGCGTAATATTTGTGACGGTGGAAGGTATACAGAAATGTTAGTTGGAGGCAAAGCAGGTGGGTTATCTCCTACGGGGTGTTCTGAGGTTGTGTGATCCTTATGTTGTCTATTAAAAGATCTCATTTACAAGTGAAGTATATTTCTTGAAATTTAAATTTGGGTCGCTTAAGAGAGTGGGCTTAACTGTTGTGAGAGTGAATGCGAGATTTGCAGAAAAGTTAAAATTCTAGATGATCTGTGTTTTCACAAGCTTATAAAGGATTTGAGTTTAATCTCACTATGGTATTATGGAGGCAATAGAGTATATGCGTTATGAGTTATTGTGTGTGTTTTGTTCTATGGCTTCGATCCAAGTAGGGGAGTCTGGTGTCGATTAGTTGATTACACGGTTATGTGTTATGTTGGTTCCAGTTTGAAGCATACCGGTGAATCACTTATGGCTTATGGAGATTGAGACCGAGGATGTCTCGAGTAAAGGAAAATTTTGACAAAGGTTATGTCATGCTTCATAGGTGTAAGAGAATCTCAGAATGTCTTAAGTTGTTGTTGGTAAAAAATGCTCGGTGCGTAGAGCAGGAAGTTGCTTGGTTGTAATGGAATGATTTCACCTTCCGCGATGTTAGAGTGCTAATGAGGCAGGGGTGGTTCTATTCGTTTGATCAGGCTAATTGCAATTTGAATAGAGTGAATGACTCTCGAGAATGGTTCTAATGTGTTCAAGATTCTACATGTAACAATTGGGATGTTAAAGTTGTATATGTGGTTAGAAACGGAGTTCTCATTGGAAGATATCAAGACTTGTGGTATTTTCTATATTAATTATGGGATTCTATGTATCAGTATCACGGAGGTAAAGGTAACAGATTTAGATTCGCAGGAAGTTTCCTGAGAGTAAAGTATTTTGAATATGATGCTTTTGGGAATACTTAAGAGGGTATTCAGTGGCTTATGAGTTTTAGACGGCATGGCTTTATGCTTGGGTCCTGTGTGGTAAGTCTGGGTTGAGTAATTGTGATGTTATAGTAAGAAAGAGTATCAAGTTGAAGGTAAATCAGAAGGAAACTCGGATAAATGGTATAGCTTGGTAGTGGGTCAGATCGGTATGGTAAGGATATGCTTAACTCTTTGTATGCTTATGGGGTAATGAGTCTCTGCAGGTGTTTTGTGGCAATGCTCTTAGGTTTTGATGGCTTGCTTAGCTTGGTCGAGTTAGAAGGATTCAGTCCTAGCAGGTCTGATTTGTGCAAGGGGAACTCAGAGAGTTCTTGAGGGTTTTTACCGCGGTTGGGAGATGTATATTTTCTATGGCCATGCGGAATATGGGATGTATAGTGATTTTCTTCTAGATGGGACCAATGGAAAGTTCTTGGTTAATTGAGTACATAGTGTCTTGTGGCTCGGAATGAGATATGAAGTTCTCATGGTTACCCTCGGATGGTATAGTTTATGCGGTATGTGGCGTAGGCTTGAAATTTGCATGTGTAAGGTTACGGTTCAGTTCCGAACGGAAAGTCATAAAATTCTTAGGCAGCACAGCCAGTTTCAGATGATTAGAGAAATGAGCTTCAAATGAATATGGGGATGATCTTCAGATGATTAAGGAAATGGTATTGCTAATTGGAGTGATTTGACAAGGGTATATGTTTTAGAAAATGCAATGTGATTAACTTGATGGTACTTTGGTAGTACTGCGGCACTTTCTCGTTAGTACGATTGCTGATATTCGAGTTTTCTTGGTGGCACAGAGGAATATTTGAATATCTCTCGTGGAATGATTGGGTATTTGAGGTGTAGTATGTGTTCGGATGACGGAATTGGGATCAGGTATGCTGATTTATGTGCGATATGGAGTTGGAGACTGGGAGTTCTCATGTTCAGGCTACGTTGCGGTTGTGAGTCGCGTGTGTCAGCACTATTTAGTTAGTGACTATTGGGGTTTGGAGACCCGAGCAGATCTTTTGTTGCTTGGTAGGGATGTGATATTGGGTGTAGACTGGTTGTCTCCGATTGTGTTATTCTAGACTATTGCGCTAAGGAGGCATTGTTTGCTATGCTATAATTGCCATGGATTGAGTGATGAGGTTCGGCGAATTATGTCCTAGTGGTTTGGTTTTATATTTCGAAGGCCCAGCGAACGACTGAGAAGGATTGTCTTTCTTATATGGGCTTTCGTGATAGATGTCAGTGTAGAGGCTTCTACCATGATTCAGTTTCGGTGGTGAGGGACTTTTCGGATGTGTTTCTCGTGGCCGGGCATGTCGCCGGGAAAGGTTGTTGATTTTGGTACTGATTTGATGCCAGGCACTGTATCGTATGGCACCAACAGAGTTTAAGGTGTTGAAGGAGCAGCTTCAGGGTTTCCTTGATATAGGGATTTCGTTGGTAGGCCAATGTGGATGCATGTTTTAACTTGAGTCGGCTTGGTTGGCTCCGAGTTGTATTGCTGAGGGATGTGTTGATTCAATTGATATTAGGCTTATTAGTAATCTGGCGAGATCTATGAGCTCCCTTTCTGTGTTGCGAGGTGTTGTGATTTGTGGGTTATAGGCACCCATGGTGCGGTTCTATTAGAGTTCATAGTGGAAGTCGAGCGGGAAGAGAAATCGGGTGTGGCTCAGTGAATGGTGTATCGTTTATGTCCTTTCGGGTTTGTGTGGTGTAGGCTAATTGCTTTACCGTGGGTATGATGATTTGCTCTAGTTCCAGGCATCAAATTGTGCGCGGTTGCCGATTTCGAACATAGTGACTGGAGGTGGTTCGTGTGGAGCAGTGTTGGATAGAATCGCACATCGCAGCGAAGCTATGTAGAGATATGACCTTGCAGGTTAGATTTGTGTGCTCTATTTCTATGATGTGAGATGGGTTCTAAACCTGGTGTTTGTGATGATACTGGTGAGCTTGAGGGACAACTTTTTTATTTGAGTATTTTCATAATTTGAGTATTGCGGACCGTTGCTTATTGGTGCACGTATTATGCAAGTTGTGGCTTAGGCCTGTATTGATGTGTCATGTCACCAGAGTAGCGTGTTGGATTAGAGGAGATTGTTGGGATCATTAATGAATACGAACGGATTCGATTTCAGCATGTTGGAAGGATAATATCGTGGTTCGGCTCGGAAATTTGCTATGGTAATTGCCAGGGAGAAGTGGCTTTAGGAATGGTTGATCTAAGAAATGGTTATGGCTTACTGCGTGTTTTAGTCATCATTGGCAGTATATAAAAATGTTGGAATGAAACTTTACTCGATAAGAGGTTTTCTATCGGTATTCAGGTGTTGTGTGCAGCTGCTGGGACCGGAAGTTATCGCTACATGTGTTTGAGTTAGGCGGTATGTCACATAATTGCACCTGAGGTTGTAGGCATGGGTTATTATAGCTGGTTCGGGCCTATTCGAAGTATAGATGTAAGGTTTTGATCGTATTGATGGTTTCTGAAGTGGAAATGGGGTTCTATGGTTAATGGGCTAGATTGAATTGTGTAGTTTCAGTTACAATGTGTTATTGGACCTATGTGAGAGGCTGACGTGGGATCACCCCCAGATATGTCCATGGTGAGGTTATTCAGCAATTGGTTGGCTTTTGGAACAACTCTGGGCACGTTCGAGGACAAACGTATGTTTTAGTGGGGGAGTATGTAACGACCCGACCGGTCGTTTTGAGCTTTTGCACTTCGCTCGCCAGTTCTCGGGCATGACTTGCCCCATGTGATATATTATGACTTATGTAAATAGTTGTTTTTGGTTTTCAGTGAAATCGAAATGAATTTGGAAGAATAGTTCTCAGTTTATAGCTTGAAATTGGAAATGTTTGACCAAGATTTGACTTGCTTGTATATGATCTCGGATCGGAATTTTTTTGATTTGCTAGCTCCGTTGGGTGATTTGGGACTTAGTAGCATGACTGGTATGCATTTTGGAAGTTCGTGGAAGGTTTAAGCTTGAATTGGCGAAATTGAGATTTTGGCGTCTTCCGGTTGATAGGTGAGATTTTGATATAGAGGTCGGAATGAAATTCCAAGAGTTGCAGTAGCTTTGAGGTGCCATTTGGGATGTGTGTGTAAAATTTCAGGTCATTCGTACGTGGTTTGGTTGGGTTTTTGATCAAAAGCATATTTCGGAAGATTTTGGAAACTTAGGCTTGAATCCGATGTGATTTGGTAGATTTCATGTCGTTTGAGGTGTTTTGATGATTGGAACAAGTTTGAATAAGGTATTGGGTCATGTTTGTGCTTATGGTTATGGTCCCGGGGGCCTCAAGGTGATTTCGGATGGTTAACAGAGAAATTGGAATTGTGTTGCAGCTTCAGATTTCCTGCTTCTGGTATTTTCGCATCTGCGGTTTGTGGACCGAAGATGCGGGTGATCCATCGCAGAAGCGAAAAAGGGTCAGAAAGGCAGAGACCGCAGAAGCGGTATGGTGACCGCATCTGCGATGTCGCAGATGCGGAGATTAGTCGTAGAAGCGGCTTTGGTCCCTTAAGTGATTCCGCAAAAGCGGAGGTTTAGACTGCAAATGCGGTACCGCAGAACCAGATTTTTGACCGCAGATGCGGAAAGGGCTGGACAGAGCATATATGTTATTTCATTCGCGAGTTTGGGTTATTCCACCATTTTTTTGACTTCGACCTTGGAGCTTTTGGGGCGATTCTGGAGAGAGAAATCAAGAGACTTCGTTAAGGTAATGAATTTCGGACCTAAAACACATTTCTAAGGTGATATTTCATGAATTAAAATTGAAATTAAAGGAATTTAAGGGCTAAAAAGGAGGATTAGGGGTTGAGTTTAAGAGGCCTTAAATTGAGGATTTGAGGGGTCATTTGAACTCCTATTTTGATACTTTTGATATGTATGAACTCGTGGGGAGATAAGGAATCTAATGATGTGAAAATTTTGGAGTTTCGAGAAGTGGGCCCGGGGCTCGGGATTTTGGTATTTTTCGATTGTTTTCGCTTGGGCTTTGTTCCCTTGGCATATTGTGACGTATTCGTTCTGTTTTTGGATAGATTCAACGCGCGTGAAGGACGATTTGAGGGGCAAAGGCGTTGCAAGCTAGAGATTTAGCCGGTTCGAGGTGAGTAATGATTGTAAATGATGCTCTAAGAGTTTGAAACCCTCGATTGCACATCGTAGTGCTATATTGAGGTGAGGCACACGCTTGATGACGAGCGTGGAGTCATGTACTATTGGGGATTGTGACTTGGTCCGTCCCGATCGATGATTTTACCGCATATTTGACTGAAACTTATTTGTTATCATCATGATTTGGGTTGGTTGCCATATTTGGACTTCGTGCCAACTATTTGAACCCTTCGGGGATTTTTATTACTATTTCCTCACTATTTTGACTTATTAATTGAACTCAGTCGTGTTATTTTCCACTGTTTTACTACTTAGCCGTTTTTACTCCGTTTTGAGAATTACATGATATTTTAAATGATGTTTTGGGTTGAGAAATACTGTTTTACTAATGCACGAGGGGCTTGTAAGTGTTTTTGACTGAGTAAGGTCGAGGGCCTAGTTGTGAGGAAACACTGATACTAATTTGAGGCCGAGGGCCTGAGATATGTACGCCACGAGGAGGCTTGTTAATATTGTTTATGAAGCCGAGGGCCTGAGATATATACGCCACGAGGTGGCTTGACTGATATGAGGCCGAAGGCATAGATTTGATGCCACGAGATGGCTCAATATTGTGCTTGGGCCGCAAGGGGCCCCTCCCGGAGTCTGTACACCCCCAGTGAGCGCAGGTACCCATTGTGATGTGAGATATAACCCGAGGGGCTGATATTGTACTATGTGATAGCCCTAGGGACTGGTATTATTCTATATGATTGCCCGAGGGGCTGGTACCGTTCTATGTGATTGTCCGAGGGGCTGGTATTGTTCTGAGATATTGCCCGAGGGGCGGAGTTGTTGACATTGTGCCCGAGGGGCGAACCTTTATTTGTTTATCTTTCATATTTACTTGTCATTTTACTTGTTAAGCTATGGTATTGTGCTCGAGGGGTGGATTTTTGTGCTTCTCTGCACTAACTATTTTGCATTCATTTGCGTAACTGTTGAAAAAGTCATTTTCAAAGAAGTTTAGACTGAGCTAAGATATTTTAAGAGATTTTTACAGCTTCACTGCTTTCTTACTGGTTTAGACTGCTTCTATGCATCATCTTGATATGCTTAACGTGATTTCTTGCCTTCAGTCTTTATTTATATTTGTTACTCACTGAGTTGGAGTACTCACTTTACTCCCTGCACCTTGTGTGCAGATTCAGGTATTTATACACCCGGTAGCGGGTTTTGGCTGATCGGAGGCAGAGTCATCGGAGTTTAGCAAGGTTGCTGCCGGCGATCGCAGCACTGCTTTCCTTTCTCTTTATTTCATTAGTCTGTATTCGTACACTTAGACTTTTCAGCTGTAATTATACCCTAGTAGATGCTCATGACTTGTGACACCCTGGTTAGGGCTGTGTCAAGTTGTATTTTCGCTACTTATTATCATTAAATCATGTTTAGACTGTTTTTATATTGTTTAACTATTTGAAAAGTGAATTGGGTCTAATTGGCTGGCCTTGTCTTCACGAGAGGCGCCATCACGACCGGGTTCGGGGCTAGGGTCGTGACACTAGGATTAGGAGATCTTTGGCCCACGACTTTTGTACGTAATATATAAGCCAAAAACACCTCTTTTAGGTCATCTAACATATTGGGAAAGAAGAAAAGGCCACGACAAAGTTGGGGAACCACGAAATTCGTCTTGAGTTCTTACCTTTTCCTTCTTTTATTGATTTTTATGTATTCTTGGGAATTACTTTAAATTGTTACTATGAGCATGCGTGGCTAAGAATCCTATTGTTCTAGGGTCATGGGTGAAACATGAATGTTGATATTTGAAGTTTACTTTGATGAAGTTGATTTTATCATATTGGGTTGTTTATTTACTTCTGTTCTTAATTATTTTGCTGAGTAGCTAACAGTGAAATACTATCTATGAATCTAGAATTGAACTCGAAAGTGGGAATTCTAGATTGCATATAGAATTAACTAGAGCAAGTTCTTGAACCCGGGCATCTGGGAACGAATTCGCAATTAGGATAGACATATACCTAATTGTCTTGCTTTGTTGAAATACAGGAAGTATAAATGCATTTTTGTTAATCTTAATTCCACAGACATATAGACATTAAGTTAGCTTGAATAGGCGAGTAAGAATTCGACAGATTCTTATGAGCAATATCAACCCTGTCAATCAACAATCCAGATAAATCAATTAGTCATTTTAAGCCAAGAACGCAACACGATTGTTAGCTAACCCGTGACCCTGGAATATTCTCTCCTACTGATTGTTATTTGAAATTGCTATTTGTTCGGTTGATTTCTAGTTAATTTATTGCTTGATAGTTTTAGGTAGTAAATTATTCACTTCTATATTTTGTGAAAAATCTCTTGAATCGATAAGTTAATTGAGTTTGAATCAGTCAATAGTTAATAACAAATCTCTGTGGGAACGATACTCAACTCACTACTTTATTACTTGTCGATCGCGTACACTTGCGTGAGTGTTTTTGGTCGCAACAACCACTTATGACTCATCATACATATATGCCTATACGTGTAAATTCTTATAACTAAGCAAAGATAATTCCTATAACCAAGTGGTTCCACATTGACCAAGCAAAGGATAATTCCTATACGTGTAAATGAAAAACCTTATGACTCATTACATATTGGTACCACTTTGGCTTATCTTGATGCCAAGTGGCCACCTAATCATAATTATCCCCACAATTAATCAATTGTTCACATAACTAAGAATTATCTCAAATTACTTAAAATACTACTCACTTTTAACACACCTTATACACCTTACTATCATTGTCATGTGGTTCCTTGTATGGCACTAGTCCATAAATACCAGGTACTATAGCTAGGACCGTATTTTATCCCAAAATGTCAAACTTTAACGAAACTCATTTTCTTCTATTTGCTTACCTTCTCTCCTTCACGAATTTATTCATAGTGTGTTTGAAATAGCATAATTCTTATAATCTAAAGAAAATCTCATCCCTGAGTATATGTCAATTAACTCAAGACGAAACTTTAACATACGAAAAGGCGGGATGTTACATCACTCCCCTCTTTGGAACGTTCATCCTCGAATGTTGACTGATGCACTTTTTATTTTCATAACCTATGGCTCTTGTGAATACTTTAGTACTCTCTTTTCCATCTAAGCAACTGTCCTATGAATAAATACAAAGGCTATGGCATTCCCCTCCTTTAGGCCTATCTCCCACACCATGACTTGTGGTCGGAATCCTTCCAATCTCATAACTGTTGCTACCTTCTGTCACGCTGCCTGTATGACTCTGACCTTGTAGTTGCACCTATGTGACTCTTCTCTCCTTTTTTTCCTCCAGCTTTTAGTTTATCGTAGGCCTCACTTTGCGAATATTGCTATATCTTATTTTATACACTTGGTTATCCATTCGTATGACTTTACTGTACCTATGTAGGTCATACTATACCATAACTCTTACTCCTATTTATCGTTACTGGGGTCTGCTACCAAACTTCAGGTTACACCCTTGCTTATCCTGCATGTATAAATCTAAGTCCTTTAATGCTTCTTCATCACTGTTCATCTTAAGAATTACGGTTTAATCTCATCTCATACTTTGTGATTTTTGTCCACCTACTGTTGATTCACCTCAATATTGATCTACAATCTACCACTGAAAACTTGATCTCTTATGTAAAATTGCCGCTAAGGCTCACGTATCATCAGGGACATCTAGAGTAATTAGATTGATCCACCCGGGGGTGATACTATACTTCCATAACCCTATTTAATAGCATCCCAATGCGATTCACCTTATGTGGGCATTTTAATCCTGTATAAAGCATGAAATCATTATTCAATCGAAGGCGCAAACGTCATCCTTCATCTATAACCATTACACCCTCATTCTACTACCAAAGCAACATTCCATCCCTTCTAAATGCTACTAGTCTTAAACTTCTTTGAGTTCATTCAGGCTATACTGAGCTTTCTATAACTTAGAGAACCATCAACTTTCTTGTTTTCACGGGCTTAATCTCGATTGCTTATACACTTTCGTCACCTTTTCACTTGCATTTTCTTATCCTTACCCCTGTCTTTCAAAAACATTGTCGCTCTACCACACTTTATCTTGGAGACCTACACATATCTTTTTATACTACTTGCAATCTTCTTTCAAATTGCTTGCACCATAGATTTCCTTGTATTATTCTGGAACATCAAGCGAGACATCACATCGTCTCTAATTCCTTTTTGCTCTCTTAGATAGACCTATCGATACTTAGAAACCATAGGTTTGAAGATATGACATTGATGATGCTGCTATCATTCCTGGATACTGAATCCTCGTGCTTCTAGCCTTCTATCCGAAGTAGGAACTATTGACAACCTTATACATTTGAATATCTCGTACGTTATTCGCCTTTACCTTACTTACCTTAATATCTCACATCACATCTTCTTTCTCTTTCATGACCTCTCTCCCACATAGGTATAATTTATATCCACGACTTGAAGCTCTATTATAATACTTACACCTCTGGTGCATACATAATCCACTGGGAGCTTCATACTGACTTCTTATGAGACTGGTACTCTTTTAAATGGTTTTATCATAGAGCCGTTCTAGAATATGGCTATTGTACTATCTCTCTTGTACCTCTGATATTTCAGAGTGATCCTGCAATGTTCTCAATCACGAGGTCTATAATTTGCTTGGTCCAATAATCAAATTCCTGATTTACTTCATTGATGTAACTCTTTAGTTTCCTCCTTCTTCTAATCAGCCTTTATGTAGTCTTAAGCTACCTCCCGATCTGCAATTCATGGTATTAGTTATTACGTTTAGCCTTTCATGGGCCTTGAGGAATATCCATGACACAATCTTTTAATAATTCAATCCTTCGTCTATGACCTGGGGTCAATTCTTTCTTTTAACTTATACCAAAATCTTTTACGGCTGTATATGCTGCATGTATAAAAATTCAAACTCCTAAGTGCGATCATAACTTGACTAACTCTGGATAATGAATTGAATAATTCTCTTTGTTCCATCTCAGCTTTCTTCAAATGTAAGCAATTACTTTTCCTAGTCTTTCTTCCCCCTTTTTGCGTGCATACTTAGCTTATCTTGGTGCCCATGCATATTGGAATTCCATACAGCTCATATGATCTTGAATATCATTTATGCTTTTACTTCCCGTTGATTAGCCACAGTAGGCGCCATTTTCCTTATGGAGTGCATACAATGTTGTGGTGAGATTGTTATTGTAAGACCATTTCCCCCTTAGGTCACCCAGCTTAGGTTAAAGCTTCCTTCCTTAATTTCTCAGCTAATATTTCATTGTAGTATTTTGGGAGGATCCTCTGACTCTTGTAAAGATGCGAGCTAATTACACCAAATACTTGACAATTTTTTTTTGATGTCCTTTCTCGCCTATAATTATCCATAGTTTATGCTTGTGTGCTTAGAGGGTTGCTTCTGAACTTGATGTTTTAATTGTTTTCCCAATGGCACTCTCTTTTATTCCCGTAGCATTCATACAGTTCCTTTAACTACCCCGACTCCTATTTGAATATATCTCAAGGATCACGATATCATATCTGCGAGACTGAATTCACCATATTGGGTTTTATTATGTTTATCTTTCATGATCTACTAACTCGTCTGTAACCTCCTGTTTAGCCATAACTAGTCTCTTCCTAAATCAATTGCAAATTATTCGTTGTCCCATTCTCATATCAATATTCCGCGTATTCTTTCTTGGGTTATTTCCTTTGTCTTAACTTACGTCTCACACTGAGTCCTTATCTATCAATAACATCTTGGGCAGGGACCCTTACTTCCTTTCCTTGATGTTGTGTTTGCATAATGTTCTGGAGTCGTAGCATATTTGTAGGTTTTAAATAAGTGCAATCTCATTCTTTTCTCATTTTTATCGCATTCTTCCATCGCCATTCCATAGTTACTATAATCACTTAATTCTAAATTAATGTCACATCACTTCATATTCCCCCTTTAGGGGAGTACTAAGAGTTGGAGCTACGATGATCTAACTATAGATGTTTTACCTTTCATCTTTGGCGTCCTTTCATATCATCGATGACCCTTACTCGCCCAACAGTAATCCTTCTGTACCAAGGATAACAAAATTCCTTACTCGTGAGGGCCACACTTAGTGTAACTGGCACATACAGTCCCTTAAGCTTAACTTTACTCACCTTTCTTGCTTTAGGGAAGCATCTTCCTGAATGACCATTCTCTGAATTTCTCATGAATCTTCTTTTGTTGTCCACTCTATTATCACCGGAACAAAATCTGAAATTCACATGATGCTGACTATTACCCAATCACTCAGTCCCTAATTCATATTTAGTTTATCTTGTTCACCAGCCCATACTAAGTTCTATTTATCTGGGGTCTAAATTTTCCTTCTGGTAATCACTTAGAGTCACGAACTTATTTATCAAAATGAGGATATGACTTTATGGCCTATACTCTTTTGTTGTCTCAAGGCCCGTCACCTCTCATCTTTTCCTTCCTTTGACTATAGATTCTATAATGCTGTCATCATTTGTTTCTATCATTTTCATCCATGTATTACATCTTACTCATAATGCTTCATTATCTCTTTTCTTATTTCCCTGCTAACATTTCTGTCTATCACTTAATTCTGAAAATTTCAACAAGACATTCTTTTTCTTTTAGTTCCCCTTGCTTCATTCATCGTGTAACGACCCGGCCGGTTATTTTGAACTTTTGCATCTTTGCTTGCCAGTTCTCGGGCATGACTTTCCCCGTGTGATGTATTATGACTCATGTAAATCGTTGGTTTTGGTTTTCAGGGTAATCAGAATGAAATTTGGAAGAACAGTTCTCAGTTTGAAGCTTGTAATTTGAAAGGTTTGACCAAGATTTGACTTGTTTGTATATGACCTCAGATCGGAATTTTTATGATTTAGTTAGCTCCGTTAGGTTATTTGGGACTTAAGAGCGTGATTGGAATGCATTTTGGAGGTCCGTGAAAGGTTTAGGCTTGAATTGACGAAGTTGAGATTTGGGCGTTTTCCGGTCGATAGGTGAGATTTTGATATAGAGGTTGGAATGGAATCCCGGAGATCGAAATAGTTCCGTTGTATCATTTGGGATGTGCGTGCAAAATTTCAGGTCATTCGGACGTGTTTTGGTTGGGTTTTTGATCAAGAGCGGAATTCTTGGAAAATTTGGCTTGAATCCGATTTGTTTGGGTTGATTTGATTTTGTTTGAAGTGTTTTGAAGATTGGTGCAATTATGAATATGGTATTGGGATATGTTTGTGCTTTTGGTTGAGGTCCCGGGGGCCTCGAGATTATTTCGAATAGTTATCAGGAGGTCGGACTTGGAGTTTTGAAACAGAAAATTTGGTGCTTCTGTTGTTTCCGCACCTGCGGATTGGTGACCGCAGGTGCGATGCCCCTAGTGCTGGCCGCAAAAGCAAAGATCTTAAACCGCATCTGTGAGGCCACAGGCGCGATACCTGGGTCGCAGATGCAGAATCTGAAGGAATAAGTGAAATCCACAGAAGCGGAAGCGCATGTGCGCTTACGGGATCGCAGGTGCAAAAATGCTGGGCAGAATGTATAAAAATGCCCCTTCGCGATTTTCAATCATTTGTTCACCATTTTTGTGCGATTTTGGAGCTTCAAGCTATGATTTCAAGAGGGGATCAAGTGTTTCCAAAGAGGTAAGCTACCTGGGCTTTATACCTTGTGTTTATGGTGATTATTTCATTGTTTAATCATGAGAATTAGTGGAAAAATCTGAGGAAAAGTAGGGAAATTAGGGCTTGAAATTAGAGAATGGATTCTGAGAATTTGAGTGACCATATGAGGTCGGATTTTGGTAAATTTGATATGTACAAACTCGTGAGTGGATGAGGATTCCATTGATGTTAATTTCGTCAGATTCCGAGACGTGGGCCCGGGGGTCGGGTTTGAGCGATTTCGGGATTTTGATGTTAAATTAGATATTTTCGAGTGGGTTTCATTCCCTTAGTATATTTTAATGATTATATACTGATTGTGGCTAGATTTAGAGCATCCGGAGGTCGATTCCTGCGGGTGAGGCATCGCGGGCTAGAGTTTAGACCGGATCGAGGTAAGTAATGATTGTAAACGTTGTCCTGAGGGTTTGAAACCCCAGATTACACATCGTAGTGCTATATTGAGGTAAGGCACACGCTTGATGACGAGCGTGGGGTCATGCACTATTGGGGATTGTGACTTGGTCCGTCCCGATTGATGATTTTACCACGTAGTTGATTAAACACTATTTGCTATCATCATTATTTGGGCTGAATGCCATATTTGGGCCTAGTGCCAGCTATTTGAACCCTTCGGGGATTTTTGTTGATATTTCCTCACTATTTTGACTTTATACTTGAATTCAATCATGTTATTTTCCACTGTTTTCAAAACTCAGCAAAGTTTACTTTGCTTTAACACTTGAAATAATATTTCAAATAATATTTTTGGGTTGAGCATCATGTTTTACTGTTGCCCGAGTGGCTTATGTGATTTTGACTGAGTAAGGCCGATGGCCTGTGTTGGGAGGATATCGTTTGTGTCGGGCTGCGCGCTGCAGTAGTGATACACTGATCTGATTATGAGATCGAGGGCCCGAGATATGTATGCCATGAGGTGGCTTGTTGATATTGATATAAGGCCGAGAGCCTGTTTATGATGCCACGAGGTGACTTTATATTGCACTTGGGCCGCAAGGGGCCCCTCCAAGAGTCTACACACCCCCAGTGAGCGCGGGTACCCATTGTGATGTGAGATATTGTCATGACCCAAACCGATGCTCCGCGACGAGCACCCAGCACCTTACTAAACCGAGTACCAACGTAACATATCTTTCTCATTACATCATCATATACACGTGATATACGGGCCTAATAGGCCAACATGATCTTTTATAAACATGAAACATAGGCTGATAAGGCCGCACAATCTTTCACGTACTTGACATATGTATTGACTACAAGCCTCTAAGAGTACATAAATGTCATAAAGGTCACAATAGACGTCTAAATCATACTAACCAAATACGCAGCTCCGAAGCAAATGGAGCGCACCGACATCTTTCGCTGAGCTGATAGCCTACTTGGAAGGCTCTTGACCTGTCTATCAGGACCTGCGGGCATGAAACGCAGCGTCCCCATGCAAAAGGGACGTCAGTACGAATAATGTACCGAGTATGTAAGGCACATAAATAAATACATATGAGACATTGAATAAATATAGAGTACATGACTCAACCTGTAAGTCTGAATAACTTTGTAAATCATAAATTACTTTTAGCGTCATGCATATGCGTATGAATGTCATGTCGTGCATAGGTACATGTTTCATAACATCATCAGCCTCCGAGGGCATCCCATTATATCATATCGGCCACCGTGGGCAAAATCAGCATCGTATATCAGCTGATCAGGTGGTGGTGCGTATTTAATGCCATAACCTTTCCCATATCCCTTATACATATATATACATACATATATATATATATATATATATATATATATATATATATATATATATATATACACGTATATAACGCCGTTTGAATACATACATATATACGCGTATATAACGTTGTTTGAATCATATTTTAGCCACTGTGGGCAATATCATCATTATATACCAGCTGATCAGGTGGTGGTGCGTATATAACGCCATAACCTTTTCCCATATCCCATATACATATATTTACATATATACGCGTATATAATGCCATCTGATCATGGGTCAATGCACATCAATGCAATGCATGAAAAGCACGTCAATAAAATCATTTGGAAGGTCATAAGACCATTTTCCTCTGAGTAATATCATAAAGTAAACTCTTTTCAACTTTCGTATTTTTCTGAGACCCATGAATAGATGATAAAATATTATGGCACGTGAAAATTCAAGAACATAGATATCTCTAATACTTCTATGAATAGAGTCATTAATAGAATTTGGGCATTTGCACGTTTCGTTCGTATCGTATAGATCATGCCAAAAGAATAGAAGGGATAGCCTTAACATAGCTTTGTCGCCAAATTTCGACTTGTATTCGTGAACAATCTCCTCAAAAATGGAGGAAAAACGACGTTGTAATTACTGCACGAGCCAATCATTGAAATATCGAAAGAGAAAGTTCCAATAGAGTCAGTGTTACAAGTGAAATCTGTTTTGACCGTAACTCCACATCCATTTCCATGTCTCAATTTCCCAAAAGTACATGGCAAGAACAAGTTATTCCCCTCTATTTTTCTATTTCCTTCTCTGAGGTTTCATTATGCAGGAATATATATATATATATATTCCTTACTTACCTAAGGAAAAAGATATATATATATATATATATTTATTTCTTACTTACCTAAGGAAAAAGATTGCAGTATACATGACGATGGTGTGTACTGACATTTTATTGTAATGATACCACTATTTATGGTGAACATGAAAGTGAAACCTTTGATTAGTGACCAAAATCTGATTGCCTCTTTGAAGCTTTTGTCTCACCAATCATTTGTTTATGGAAATAGTGCATTTAGATGACAAGTAACGGAGTTGTGATTCTGCTCTTTGTTAGTAGGAATTTTTGTTTGGGAAAATGATAATCACAATGATAAGCCTCCCCAAATTGTGACACCACCGCTAGCATTCCACATTAGTCATATATTGCTTTTGTTGTCATGGTCCCACGTGGACAAGACAACTCTTATATTTATATTCTCAAATTAATAATTAGCCAATTACCCGCATAATTAGGAATTATCTCAAATTACTTAAAATTCTATTTATTACTAAAATAATTCATATATACTTTATATGTTATACTACCGTGGTCATATGGTACCTTGCATGGTACTAGTCCATAAATACTGCGTATTTTAGCTCGGGCCGTACTTTACCCCAAAATGCCAAACTTGGACGAAAATTCATTTTCTTGGACTTGCTTCCCTTCTCACCTTCACAGATTTTTTCATCACTTACAATCCTTATAATTTCCAAATAATCTTTTCCCTGGACTGATGTCGATTACCTTACAACAAATTTTAACGCACAATACTACAGGGTGCAACACTGTCGTAACTTAATACTGCGGAGTGTGACATCACCGTAATGTAATACTTCAAGGCATAACGTCATCATAATATATTACTGCAGAGCATAATATCGTCGTAATATAATACTGCGGGACGTAATATTGATGTAATATTGCGGGGCGTAACATCATTACCCCCTTTGGAACATTCGTCCTCGAATGTTGACTAATGCTCTTATCATTTTCTTAACTTATATCTTCCGAATACTTTAGAACTTCCCTTGCCATCTAGGCGATTGTTCTGTGAATAAGTCCAAACTCCAAGGCATTCCCCCTTAGGCCTACTTCTCACACCACAGCTTGTAGTAGGAACCCTTCCAATCGATTTTGACCTTGTAAGTGTGCCCAATCTCTAGGTTTCATATGTAGAGCTTGATAAGATGTCCTTTTGGGCATATATGAGTAAACTGAAGTTCCTCATTCGGTAGTTTGTTGAATTCACAAATATTGCTATATCCCATCGCATAGGTCCGTTTAGCCATCCGTATGAATTTACTGCCATAACTCTTACTTTAATTTATCGTTGCTGAGGTCTTCTACCAAATCCCAACTTACTCTCGTTTCTTATCTTTTAGGTATAAATCTCAGTCCTTTAATGCTCCTTCATTATCGTTCGTCTTAAGAAGGATGGCCTAATTTTATGTCATACTTTGTAACTTGTATCTATCCATTGTTGATTCACCTCAATGTTGATCTCAATCCTCCACATGAAGACTTGAAACTTCTTACGTAATACATTGCCACTAAGGCCCAAACATCATCCTTTATCTGTCACAATTATACCCTCATTTTATTACCAGGTCAGTATTTCATTCTTTCTAAATGCTATTAATATTAGACTCCTTTGAGTTTATGGCCATACTGAACTTTCAATAACTTAGAGAAACCATTATCTCCTTTGTTTTCATGGGCTTAATCCGAAGGACTTATCCATCCTCGTCAACTTCTCACTTGCCCTTTCTCATCCTTACTCCCATCTTTCTAAAACCTTGTTGTTCTATCATACTTTAGCTTGGGATCGATTTCCTTATGCTTTTCTGGAACATCAAGCAAGACATCACATTGTCTCTAACTTTTATTTTACTCTCTAATTACACCTTTTGGTATTTAGAAGCGATAGGCTGGAAGGTATGCCCCTAACGATGCTGCTATCATTCCTGCAAACTGAATCCCAGTGCTTCTAGTCTTTTACCTGAAGTATGGACCACTCTCATCCTTATATACTTGCACATTATTCACCTTTATCTTACTTACTTTAAAGTATCGCATTACATCTTCTATCTCCTTTATGACCTTCCTTCCATATAGGTGGAATTCACATCCACAACTTGAACTTCTATTATGATACTTGCACCTTTTTACAGGATTCGTGGAGAGCTTTATATTGACTTCTTATGAGTTCGGTATTCTTCTAACTGGACCTCTCATTTTAAGAGTGATTCTGTAATGTTCTCGATCACTATGTCCATAATTTTCTAGGTTCAATAATCAAACTCCAGATTTACTTAGTTGATGTAACTCTTTAGTTTCTTCTTTCCTCTGATCAACCATTAGGTAGGCTTAAGCTATCTTTCGATCTGTGGCTCATGGTGTTAGTTATTACTTTTAGCTATTCATGGCGCTATGGAATATTCATGATATAATCCTTTAGAAATTCAATCCTTTGTCTATGACTTGGGCTCAATTCTTTCTTTTAACATATACCAAAACCTTATATGGCTGTATATGTTGTATGTATAAAACTTCAAACCGTTAAGTGCATACATAATGTAACCAACTCTGGATCATTGATCGAATAATTCCTTTCGTTCCATCTTATCTTTTTTTAAACGTAAGCTATTACTTTTTCTGATCTTTCTACCCCTTGTTGCGTCCATACTTAGCTTATCTTAGTGCCCACACATGCTTGAGTTTTCGTACGACTCATATGATCTCGAATATTACTTCTTGTTCATTAGTCACGGTAGGTGCCACTTTCCTTTGGAGTTCTTATAATGTTGTTGCGAGATTGTTGTTACATGACCATTTCCTCTTTAGGTCATTGTGCTTAGGTTGAAGCCTTCTTTCTTATCTCCCCACCTAGTCTTTCGTTGTAGTAATTAGGGAGAACCCTTGACTCTTGTACGGCTGTGAGCTTGTTACGGACCTTTTTGATGTCCTTACTTGCCTATAATCATCCGTAGTTGCTTACTTTTATGCCCCTGTGCTTGTTTGGTGTCTTCTGAACTGATATTTTAACTCCCTTCCCAGTGGTACTTTCTTTTATCCTCGCAACACTCATACGATACCTTTAGCTACCCCGACTCTTGTTTGAATATATCTCAAGTATTATAATGATATTCTTCGAGACTGAATTGTCCATGTTGGGCTCTAGTATATTTATCTTACATGATCTGATGAACCGTCTGTAACCTCTTGTTTAGCTACAACTGGGATCTTCCTAACCTATTACTAACTACTCATTGGCCCATTCTCATATCAATATTCCTCGTAATCTTTCTTGGGTTATTTCCTTTGTCTTAACTTATGCCTCACACTGGCTCCTTATTTATTAATAACAGCTCGGGCAGGAACCTTTACTTCCTCTTCTTGACGTCGTGCTTGCAAAATATTCTTAAATCGTAGCGTATCTGTAAGATTTGGATAAGTGTCATCTCATTCCTCTATCATTTATCGCACTCTTCCTTTACCACTCCATAGTCACTAGGACCACTTAATTCTGACTTAATGCCACATTACTCCATATTCCCCCCTTTAGGGGTGTACTAAAAGCTGAAGCCACGAGGATTTACCTATAGATGTTTTACCTCTTCATCCTTAGCGTCGTTTCTCAACATCAATGATCCTTACTCGTCTTGAGGCAATCCTTCTATTCAAGAATGACAAATTCCCTTACTCGCAAGGGTGACACTTAATATAATTGGTACACACAGTCCCTTAAGATTAACTTTGCTAACATTGCTTGCTTTAGGGAAGCGTCTTCCTGAATGGACATTCTCTGAATTTCTCATAAACCTTCTTCTGTTGTCCATCCTATTATTTCCGGAATGCGATATGAAATTCCCATGATGCCGAGTACTTTCCAATCATTCTGTCCGTAATTCATATTTAGTTTGTCTTGTTTATCAGTCCATAATGATTTTTGTTACTCTAGGGATTAACTCTCCCCTCTGGTAGTCGTGTTGGAGTCATGAACTTATTTCATGAAATGAGGATATAACCTTATGGCCTATACTCTTTCGTTGTCTTAAGGCGCATCACCTTTTATCTCTTCCTTCATTTGACTATAGGTTCTGTAACACTCGACCGTTTTCATCCATGTATCACACCTTATTCATAATGCTTTCTTATCCCTCTTCTCATTATTTTGCTAATATTTGTGCATATCCCTTTTCTTGTGAAAACTTCAATACGACATTCTTTCGCTTTTAGCTTTCCTTTACTCTATCCAGTGGCTCTTCAAGTTGCTTAACATTCTCGCTTTACTAGGGACACGAGCAATACTAAGGTAACATTTATCCCTTCAAGGCTTATAGTTCATGTCTTTGTAGCACTCATATTTCGCTGCACTATTTTAGAGTGCACCATCTAGGTGTCTCATAAAGATATCTATTAGTACATTTGCAATATCCTTCGAAAATGTCAACTGACGCAATCAATTCATCCATCATATCATCTTATAGTACTTTTGTTAACTCCCATAGGGCATATCTGGAAGGGGTGCGACCAATTGTATATACTTCTGTTACTATTGAATATAACTCAAAAAGCTTATGTTCCTTTGCCTCAATTATAAACGCTGTTAACCTTTATTAGCTGGGCGCCTCGTACCCTTCTTCATCTTGCTTCTTTGGCTTGTTGAAACTTGTATTTATCTTTTTAATCTCTCATTTCCTTTCACCATAAAGGTGGATAGGCATTCTTGCGTTAAGGCTCCTTATCAAGAGGCTTACACATTTCAGTACGCACATGATCTGCTAAAGACCTTATATTTACTTATCATAAGCATGATACAAAGTCGAGTTCCTCTAATTTAACACTTCCACAGCTATATCTCTTATCGATCATTTTCTAAACGTAGGCATTATCTTATTACGAATAAAAATAGAAGCTCGGGACTTGAATTCTTATAAGTGAGCACTACCACACGATCTAGAGTAAGAAGAAAGAGTGACAGTCTTAAATGCCCTGTAGCCTCCTGCTTATAAGTGTGATGCACAACACATCCATAAACAAGACTCTACTAGACACGACTTGTAGACTCCCTAGGATAGAACTGCTCTGACACCACTTTTGTCACGACCCAAACCAATGGGCCGCGACGGCCACCCGGCACCTTACTCAACCGAGTACCAACGTAACGTATCTTTCTTATTACATCATCATATACACCTGACCTACGGGCCTAAAAGGCCAACATGATCTTTTATAAACACGAAACATAGGCCAACAAGACCGCACAGTTTTTCACATACATGACATATGTATTGTCTACAAGCCTTTAAGAGTAAATAAATGTCATAAATGTTGGAACAGAGTCCCTCCATACTAAACAATACACGTCTAAATCATACATACCAAGCTCGCAACTCCGAAGAAAATGGAGCGCACCAACATCTTCCGCTGAGCTGATAGCCTACTTGGAGGGCTCTCGACCTGTCTATCAGGATCAGCGGGCATGAAACGCAACGTCCCCATGCAAAAGGGACGTCAGTACGAATAATGTACCGAGTATGTAAGGCACATAAATAAATACATATGAGACATTGAAGAAATATATAGTACATGACTCAACCTGTAAGTCTGAATAACTTTGTAAATTATAAAATACTTTTAGCATCATGCATAAGCGTATGAATGTCATGTCATGTATAGGTACATGTTTCATAACATCATCAGCCTCTGAGGGCATCCCATTATATCATATCAGCCACTGTGGGCAAAATCATCATCGTATACCAGCTGATCAGGTGGTGGTGCGTA
Source organism: Nicotiana tabacum (assembly GCF_000715075.1). Classification (NCBI taxonomy): domain Eukaryota; kingdom Viridiplantae; phylum Streptophyta; class Magnoliopsida; order Solanales; family Solanaceae; genus Nicotiana; species Nicotiana tabacum. Next base: position 161,389,603 of record NC_134087.1, read on the forward strand.
TATAACGCCATAATCTTTCCCATATCCCATATACATATATATACATACATATATACGCGTATATAATGCCGTTTGAATCATATTTACATATATACACGTATATAACGCCGTTTGAATCATATTTCAGCCACTATGAGCAACATCATCATCATATACCAGCTGATTAGGTGGTGGTGCGTATATAACGTCGTAACCTTTTCCCATATCTCATATACATATATTTACATATATATGCGTATATAATGTCATCTGGTCATGGGTCAATACACATGAATGCAATGCATGAAAAGCACGTCAATAAAATCATTCGGAATGTCATAAGACCATTTTTCCTCTCAATAATATCATAAAGTAAACTCTTTTCAACTTTCGTATTTTTCTGAGACACATGAACAGATGATAAATTATTATGGCATGTGAAAATTCAAGAACATAGATATCTCTAATACTTCTATGAATAGAGTCATTAATGGAATTTCTGCATTTGCACGTTTCGTTCGTATCGTATGGATCATGCCAAAAGAATAGAAGGGATAGCCTTAACATACCTTTGTCACCAAATTTCTACTTGTATCCATGAACAATCTCCTAAAAAATGGAGGAAAGACGATGTTATAATTACTGCATGAGCCAATCATTGAAGTATCGAAAGAGAAAGTTCCAATAGAGTCAGTGTTACAAGTGAAATCTGTTTTGACCGTAACTCCACATCCATTTCCATGTCTCAATTTCCCAAAAGTACATGGCAAGAACAAGTTATTCCCCTCTATTTTTCTATTTCCTTCTCTGAGGTTTCATTATGCAGGAATATATATATATATATATTCCTTACTTACCTAAGGAAAAAGATTGCAGTATACATGAAGATGGTGTGTACTGATATTTTATTGTAATGATATCAATATTTATGGTGAACATGAAAGCGAAACCTTTGATTAGTGACCAAAATATGATTGCCTCTTTGAAGCTTTTGCCTCACCAATCATTTGTTTATGGAAATAGTGCATTTAGATGACAAGTAACAGAGTTGTGATTATGCTCTTTGTTAGTAGGAATTTAGTTTGGAAAAATGATAATCACAATGATACGCCTCCCCAAATTGTGACACCACCGTTAGCATTCCACATTAGTCATATATTGCTTTTGTTGCCATGGTCCCACGTGGACAAGACAACTCTTATATTTATATTCTCAAATTAATAATTAGCCAATTACCCGCATAATTAGGAATTATTTCAAATTATTTAAAATTCTATTTATTACTAAATAATTCATATATACTTTATATGTTATACTACCGTGGTCATATAGTACCTTGCATGGTGCTAGTCCATAAATACTGCGCATTTTAGCTCGGGCCATATTTTACCCCAAAATGCCAAACTTGGACGGAAATTCATTTTCTTTGACTTGCTTCCCTTCTCACCTTCACGAATTTATTCATTACTTACAATCCTTATAATCTTCAAATAATCTTTTCCTTGGACTGATGTCGATTACCTTACAATAAATTTCAACGCACAATACTACAGGGTGCAACACTGTCGTAACTTAATACTGCAGAGCGTGATATCACCATAATGTAATACTTTAAGGCATAACGTCATCGTAATATATTACTGCAGAACATAATATTGTCGTAATATAATACTGCGGGACGTAATATTGATGTAATATTGGGCGTAATAGATATAGCCCGAGGGGCTGGTATTGTTCTATGTGATTTCTTGAGGGGCTGGTATTGTTCTATGTGATTGCTCGAGGGGCTGGTACCATTCTATGTGATTGCCCGAGGGGCTGGTATTGTTCTGAGATATTGCCCAAGGGTCGGAGTTGTTGACATTGTGCCCAATGGAAGACCCTTTATGTGTTTATCTTTCATATATACCTGTCATTTACCTGTTAAATTGTGTATTTGTGCCCGAGAGGCGGATCTTCAGTGCATATCTATTCTAGTTGCTTTGCATTTTATTACTGAATGGTTAAAAAGGTATTTTTAAAGAAGTATGAACTAAGCTAAGATGTTTTTAAGAGATTTCACATCTTCATTGCTTTCTTGAATGGTTTTATACTGCATCTATACAACATGTTGATATGCTTACGTGATTTCTTACAACTCATATTTCATTTACCTTTATTACTCACTGAGTTGGAGTACTCTCTTTACTGCCTGCACCTTGTGTGCAGATTCAGGTATTTCTACACCCGATAGCGGGTTTTGGCTGATTGGAGGCAGAGCCATTGGAGTTTAGCAAGGTAGCTGCCAGTGTTCACGACACTGCTTTTCTCAGCTTTAATTCATTAGTCTGTATTTTGTACACTTCAGACCTTCAGATATATTTAGACCCAAGTAGATGCTCGTGACTTGTGACACCTCAATGTCGGGCTGTATTTATTTCCGCAGTGTTCATTTAAACACATATTATGCAATATCTAATTAATTGGAAAAAGGCATTAAATTGACTTATTAAAATTATTGAATTGAATTTGGGAATTGGGTCGGCTGGCCTTGTATTTACGAGAGGCACCATTACGATCGGGTCTGGTTTGGGGTCATGACAAGTTGGTATCATATCCTAGGTTACATAGGTCTCATGAGTAGGTTTAATAGAGTCTCGTGGATCGGTACGGATACGTCTGTATTTATCCTCGAGAGGCTGCAGAACCTTTAGGAAAACTTCACATTCTTGCATTCTTATCGTCGTCCTTGATGAAGCTTGAAAAGTAACTCTTGAATTCATTCCACGCGTTCATATGCGCGCATGAGCGCTCAGTATCAGATGTGCATCGATGGCTTGTGATTCCCTGATTGAGGGGCGAGATGTGATCTTTGTGAGTCGATGTTGGGCCAGTTTGGAGGACTTGAGGCCGGATCTTTGCCTATAGCATGAGCACCGAGGTGCTGACTGTGTGAGCAAGTGTTTTTGAACTTATATGTTCGGTAGTGTCCCTATTAGTGGAAGTGACGGCTGGATAACTATGCGATGAGTATGTTAGTACTGCCAGATGTATCCATATGTTTTTGAAGTGATGAGAAGGGTCTGCTGGAGGATAGAAGAAATATTAGGTGCTTGAATTCCATCTTGATTCAAGGTGTAGCCCCGAGTTATGGGCGCGTGAAGAATATTTTCATGTTCCTAGTTGGGAGGGAAATAAATCTCATGTTTCGGTAAGAGTTCAAGCTCAGGGAGACTAAGTGACTGCGTAATGGTTATAATGGTAGAAGGTATTCAGAAATGTTAGTTGGAGGCAAAGCAGGTGGGTTATCTCATGCGGAGTGTTTTGAGGTTGTGTGATCCTTATGTTGTCTGTTAGAAGATCTCATTTACAAGTGAACAATATGTGTTAAAATTTAAATTTGGGTCACTTAAGAGAGTGGGCTTGACTGTTGCGAGGATGAATGCGAGATTTGCAGAAGATTTAAAGTACCATGTGGTTTGTATTTTACGAGCTTATGAAGGATTGAGTTTAATCTCACTATGGTATTATGGCAGCAATAGAGTATATGCGTTATGAGTTTTTGTGTGTGATTTGGTATATGGCTTCGAGCCAAGTAGGGGAGTCTACTATTGGTTAGGCGGTTGCACGGTTAGGTGCTATGTTGGTTCCAGTTTGAGGCGTGCTGGTGAATTAGTTCTGGCTTGCAAAAATTGAGACCGAGGATGGCTCGAGTAAAGGAAAATTTTGACAAAGGTTATATTATGCTTCATAGGTGTATGAGAAGCACGGGATGTCTTGAGTGGTTATGGGTAAGGGTGTGCGGTGCATAGAATAGGAAGTTGCTTGGTTGCATTAAGGTAAGGTTATATTCGGTAGTGTCAGAAGTGCTAATCAGGCACAGGTTGTTTGGTTCGTTTGATCAGGCTAATTGCAGTTTGAGTAGAGTGAATGACTCTCGGGAATGGTTCTAATGAGTTCAAGATTTTCATGTAATAATTGAAGATTTTCAGGTTCTATTCTGGCTAGAAGCTGAGGATTGCATTTGGAGGATGTCAAGACTTGTGTCATTTCTATATCAATTATGGCATTCTAAACATCAGTATCAGGAAGGTGGAGGTAATGGTTTCAGATTCGCAGGAAGTCTCTTCGGGATATGTATTTTAAATGTAGTGCTTTTAGGAATATTTAAGAGAGTATTCAGTGGCTTGTGAGCCTTAGACAGTGTGGTTTTATGCTTGAGTCTTGTATGGTGAGTCTGGATTGAGGAATGATGGCGTTATAGCAAGAAGACGTATCAAGTTGAAGGTAAACCAGAAGGAAACTTGGATAAATGGGATAGCTTGATAGTAGGTCGGACCGGTATGGTAAGGATATGATTAGTTCCTTGGGGGTGTTCGAGGTAATGAGTTCTTACAGGTATTTCACGGCAATGCTCTTAGGTGTTAGTGGTCTGCGTAGCTTGGTTGAATCATAAGGATTGTCTTGTGCAAAAGGGAGTCAGAGAGTTCGAGTTGATTTCTACCGCAGTTTGAGATGTATATTTTCTGCTGGCGTGAGAGGCTTGGGGATGTATAGTGATTTTCTTCTAGATTGGGCTCAATGGAAAGTTCTTGGTTGGTTGGGTACATAGTTTCTTGTGGCTTGGAATGAGATATAAAGTTCTCATGGTTACCCTCGGACGGTTTGTTTTATGCGGTATGTGGCGTAGGCTTGACATTTTCATGTGTAAGGTTGCAGTTCAGTTCTGAAAGGAAGGCCATAAAACTCTTAGGCATTGGGCGGTTTCAGATGATTAAGGAAACCGTATTGCTAATTGGAGGTAATTTGACGAGGGTATATGTTTCAAAAAAAGGCTATGTGATTAAGTTGATGGTACTTCGGTAGTACTGCAGCATTTTCTTGTTAGATCAACTGCTAATATTAGAGTTTGCTTGGCGGCACAGAAAATTTTTAGAGTATCTCACGTAGAATGATTGGGTATTAGAGGTGTGGTATGTATTCGGACAGCGGAATTGGGATCGGATATGGTGATTCGTGTGCTTTATGGATTTGGAGACCGGAAGTTCTCATAAACAGGTTATGTTGTGGTTGTGGGTCGTGTGTATCGGTATTGTATAGTGACTATCGGGGTCTGGAGACCAGAGTGGATCTTTTGCTGCTTGGCATGTTCGATTTTGGATATGATATTGGGTATAAACTAGTTGTCTTAGCGTTGTGTCATTCTGAACTATTGTGCTAAGGCGGCAATGTTGGCTATGCCGGGAATGCCACGGATTGAGTGGCGAGGTTCGACTGATTTTATGTTCGTAATAGGGTGGTTTTATATTTTGAAGACCCAGCAGATCGCTGGAAGGATTGTCTTTAATTATTTAGGCCTTTGTGATGGATGTCAGTGTAGAGACTCCTACCATTGATTCAGTTTCGGTGGTGAGTGACTTTTCGGGTGTGTTTCCTATGGCCGAGAATGTCGCCAAACAAGGTTGTTGATTTCGGTATTGATCTGAGGCTGGGCACTGTATCGTATAGCATCGGAAGAGTTAAAGGAAATTGAAGGAGGAGCTTCAGGGTTCCCTTGATAAGGGGTTCGTTGGCAGGCCAATATGGATGTGTGTTCTAACTTGAGTCGGCCTGGTTGGCTCCGAGTTGTATTGTTGAGGGATGTGTTGATTCGATTGTTATTGAGCTTATTAGTAATATGGGGAGATCTATAAGTCATCTTTCTGTATTGTGAGATGTTATGATTTGTTGGTTATGGGCACCGATGGTGCGGTTCTATTTGGGTTTCATAGTAAAAGTCAAGCGGGAAAAGAAATTAGGTGTTGCTCGGTGAATGGCGTATTGGTTATGTCCTTTCGGGTAGTGTGGTGTTATGTGTTTGCTTTACCATGGTTATGATGATTTACTTTGGTTCTATACATCAATTGCGCGTGGTCATCAACTTCGAGCAGAGTGACTTGAGGTGTTTCATGTGGAGCAGTGTTTGGATAGGGTCGTACATTGCATTGAAGTTATGTGGAGGTATGAACTTGCGGGTTTGATTCGTGTGTTCTGTTCCTATGATGTGAGACGAGTTCTCAGCCTTGTGTTGTGGTGGTACTGGTGAGCTTGAGGTACAGCTCTTTCATTTGAGTCATTTTCATGATTTGAGTATGTTCGGACTGTTGCCTATTGGTGCACGTATTGTGCAAGTTGTGGCTTAGTCCTATATTGATGTGTCATGTCATCAAATTAGTGTGTTGGATTAGATGAGATCATTGGGATCATTAATGAATACGAACGAATTCAATTTCAGCATGTTGGAAGGATAATATCGAGCTTCGGCTCAGAAATTTTCTGTGGTATTTGCCAAAGGAGAAGTGGCTTCATGAATGGTTGATCTGGGAAATGGTTATGGCTTACCGCGTGTTTTAGCGACCATTGGCAGTATATGAAAGTGTTGGGATGAGACTTTAGTTGATAAGAGTTTTTCTATCGGTATTCGGGTGTTGTGTGTAGCTGTTGTGATTAGAAGTTATCACTATAACTGTTTGAGTTATGTGGTATATCATGTGATTGCACCTGAGATAGCAGATATGGTTTGTTATAGCTTGTTCGGACTTATTCACAGTATAAATGTGAGATTCTAATCGTATTGATGATTTTAGAAGTGCAAAAGTGGTTCTATGGTTTATGGATTAGATTGGGTTGTGAAATTTCAGTTGCAATGTGTTATCGAACCTATATGAGATAGGGTGACGTGGGATCACACCCGGGTATATGCATGTTAAGGTTATTCAGCGATTGGTTGGCTTTTAGAACAACTATGGGCAGGTTCGCAGACAAATGTATGTATAAGTGGGGGAGGATGTAACAACCCGACCGGTCATTTTGAGCTTTTGCATCTTTGATTGCCAGTTCTCGGGCATGACTTGCCCAGTGTGATGTATGATGACTCATGTAGATCGTTAGTTTTGTTTTCAGGGTAATCAGAATGAAATTTGGAAGAACGGTTCTCAATTTGAAGCTTGTATTTGAAAGGTTTCACCAAGATTTGACTTGTTTGTATATGACCTCGGATCAGAATTTTTATAATTTGGTTAGCTCCGTTAGGTGATTTGGGAATTAGGAATGTGATCGGAATGCATTTTGGATGTCCGTGGAAGGTTTAGGCTTGAATTGGCAAAGTTGAGATTTTGACGTTTTCCGGTCGATAGGTGAAATTTTGATATAGAGGTCGGAATGGAATTCCGGAGGTTGCAGTAGTTCTGTTGTGCCATTTGGAATGTGCGTGCAAAATTTCAGGTCATTCAGATGTGTTTTGCTTGGGTATTTGATCAAGAGCGGAATTTGAACGATTTTGGAAAGTTTGGCTTGAATCTGATGTGTTTGGGTTGATTTGATGTTGTTTGAGGTGTTTTGAAGATTGATGCAAGTTTGAATATGGTATTGGGATATGCTTGTGCTTTTGGTTGAAGTCCCGGGGGCCTCAAAATGATTTCGGATAGTTATCGGGAGGTCGGACTTGGAGTTTTGCAGCAGAAAATTTGCTGCTTCTGTTGTTTCCGAACCTGTAGATTGGTGACCGCAGGTGCGATGCTGCTGGTGCGTAAAGGAGACCCCAGAAGGGATGCTGGCCACAAAAGCGAAGATCTTGACTGCATCTGCGAGGTCGCAGGTGCGATACCTGGGTCGCAGATGCAGAATCTAAAGGAATAAATGAAATCCGTAGAAGCGGAAGCGCAGGTGCGCTTATGGGATCGTAGGTACGAAAATGCTGGGCAGAATGTATAAAAATGCCCCTTCGCGATTTTCAGTCATTTGTTCACCATTTTTGTGGGATTTTGGAGCTCCAAGCTGTGATTTCAAGAGGGGATTAAGTGTTTCCAAAGAGGTAAGCTACTTGGGCTTTATACCTTGTGTTTATGGTGATTATTTCATTGTTTAATCATGAAAATTAGTGGAAATATCTGAGGAAAAATAGGGAAATTAGAGCTTGAATTTGGAGAGTGGATTCGGAGAATTTGAGTGACCATATGAGGTTGGATTTTGGTAAATTTGATATGTACGAACTCGTGAGTGAATTGGGATTCCATTGATGTTAATTTTGTCGGATTCCGAGACGTGGGCCCGGGGTCCGGGTTTAAGCATTTTCGGGATTTTGATGTTAAATTGGATATATTTATGTGGACTTTGTTCCCTTTGCATATTTTAATGATTATGTACTGATTGTGGCTAGATTTGGAGCAACCGGAGGTCGATTCCTGCGGGCAAGGCATCGCGGGCTAGAGTTTGGACAAGATCGAGGTGAGTAATGAATGTAAACGTTGTCCTGAGGGTTTGAAACCCCGGATTGCACATCGTAGTGCTATATTGAGGTGAGGCACACGCTTGATGACGAGCGTGGGGTCATACACGATTGGGGATTGTGAATTGGTTTGTCCCGATTGATGATTTTACCGCATATTTGATTAAACACTATTTGTTATCATCATTATTTGGGTTGAATGTCATATTTGGGCCTAGTGCCAGCTATTTGAACCCTTCGGGGATTTTTGTTGATATTTCCTCATTATTTTGACTTTATGCTTGAACTCAATCATGTTATTTTTCATTGTTTTCAAAACTCAACGAAGTTTACTTTGCTTTAACACTTGAAATGATATTTCAAATAATATTTTTGGGTTGAGCATCATGTTTTACTGTTGCCCGAGTGGCTTATGTGATTTTGACTGAGTAAGGCTGATGGCTTGTATTGTGAGGATATCTTTTGGGTCAGGCTGCGCGCCACAATAGTGATACACTGATCTGATTATGAGGCCGAGAGCCCGAGATATGTACGCCATGAGGTGACTTGTTGATATTAATATGAGGCCGAGAGCCTGTTAATGATGCCACGAGGTGGCTTAATATTGCGCTTGGGCCGTAAGGGACCCCTCCTGGAGTTTGCACACCCCCAGTGAGCGCGGGCACCCATTGTGATGTGAGATATAGCCCGAGGGGCTGGTATTGTTCTGTATGATTGCCGGAGGGGCTAGTACCATTCTATGTGATTGCCCGAGAGGTTGGTATTTTTCTGAGATATTGCCCGAGGGGCGGAGCTGTTAACGTTGTGCCCAATGGAAGACCCTTTATTTGTTTATCTTTCATATTTACCTGTCATTTACCTGTTAAATTGTGTATTTGTGCCCGAGAGGCGGATCTTCAGTGCATATCTATTCTAGTTGCTTTGCATTTTATTACTGAATGGTTAAAAAGGTATTTTTAAAGAAGTATGAACTAAGCTAAGATGTTTTTAAGAGATTTCACAACTTCATTTCTTTCTTGAATGGTTTTATACTGCTTCTATTTCATGTTGATATGCTTACGTGATTTCTTACTGCTCATATTTCATTTACCTTTATTACTCACTGAGTTGGAGTACTCACTTTACTCCCTGCACCTTGTGTGTAGATTTAGGTATTTCTACACCTTGTAGCAGGTTTTGGCTGATCGGAGGCAGAGTCATCGGAGTTTAGCAAGGTAGCTGCCGGTGTCGGCACTGCTTTTCTCCCTCTTTACTTCATTAGTCTGTATTTTGTACACTTCAGAACTTCAGATGTATTTAGACCCTAGTAGATGCTCGTGACTTGTGACACCATGATGTCAGGCTGTATCTATTTCTGCAGTGTTCATTTAAACTCATATTATGCAATATCTGATTAATTTGAAAGAGGCATTAAATTGACTTATTAAAATTATTGATTTGAATTTGGGAATTGGGTCGGCAGGCCTTGTCTTCACGAGAGGTGCCATCATGACCGGGTCCGGTTTGGGGTCGTAACACATCGGCTTTTTGGGTTGCTCAATGTCCTTGCTCTACTAGGGATGAGAGTCACACTAAGGTAATATTTATCCCTTCCAGGCTTTCAGTGCCTATTTTTGTAGTACTCATACCTAGCTGCACTATTTTAGAGTGCAACATCTAGGTATCTCATGAGAAGATGTATTAGCACATTTGCAATATCCTTCGGAAATGTCAACTGACGCAAACAATCCACCCATCATTTTGGGTTACTCTAACCCCAACCGGATCCTGATATCCCGTCCTCCTCTTATACTAATTTCGCTAACCCCCATAGGGCATAACTGGAATGGGTGTGACCAATTGTACATACCTTTGTGACTATTGAAGGTAACTCAAAATGCTTATACCTTTCTACCTGAGTTGTAAATAGTGGTAATCTTCATTAAGTGAGCGCCTCGTACCCTTCTTCACCTTACTTCTTTAACTTGTTGAAACTTGCATCTATCTTCTGAATATCTCACAACCTTTCACCATAGGGGTGGATAGATATTCTTTCTTTAAGGCTCTTTATCAAGAGGCTTACACGTCTTAGTACACACATGATCTACTAAAGGCCTTACATTTACTCATCATAAGTACCATGAAAAATGGAGTTCCTCTAACTCAACTCTTCCATAGCCACATTCAATCTTTTACCAATAGTAGGTATCGTCTTATTACGAATAAAATAGAAGTTAGGAGTTTGAATTCTTATAAGTGAGCTCTACCACACGATCTAGAGTAAGAAGAAAGAGCGATAGTCCTAAATGTCATGTAGCCTCCTGCTTATAAGTGTGGTGCATGACACACCCATAAACAAGACTCTACTAGACACGGCTTGCAGACATCCCTAGGAAAGAACTGCTCTGATACCACTTTTGTCACGACCCAAACCGATGGTCCGCGACGGGCACTCAGTACCTTACTCAATCGAGTATCAACGTAACGTATCTTTCTTACATCATCATATACACGTGACATACGGGCCTAATAGGCCAACATGATCCTTTATAAACTCAAAACATAGGCCGACAAGTCTATACAAGTATTCGTATACATAATATCTATCTACAAGTCTCTAAGAGTACCTAAATATCATAAAGGTCGGGACTGAGCCCTTCTAGACCAATCAATACATGTCCTAATTGTACTGACCAAATAAGCAACTTCGGAGCAAATAGAGCACACCAACATCTTCTACTGAGGTGATATCCTACTTGAAGGACTCTCGACCTGTCTATCGGGACCTGAGGGCATGAAACGCAACGTCCTCAGGAAAAAGGAACTTCAATAATGCACCAAGTATGTAAAGAATGAAAATCAGTAAATAATAGACATGAGAGAAACATGGAGTGAAAGACTCGACATGTAAATCTGAATAACTCTGTAAATCGTGAAATACTCATAGTGTAATGCATATGCGTATGAATGTCATGTCGTGCATAGGTACATGTGTTCATAATATCATCAAGCCTCTGAGGGCATCCCATCATATCATCTCAACCATTGTGGGCAAAATCATCAACGTATACCAGCTAATCAGGTGGTGGTACGTATATAATGCCGTAACATTTTTCTCATATCCCATATAAATATAATATACATATATACGCATATATAACGACATCTGGTCTTGGGTCAAAGTACATGTATAAATGCATGAAATGAATAAAAATACGTTAATAAGATTTCTCGGAATGTCATAACAATCAATATGCCTTTCGGATATACTTTGTCAAATACATATTTTTCTGGGACCCATGAACAGAAGATATAATAATAATTCACATGGAGAATAAAAAATATGGGTACCCCTGGTATTTCTATGAATAGAGTCATTTATGAAAATTGCGTATTTTGCTCGTTTCATTTGTATTATTTGGACCATTCCAAAAGAAAGAAGGGATAACCTTAACATACCTGAGCCAATTCTCTTGACAATCCCTCTAACGCACGACACTTGCGACAACACGTAACAATGGATCGGAGTAGGGAAAAATTCGCATGATATTCTCGAGAAAGATTGTACCGTGCTTTCTTAGAATTGCATCTCACGCATAATCGGATCTTGTATGGAATTTATGGAAGCTCATCCGTCAATTAGTGAATATGACCATCTTCATCTCACGCATAATCTCACCCAACGTTGAAGTTTTTTTCGTTGGAGAATAAATGGAAACAACAGTAGGTGCATGTGAAAGTGCTACAGATGGACTTAACTTTTAAAGAGATGAAACAAACAATGGCAACTCATGCATAGAAATGTTAGAAGCAACTTCTTTTCATTATGTCTGAGGCATTTGTGGCCACTTATGACTCATCATACATATATGCCTATACGTGTAAATTCCTATAACCAAGCAAAGATAATTCCTATAACCAACTGGTGCCACTTTGACCAAGAAAAGGATAATTCCTATACATGTAAAGAAATGCCTTATGACTCATTACATATTGGTGCCACTTTGTCTTAGCTTGATGCCAAGTGGCCACCTAATCATAAATATTCCCACAATTAATCAATTGTCCACATAACTAAGAATTATCTCAAATTATTTAAAATACTACTCACTTTTAACACACCTTATACACCTTACTATCATGGTCATGTGGTACCTTGTATGTCACTAGTCCATAAATACCGGGTACTATAGCTCGGACCGTATTTTATCCCAAAATGTCAAACTTTAATGAAACTCATTTTCTTCTATTTGCTTACTGATAACTGCGATTTCTGCATGTTTTTATACCCATTCTTACCTGCGCTTTGTGCATTTATTGCCATATAATAGTCCCAAAATGCTTACAAATGACACTTGATTGCAGGTTTGAGCGACAAGATGATAAATACTAAAGATCGACACAAAAAGGAGTGAAATCTGCCAAGTGTCAAGAGACAACTGAAAGAGGGGATCAAAAGGCCCTACGCGGTCCGCACTGTTCTGTCACGCGGCCGCGCAGGAGAGCTCAGAAGCTGGGCATATCCAAGTTCAACCTGTGCGGACCGCACTGTTTTGTCACGCGGCCGCGCAGCAGAGTTCAGAAGCTGGGCATATCCAAGTTCAACCTGCGCGGACCGCACTGTTTTGCCACGCGGCCACGCAGGAAAGTTCAGAGGCCATGATATTTTTAAGATAAGCTGCGCGGTCCGCGCCTCTTCTCGCGCGGTCCGCACCGAGTTCCAACGCAGTCCACATCCCTTTTTGTGCGGTCCGCGCCTAAGAAAATCAGAGAAGCAATCACTCGAGACAAAAGCCCATGCGACCGCGCACCTAATCAGTGCGGTCCGCGTGGATGAAGTTCATGCGGACGCACGTCACTTTTGTGCTGTCCGCGCCCTCCAGTACCAGATGTAAGTAATGAAGACCCAGAGCCCTACGCAGCCGCGCGTCATTTGTGCGCGGTCCGCGCCAGACCCTCAGGGGTATTTTTGTCCGATTTTTCCTGTGTAGTATAAATAGAACATTTTACTTTTTATCAGGAGTTTTTGGAGAGCGGTTCGAGAGCAGAGAGCAGCTGAACTCGTATTACCCTATTATCAGCCTATTTTGGGCCATTTCTTCTAGTTTTAAAGTGGAATCAAGTAGATTAACATTGTAGTTAACTATTATGTCAATTTCATCTATTATTTCTTTGATTTTTGTTACTACTATGTCTAGCTAAACCCATTATCTAGGGTTGTGGCTCAACCCTAGTGTGGTAAATTGATGGGTGTGATTGTTTAGTGCATGAATGATGTTGGGTGTTTGCTATTTGGATTAATCTTAAGTTTTCACTAGGATTTGGTGGTTGCAAACGCTAAGTCTAGCTTAGTGGGTCTTGACTCTTCTTGAGAAAGAGAGTCTATGACCTCAAGATTAACTCCAACAAGGAATCGGGATGGACCCATGAGAATGGTAGTCCCAATTAACGGGTTAAACCTCGAGAGAGTAATTACCCAACTTGAACCATAAGTTGCTTGGGCAAATTATCCTACCCAATTGGTCTCGAGAGAGTCAATTGAGTAAAATCACTCTCTCTACCGAGAGGAGTGAGAGTGGGTGTAAAAGGTGCAACGGTTATAGCATAAGCCCCATATTCGTCATTCTTGCATTAGGAATTTCTACCCGTTAGTGAACCACCTAGGTAAATGCTGCATCCCTAGTGTTTTTATCTATCTTGCATACAATTTAGAATCATAATTTTAGCATAACCTAGTTTTACAACTGTAGTTGATAAATTGTAGCTCTTAAACAAAAGAAAACCAAAAATGTTAGAAGATCAATTATGAGTTAAAACACTATCCTAGACCATACAAATACTCAACTCCAATTTGAAGTTCCATGTGGAAAATAGACCCCGATATCACTATTGGGTAAAAGTATTAGCGCCCACTCATCCTTAGGTTGAGTCTGTTGCGATCACTTTTTGGCGCCGTTGCCGGGGATCTTTACGGTGTTGACTATCTGTGTAGCTAGTATTGTGTTTTGCTTCTCTTTCCTTCTTATTTACTAATTTTGTGTGTTGATCAATCAGGTACCATGGCTCTTAATGCAAATGACCCTCTCGGCAACGTGATAGCGGGGGAGGAGGTAGAAGATCTAGAACAAGATGAGGTCTTACCTCAGCTTCCACGGAGAGGCCGGAATGTCAATATAAATGCAAATGAGAATAAAAACATTCCAGACCCTCCTCCGCAACCGCCGAGAGTGGCTCCCAGAGTTCTACCAAATCAAGGATACGCCAGTGCTATTGTTCCTCCCCGAATCCGGGCGGGGAACTTTCAAATCACAAATGTTATGCTGACCTTGCTCGAGCAACGAGGTTATTTCACGGGTGCCTCCGATCAAAATGCCTACATGCACTTGAAGGGGTTCGTGTATACTTGTTGGGGTAGCAAGCAGACAAACGTGTCCGAGGACGCGTTGAGATTGAGGCTTTTCCCGTTCTCTCTTCGGGGTAAAGCATTGGATTGGTTAAAAAGTCTCCCCAATCATTCTATCACAACATGGGATGAATTGGCGGACAAATTTATTGCCAAGTTCTTCTCTCCAAGTCATATGGCGGCTCTTCGGGATGAAATTCTAGCTTTCAAGAAGGAGCCAACAGAACCTTTGCATGAAATATGGGAAAGATATAGAACAATGGTGAAAGAGTGCCCTAATAACGACATGACCGAGGCTATGATTCAACAAACTTTTTATCGGGGCATCAACACTACTAATCAATGCATTGTGAACCAATTGGCCGGAGGGAATTTTATGAAACTTTCTTACCAAGAGGCATGTGATGTACTTGATGAAATGGCCGACACCTCTTCGGCATGGCAAAGCCGAGCAAACGTGCCACAAGGTGACCCCACGGTCATCCATTTGCACAAGGAATTGCAGGATCATAGCCAAGCGATAGCCAAACTTACAACAACTATGAATCAATTAGCAAAGGCGCAATTGCAACAAGTCCAAAACCCGCACCAAGTCAATGCAATGGAAGGTGTTTTTATGTTGAAAAGGAGGCAAAGAGGACAACAACCTCAAGGTAATTGTGAACAATATGACAACAACAATGATGGTGGTGGGTATTCGAATGAAGGTTTTGATGACCAAAGTGAGGAAGTTCAATATGTCAACAACTACCAAGGGAATAGAGGCAACCAAGGGAATCAGCAATGGAGACCCCAAGGTAATTGGGGCAATCAACAAGGCGGCAATTGGAATTACAACAACAATCAAGGAGGCAATTGGGGGAACAATAATTCTGGGAATCAAGGAAATTGGAGCGGGAACAACAATTGGAACAACAACAATGGTGGTCAAGGTAATAGGGGGCAAGGCTATCAAAGGCCCCCAATGTATCAACAGCCCAATAACCCGCCACCGTTCCAATCTCAAGGGTCGAGTTCGTCGGGCAATGACATGAGTCGAATAGAGAGCATGTTCGAACAAATGATGAAAAAAAGTCAAGATTCCGAGGCCCAATTAGCTTCACATAACACATCTATCAGGAACTTGGAAGTGCAATTAGGCCAAATATCTCAATCTTTAAATACTCGCCCAAAGGGTGCTCTACCAAGTGACACGGTAGTATACCCCAAGGGAGGGCACAACAATCATGTGATGGCAGTGACAACACGAAGTGGAAGAGGCGGTGATGTGCATGCCTCAAGAGATAACCGAGTTCCGGTAGATGAAGATGAGTTGCAAAATGATGAGATTCCGTTGGTAGTTGAGGATGTTGTCGAACCAAGTGAAAATGATGATGGGAGAATTGCAATTGATGAGGGTGAGGAGGAGACTCAAGAGGCCGTGAAACCGTCTAGGGAACACGTCGTCATTGATATGCCCGAACCGGAGGTGCCAAAAGCCAAGGCACCCTTGCCTAGACCTCATCCGCCCTACCCTCAACGGTTGTCCAAGCAAAAGGGTGACAACCAATTTAAGAAATTTATTGAAATGATGAAGAGTTTGACTATCAATGTGCCTTTGGTGGAGGCACTCGAGTAAATGCCGGGATACGCAAAGTTCATGAAAGATTTGGTTACAAAAAAAGAGATCAATGGAGTCTGAGACAATCAAGATGACCCATCAAGTGAGCGCAATTGTGCATTCTATGGCTCCAAAACTTGAGTATCCCGGCACATCCACTATCCCATGTACCATTAGAAGTGCCGACTTTGCAAAAGCCCTTTGCGACTTGGGGGCAAGTATCAATTTAATGCCATATTCGGTCTTCATGACCTTGGGAATCGGACAACCTCGTCCAACCTCTATGAGGCTTCAAATGGCGGTTCAATCAATGAAGCGGCCTTTGGGAATTATTGATGATGTCCTTGTTCGTGTTGATAAGTTCATATTGCCAGCCGATTTCATGATCTTGGATTGTGAAGTGGATTTTGAGGTACCTATCATTCTTGGGAGGCCCTTCCTAGCTACGGGAAAGGCCTTGGTTGATGTGGAAGCGGGAGAATTGACCTTTCGTGTTGGTGATGAAAATGTGGTGTTCCACGTATGCAAATCAATGAGGCAACCAAATAGCAACGAGGTGTGCTCGTTTGTTGACATTGTCACGGTAGTGATAGTGGATGACACAAGCGCTATGGCTAATGTTGAGGACCCACTTGAGGCCATGCTATTGAACATGGATGTTGATGATGATGCTAGAAGGGTGGAGTGTGTGAATGCATTACATGGCATGGGCTCATATTCTTATGAACCGAGGAAGTTATCCCTTGATCTTGAAAATCGCAAAACTCCTCCTACCAAGCCATCTATTGAGGAGCCACCAGTGTTGGAGTTGAAACCACTTCCTCCTCACCTCAGGTATGAATTTCTTGGTCCTAATTTTAATTTGCCGGTTATACTTTCTTCTTGCTTGACTAACATGCAGGTTGAAGCCACTTTGGCGGTTCCTCAAAAGCGCAAGCGGGCAATTGGATGGACCTTGGTGGATATTCGGGGTATTAGCCCCGCATTTTGCATGCACAAGATAATATTGGAGGATGATGCTAGGCCGTCTCTTGAACATCAAAGGAGACTCAATGAAGCCATGCAAGAGGTGGTTAAAAAGGAAGTCATCAAGTGTCTTGACGCCGATGTGGTGTATCCAATTTCTGATAGTTCGTGGACTTCTCCAGTACAATGTGTGACAAAAAATGGAGGAACGACTGTGGTGACTAATGACAATAATGAACTTATTCCGACTCGCACTGTGACGGGTTGGAGGGTATGCATGGACTACCGAAAGTTGAATAAGGTGACTAGAAAGGATCATTTCCCATTGTCGTTCTTGGACCAAATGCTTGATCGTCTTGCAGGCCGGGCTTTCTATTGTTTTCTAGATGGGTATTCAGGCTATAACCAAATTCTCATTGCCCCGGAAGACCAAGAAAAGACAACTTCACATGTCCTTATGGCACATTCGCCTTCTCTCGAATGCCATTTGGGTTATGTAATGCACCGATGACTTTCCAACGATGTATGATGGCAATCTTCACCGATATGGTGGAAGACATTTTGGAGGTCTTCATGGATGATTTTAGTGTGGTCGGGGACTCTTTCGGTGATTGCTTGCAAAACTTGGATCGTGTATTGGCCCGATGCGAAGACACAAACTTGGTTCTCAATTGGGAGAAATGCCATTTTATGGTAGAAGAAGGCATTGTGTTGGGTCACAAAATTTCAAAAAGAGGGATTGAGGTTGATAAAGCGAAAATTGATGTTATCTCGAAGCTCCCTCCCCCTACTTCTGTCAAAGGGGTGAGGAGTTTTCTTGGACATGCGGGTTTCTACTGAAGATTCATCAAAGACTACTCTAAGGTAGTTAACCCGTTGTGTAAATTGCTTGAGAAAGATGCCAAATATGTGTTTGATGAGAAATGTGTGGAGGCTTTCGAGCTTCTAAAGCAAAAGTTGACGACTACCCCCATTATTACCGCACCAAATTGGAGCTTGCCCTTTGAGCTCATGTGCGATGCTAGTGATGTTGCGGTGGGGGCGGTCTTGGGCCAAAGAATCAACAAGATGTTCCATCCGGTGTACTACGCAAGTAAGACAATGAATGAATCTCAAAGGAACTATACGGTCACCGAAAGGGAATTGCTTGCCATTGTTTTTGCCATGGAGAAGTTTCGCCCATACCTTATGGGGGCCAAAGTGATTATTCATACCGATCACGCCACCCTTAGGTATTTGATGACGAAGAAAGATTCTAAAGCGAGGTTAATGAGATGGGTGCTTCTTCTTCAAGAATTTGATTTGGAGATCATTGATAGAAAAGGTAGTGAAAACCAAGTGGCGGACCACTTGTCTCGAGTGGAGGAGGAAGGGAGGCCTTTGGACGACCTTGAGATAAATGATGCTTTTCCGGATGAACAACTCCTCTCGGTTTCAATGCTAGACATGCCATGGTTTGCCGACATTGCCAATTACCTTGTTACCGGTGTGGTTCCGTATGAGCTCTCTTCTAACCAAAGGAATAAGCTCAAGCGGGATTGCTTGGATTACTATTGGGATGAGCCGTATATTTTTAAAATATGCACCGATGGTGTAATTCGTCAGTGTGTTCCTGAAGAAGAGCAACTGAGTATTGTGGAAGCTTGTCACTCTTCGCCCTATGGTGGCCATCATGGCGGGGCAAGGAAGACGTCTAAAGTGTTGATCTGTGGTTTCTATTGGCCTTCGTTGTTCAAGGATGCCGGTGACTTTGTGAAAAGATGTGATGAATGCCAACGTGCCGGAGGGATTTCTAAGAAAGATGAGATGCCCCTTAACACAAGTCTAGAGGTTGACATCTTTGATGTTTGGGGGATAGACTTTATGGGACCATTTGTAAGTTCCTGTGCCAACACATACATCTTGGTAGCGGTTGACTATGTGTCGAAATGGGTTGAGGCCATAGCTTTGCCAAATAATGAAGCTCGAAGTGTGGTGGCATTTTTGAAAAAGAGTATCTTCACGAGGTTTCGCACTCCACGTGCCATAATTAGTGACGGGGGTTCTCATTTTTGCAACCGGGCTTTTGACTCTCTGCTAGCCAAGTATGGGGTAAATCACAAGGTAACCACTCCTTATCATCCTCAAGCGAGTGGCCAAGTTGAGGTGTCCAATCGTGAGATTGAGAGTATTTTATCCAAAACTGTCAATGCAAATAGGACTGACTGGTCGAAGAAATTGGATGATGCTCTTTGGGCTTATCATACAGCTTTCAAGACGCCAATTGGTATGTCGCCGTATCGGTTGGTGTTTGGGAAGACTTGTCATCTTTCGGTAGAATTGGAACATAAAGCTATGTGGGCGCTGAAAAAGTTGAACTTAGAATAGGATGTAGCTGCAAATCTTCGGGTGGAGCAAGTGAATGAACTTGATGAGTTTAGGTTACATGCTTACTCCAGCTCGTCCTTGTATAAGGACAAGATGAAGTACCTTCATGACAAGTATGCCAGAGGAAAGGAATTCAAAGTGGGTGATATGGTTCTTCTTTTCAATTCCCGGTTGAGGTTATTTCCGGGCAAGTTGAAGTCCAAGTGGAGCTGCCCTTTTGAAGTGGTTGGGATAACTCCCTTTGGTGCCATTGATCTCAAAAATAAAAATGGTGAAGTCTTCCGAGTCAATGGGCATCGCGTCAAGCATTATTTGGGAAAGATTGATGACAGCCACGTGGTGGCATGCATTCATTTGAAATGACTGTGATGGTAACATGCGTCGTGCCGCCATGTTAAATCAGGCGCTTCGTGGGAGGCAACCCATGTCTTTTTCCTTTTCTTTGTTTTTCTGTTGTAGAGTAGGATTTTTGAGCTGATAATTTGTGAAGTGTTGCAGGGATTATGTTGAACCAGTGCAAGAAAGAAGTACAAAAAAATGATCAGTCCATGGAAATTGCCCCACGCGGCCGCGCATCAAAGCAGTGCGGTCCGCATGGGCTTGAGCAGCAGTGAGTTCATCCTCAGAAAAAAATTCAACGCGGACCGCGTCCCTTTCTGTGCGGTCTGCATGTGAGAAGCTGGAATTACCAAGTCTCTGATAAATTCCCACGCGGTCGCGCATCAAAGCAGTGCGGTCTGCGTGGGCTGAGTAGTCAAAATGTAACTAAAAGAAAACCAGCGCGGACCGCGGCCATTTTTGTGCGGCGCGCTGGTAGGTAAGCTGAAAGCCCCAGGGTTTTTCTATAAATAGAAGCCTTGGGCCTCATTTGAACCTTTTTGCAAATTTTCATCTGGAGCTCTAAATTTTCACTGTTCATCCACACTCCCTGCTCAATTAGTCGATTTTTCACTAATCCATGGTAACAAATCTTGTTCATTTCATGCATAGCCTAATTTTTTGTTTCTTCTCATTACTCTCTACTAGTATAACTTCTTATTTTCACTAATTCTCAATGACTGTTAGTTTGGATTTCTATTGTTTAGTGATACTTAGCGGCATAAATCCATGTAATTAATTGAGTAGGGACACTAAGGGGTCAAATTCCGATCAAAATGAGACTTAAAGAGAAAAAAAAATTTCGCCTCAGTTAAATCTGCCCTATGCGGCCGCACAACATTTTTGCGCGGTCCGCGTGGCTTTTTTTGTGCGCTATGATGAATCGCCTCCATGCGGTCCGCGTGACATTTCTATAGGGTCCGCGTGAGTCCAGCGCGGCCGCGGTCCAAAACAGTGCGGACCGCGTGTGAAAAGTTCAGAGAAGTCACCATTTTGGCAGTTCACCTGTGCGGTCGGCGTCCATTTCTGTGCGGTCCGCGCTGAAGCTACGCGGCCGCAACACAAAACAGTGCGGACCGCGTCGGTTCATTCAGAGAAACCATTGTGTGAATCAGTAAACTGCGGGGACCGCGTGCCTTTTTGTGCGGTCCGCGTTCCTCTGTCTGTGAAACTGTGTATGCAATTCTTTCATTCAATTGAACTGTCCATTTCATATCATGTGCTTTTACTAACAATGCTAGACATGTCTTCCTTGTAGACAATGGTTCAAAAACATGTGGCTAAGAAGCGAACGGGGAAACAAATACAATCCGGGAGAGGTGGTTCCTCCCGTGGGGGAAGGGGAAAAGGAATTGTAAAGCTAAATCCTAAGACCAGGGAAGCAGATAAAGCTGCATCTCACTCCACGGGGAGTGAGTATGCTCCGTCACGGAGCATTACCTCGGAGTCTTCTCCAATACATAGGGCCACTTCATTCCAACTCCGTGACCCTCCTTCCCCGGATCATGATGATATAGCCTCTTCCAAGGAGCCAGTCGATGTTATCTCGGACTCGTCTGATGAGGCCGGAGCAGAAAAAGACAAGGGGAGCACTTACTCCACGTCTCCCACGGCTTCAATATCAGGGGATAGAGGAGGATATGCCGAAGGGGGTGAACCACAGGTTGGAGGTATAGAGAGAACCAGGAAACCAGAAGCATGGGAGGATAGGTTTGTCAGCGAGGTCGTTTTCCACAAATTCAGGGAATGGTGGCCGAAGAGAAAGTTGATTCCGGAAAGGCGGTTCATAGACGCCGATCTTGTCCCACTCAACCCTCACGTGCAAGCACAATTCCGCACTAGAGAGGGTTGGGGATTATTCAAAGAGAGAGTCGAATTTGCAAACGAGCATATGGTGAAGGAGTTTTATTGCAATGTTCACCACACAATTCGGAACTCCAAAGCAACAAAAGTGAGGGACAAGATAGTAGTCTTTGATGGGAAGTCGCTGAATGACTTTTTGGGGTTTGCAGATGAGGACGAGTCTCAATATCTTAAGAAGCTGGCATTGAAAGAGGAGGTTCGTCTGTGGTTGGACGAGCATTTAGCAGCTCCAGGTACAGTCCCTGTGTGGTTGAATGCACAGGAAAAGATTTTGCGGAACACCCTCAACTTTGAAGAAAAAGGGTGATTAACTTTCGTGTGTAGTCGACTTGACCCGTCTACACACGATCACTCCGTCCCCCATCCTCGGGCTGTCTTGGTGGCAGCTATCATGGCGGGCTTTCCTCTGAATGTGGGAAACATAATGTCGAGGGTGATTTATCAAGTCGGGAACGAAACAAAAACAAACTTCCCCTTTCCGAACACACTCTCCCTTTACTTCAGAGAGTTGAAAGTGAAGAAGAAAAGATATGATGTTACGATACCTCCAGTGGCCCCCTACTCATGGTATGATCAGTTGGGTCCGGACAACCCAAAGAGAGGAAAGAAAACTCCAGCTTCTACCTCCTCCGCACCTGGCCAGTTGCGACAGAGCAGCCCTCTGACCCTACTCCTGATGAGACACTTCCCCCAGGTCCTTCCTCCACAGCTGGTCCATCGGTTGCATCTGATCCGGTGATTCCTTCATCAAAGACTCATCGGTTCACTGCCAACCAGCTCGCACACTCCCTTGCCAGTTTAAACAACTGGATGTCAGTTGCGACATCCAAGTTATCTTCTTTGACCACTGTTGTGCAGGCACAGGAAGCACCAGCTACTGTAGATATTCCCTCCGACATTGAGGATGTTTTGAAAAAGATCCTGGACAACGATGAAAAGATGATGGCAACACAGGATACCTTGACCAAGGCGGTTGGGGAACATGGAAAAGCTTTGGAAAAAATTGGCTCGGGAGCACAAAAAGCTAAGGAAATAGAAAGCTTCCAAGGAGTCAGTTGCACAGTTGAGAGGGGATGTGGACAAGCTGCTAGCGGATCAGATGCCATTCGACTTATTATTTGGAGATCCAGCTGGAGAGCCAGCAGAAGAGCAGCCACAGGCAGAGGAGGATAGGCCAAGGAAGAAGAGGAAGCTCCCTAATACAGAGGGAATAGTGATCGAGGTGGTTCCCCCGTCTAGTACAGCAGATGTTGAGCCCTCTTCAGTTCCACCAGTTGATGAGCAAGATCATGAGCAGACACTTGTCCCATCAGCACATCAGCAGGCTGGGGACCAGTTTGATGAGGCTTGAGGGGCCGCTCTATATCCTTTGCTTATTTTTGATTTTTGATGTCTTATTTGGTAGTTAGCATTGGGGACAATGCTAGCTCTTATTCATGGGGGTGTGGCCCTACTATTTGGATTAACTGTCAGGATGACTGTATATATTATTTTACCTTCTTTTAATTTCTATACATTAGTAGTGGATAGATGGTTTGTGTATAACTGTTCATTCCAGATGATCTTCAGAGTTTATGTATATATTCATTTCCCCCTGGTTGTATATTCTACTCCCCGTTTGTACATATTCATTAGGTTTTCATCTTGATTTTCTATTTTTCGTTTTAGTTGCAAAGTTAGGCTCGTAGCCTTTGTGTTTTGTTTTGGCGTTTGCAATAAGCCCTTGGTTTTCTTAATGCCACGGTTCTTTCCAAGGGTAGATATTGTGCGAACCGGGTGGCTCTTCCCAATGATAGATGGTGTGACAACCTTCTTAAGGGTTTGAGTCCGTTTTTGATTTTTCTTTTCTTTTTTGATTTTCAAGTTTTTGTAGTTAAGGATACCTCAGGCAAAGCCTCACTTGGGCCTAACACATTTGCCTTTGATCCTATGGTCGAAGACATTATGTTGTGTTTAGGATGGTGAAAGTTGTGGCCTTGAGACTCTTGTGTTGACCAAATAATCATCACGTGGTCATTTTGGGCCATGGGGCGCTTGAATCATATCTAAGGTTGTTGTGGTTCCTCGACTCCGTCTTAGGCAACCCTTGAGTGTGTGTGGTGAGAATTCGAATCGCGAGCCCAAGTACCGAGCCGATGGTTTAGAACTTGCCCTGAATGTTTGTTGAGGCGAAATCATAGGTAGAACTTGACTTGAGACGTGAGTATAGGCTCTCCTTGATCCAAAATGCAAAATTTGAACACTTTTCATGACCTACCAATGAAATAATCCCTAGTTCAACCCTTTTGAGCCTTAAATCTTTTTCGTTCATGAACCAAGCTAAAAACCTATACCCGTTCCTAACGAAACCCCCTCTTGGCACCCAAATCTTCCCTTGAGTAAATGACAAATGTCTAAGTTTGGGGGGGGAGAGACAGGAAGGGCATCAATGTGCTAAAAAGATGTAAAAGCAAAAGAAAAGGAAGGCAATGAAAAAGAGAAAAAGACAAAAAGAAAGACAAAAATGAATAAAAACCAAAAAGGGAATCCAAGGACGACAAAAAGAAGTGAAAAAGGTGTAGAAAAGTGATAAAAAGGAGAAATGATTTGAATTGCAAAAGAAAGAGTGACAATGTGTCCCTCTAACCCCTTGAAAGAAGTGAACTACTCAATTGAGTCAAGAAAGTGTGCCAAAATAAATCAAAAGAAGGGCTTAAGGGAAGATTAAACCCATTTGAATCCTTTCACAATGACTCCTCAAAAGCCCTATATGATCTTGAGTTGAGGGAAGCCTACATTAGTGGATACTTACATAAGGGGCAAGCATATGGTACTTAGAGTCGGACTCAGTGCCTCTTCTTTGTGAGAGACGAGAGAGAGATCCATTCATCTCAATTTGTGTGCAAATACCCTAATAGGTGAGATTCACTCAGGGAAAGTCAAGGATGTGTGAGTTTGGGTTCCATGATGACCAAAGAAATTGAGAAAGGTTCCGTGATGAAATGTGTCAACTCTTGATGCTCTTGTGTCGCACTTGATCCACAAGTTTGCAAGTTTAAATATGTTGAGGATGCATTTGCATTGAGGGCAATTGCTAGTCCCAATTGATGCCTGCTGAGGTTACTTTAGGATAAACAGGAATTACTTGGTTGTTTTCCATTGAGGGGTAGGTCTCATTTTATTTTCTTGAGGACAAGCAAAGGTTTAAGTTTGGGAGAGTTGATAACTGCGATTTCTGCATGTTTTTTATACCCATTCTTACCTGAGCATTGTGCATTTATTGCCATATAATAGTCCCAAAATGCTTACAAATGACACTTGATTGCAGGTTTGAGCGACAAGATGACAAATACTAAAGATCGGCTCAAAAAGGAGTGAAATCTGCCAAGTGTCAAGAGACAACTGAAAGGGGGGATCAAAAGGCCCTACGCGGTCCGCACTGTTCTATCACGCGGCCGCGCAGGAGAGCTCAGAAGCTGGGCATATCCAAGTTCAACCTGCGTGGACCGCACTGTTTTTCCATGCGACCGCATAAGAGAGTTCAGAAGCTGGGCATATCCAAGTTCAACCTGTGCGGACCGCACTATTTTGCCACGCGGTCGCGCAGGAAAGTTCAGAGGCCATGATATTTTTAAGATAAGCTGCGCGGTTCGCACCCAGTTCCAACGCGGTCCGTGTCCTTTTTTGTGCGGTCCGCGCCTAAGAGAATCAGAGAAGCAATCAGTCGAGACAAAAGCCCATGTGACCGCGCACCTAATCAGTGCGGTTCGCGTGGATGAAGTTCATGCGGCTGCACGTCACTTTTGTGCGGTCCGCGCCTCCCATTACCAGATGCAAGTAATGAAGACCCTGAGCGCTACGCGGCCGCGCGTCATTTGTGCGCGGTCCGCGCCAGACCCTCAGGGGTATTTTTGTCCGGTTTTTCCTGTGTAGTATAAATAGAACATTTTACTTTTTAGCAGGAGTTTTTGGAGAGCGGTTCGAGAGAAGAGAGCAGCTGAACTCAGGTTACCCTATTATCAGCCTATTTTGGGCCATTTCTTCTAGTTTTAAAGTGGAATCAAGTAGATTAACATTGTAGTTAACTATTTTGTCAATTTCATATATTATTTCTTTGATTTTTGTTACTACTATGTCTAGCTAAACCCATTAGCTAGGGTTGTGGCTAAACCCTAGTGTGGGAAATTGATGGGTATGATTGTTTAGTGCATGAATGATGTTGGGTGTTTGCTATTTGGATTAATCTTAAGTTTTCACTAAGATTTGGTGGTTGCAAACACTAAGTCTAGCTTAGTGGGTCTTGACTCTTCTTGAGAAAGAGAGTCTATGACCTCAAGATTAACTCCAACAAGGAATCGGGATGGACCCATGAGAATGGTAGTCCCAATTAACGGGTTAAACCTCGAGAGAGTAATTACCCAACTTGAACCATAAGTTGCTTGGGAAAATTAGCCTACCCAATTGGTCTCGAGAGAGTCAATTGGGAAAAATCACTCTCTTTACCGAGAGGTGTGAGAGTGGGTGTAAAAGGTGCAACAGTTATAGCATAAGCCCCATATTCGTCATTCTTGCATTAGGAATTTCTACCCGTTAGTGGACCACCTAGGTAAATGTTGCATCCCTAGTGCTTTTATCTATCTTGCATACAATTTAGAATCATAATTTTAGCATAACCTAGTTTTACAACTGTAGTTGATAAATTGTAGCTCTTAAACAAAAGAAAACCAAAAATGTAAGAAGATCAATTATGAGCTAAAACACTATCCTAAACCATACAAATACTCGACTCCAATTTGAAGTTCCCTGTGGAAAATCGACCCCGATATCGCTATTGGGTAAAAGTATTAGCGCCCACTCATCCTTAGGTTGAGTCTGCTGCGATCACTTACCTTCTATCATTCACGAATTTACTCATCATGTGTTTGAAATAGCATAATGTTTATAATCTCAAGAAAATCTCATCCCCAAGTCTACGTTAATTAACTGAAGACGAAACTTTAACATTGAAAATGCAGGATGTAACACTGTAATTGACTCACATGAGTCTAATGAGTCTAAACCTCGTGTACAACTAGGGATGCCCATTGGAAGACCCCCTCCCTTTGATGGACATCACTTTGATGAATGAAAGATGCGTATGGAGGTGTTATTTCAGGAAATTGATTATGATCTGTGGATAATTGTCAATCATGGGCCAATCATACCTACAAAAGTAGATAGCGATGAAAACAAGAGAATCAAAAGAGAGGAAGAATATAATGATGAGGATCTCCAGATCATCCAGAAAAATGCTAAAGCAAAGGACCTCCTTTATAAGAGTCTACCAAAGAATGTTTTTTCTACAAGATTTTTGCCAACATCTCTGCCAATGACATATGAAGGACCTAGAAGCTGAATATGGAAATGAAAACATTGACTTAGCATAGATGGCAATTGAAGAAATCAAGTCAAAAGAGGAAGTGATAAAGATGATGGCCATGAGTGATTTAGATGATGATGACGACCCAAATCAAGTAAGTATCTCTAATCTGATAGAATAAATTCATGCTACATCTAAAAAATAGCTAATGGCCATAATATTAACCATAATGAGTGAAATTGATAGGCTAAGTGCTGAAAATGATCAATTAGTAAGCAATCTTTCATATGTCAAACTTGATTTAAAATAATCTTGAATAAACAAAAATGACCTTGAAAGAAAGATTAAGGAACTTAAGTACCAAGTCCTTGAGCTCATTGCACTTAATGAGCAACAAGTTTTGGCAAATGTAAAGGGAATAATAAGTGATTTACAAAACAATCTTGAAAAAGAACTAAAAAAACTCAAGGATAGTCTGTACGATGTTGATAGCAAGAATAAAATACTACAAGAGAAACTTGAAAAGGCAAAGTATGAATTATCAAGATTAATCAAGTGGCATAGATCTTCTGATGTCTTGAATTGGCTGAATGAGAATTGTAGCAAATAAATCAGGAATTAGCTACAGGAAACATGTACCTAGATTTGATCCTAAGTGTGTAGGAATTTCTGATAATAAGATGTGCACTCACTATGGAAAGGTGGGGCGTTTCAGGGATAGTTGCCCTACTTTAATTCATGCTCAATTAAAAAATACTTTTAGCCTACCTAAACATATGGCAGTGAAAGAAAAAACAAGAGTCACTCCATCTGTTCAAACTAACTGGATTGAGGTCAATAAGAGAGAGACATCCAATGTACTGCCTTTCTAGGCAAAAAGAGACTTGATTCATCCTTTTTCAAATAAAAAATGACCCAAGCTTGTCTAGGTTCTCAAGACTAACTTGAGATTTTTGTTGCAGGCTAAAGTGAGAGAAAACAATTAAGACCGGTATCTAGACATTGGATGCTCAAGATATATGTCTGGAGAAAATGAAATATTTCCTCTCACTAACAACCTTCCAAGGAGGGAGCGTGTCATTTGGAAATGGGAAGAAAGGACAAATAACATGTATTGGTAAGGTTGGTAAGTTACTCTCTCATGCTAGAGAAGATGTGTACTATGTCGGTTGGACGCAAGCATAATCTACTTAGTATCTCCCAAATATGTGATAAAGGTAATGAGATAAAATTCAATTGAACAATATGTATTGTCACAAAACTAGATAAATGTGAACTATTCTGAAAAGTAATATTATGTCTACAAGATATCTATTATGTCTCTCCCTCATAGTGAGCATACATATTTAAGTGTAGTTGAAGATAATCCACTATAGTGGCATAGAAGACTGGGTCGTGCTAGACTGTCCCAACTCAATAAGTTGGTAGCAAAGGACCTGGTCTTTGGGTTACCAAAAGTTGAGTTTATATCTGATAAGGTTTGTGATGCATGTGTCAGAGGTAAGCATGTAAGATCTTATTTTTAAACCTAAGAAAGTTGTCAGCACCTCTAGACCCCTTGAACTTCTTCACATGGACCTATTGGACCCATGAGAGTAGGAAGAAGTATGTGTTTGTAATTGTTGATGACTTCTCTAGGTACACACGGACCTTGTTTTTGGCATCTAAGGATGAAGCCTTTGATGTATTTTGTGTGTTTGTCAGAATGATTCAATAGAAACTAGAAAGTTTTTTGTCAAGTATTATAACAGATCATGGAACTATGTTTGAAAAATATAAATTCCTTGAATTCTACAGCACTTGTGGCATTGAACATAACTTCTATGCACCTAGAACTCCACAACAAAATGGTGTCGTGGAAATAAAAAATAGATATATAGAAGATATAGACAGGACTATACTGATTACTAGTGAACTGCTTAAAAACTTTTGGGCTGAGACAGTCAATATTGCCTGTTACCTATTAAGTAGGTGCATAGTCAAACACATTCTTGAGAAAACTCCTTATGAGTTACTTCGAGGAAGAAAGTCCAACATCACCCACCTGAGAGCTTTTGGTTGAAAATGCTTTGTGCACAATAATGGTAAAGAAGCTCTAGGTAAATATTATGATAGAAGTGATGAGGGAATATTTTTGGGATATTCACCACATAATAAAGCATATAAAGTGTTAAATAAAAGAATTATGTGTATGGAAGAAAATATTCATGTAATCTTTGATGAATCTAACAATATGGTTGAGAAAGGTTTGTAGGATGAAGACTATGATATAGGGCTCACAGAGGAAAGGATTTTTGAAACGAAAGGAGAATCTGAACAACAATCTGAAGGAGCATCAGGCAATCAAGACGCTGATGAAAGTGATCAGGAAGTACAAGAGGAAGGAGAAACAATTCTGACAGATACTCAGATAGGTGAAGTTTTACCCACTGTTACTGGTCCCTTAGGGGAATCCTCTACTGAACCATCTCAAGGTCTACAAGTTGGGCCATGGAAATACCAAAACACTCATCCCCTTGAAAATATCATTATTGATCCAAATGCAGGAATACAAACAAGATCATCCTTGAGAAACTTGTTTGCACTCACCGCCTTTCTGTCTTAGATAGAGCTAAAGAACATAAAGGAAGTCTTAAAGGATACATACTAGAAATTGCGATGCAGGAGGAGCTAAATTTGGCATTTGGTACAATAACCCAAAAATACAACTATTTTAAGAACCAGATGGGTGTTGAGGAACAAGATAGATGAGCAAGGAAATATCACAAGGAATAAGGCCAGACTGGTGGTTCAGGAATAAAATCAAGAAGAAGGAATTAACTATGATGAAACATTTGCTCCAAAATCAAGAATGGAAGCCATCAGAATGTTGATAGCCTTTGTTACATATATGGAGTTTACACTATATCAGTTGAATGTAAAGTATGCATTTCTAAATGGCTATTTGAAAGAGGAAGTGTTTGTCAAATAACTTCCTGGCTTTGAAAGTGAAGAATTTCCTAATCATGTCTTCAAATTGGATATGGACTAAAATAGGCCCCAAGAGCTTGGTACGGGAGGCTCTCAAAATTCCTCTTAGCCAATGACTTTCTACAAGGAAAGGTAGACAATATATTGTTTCTGAAAAACAAAGGAAAGAACCTTCTGATTGTACAGGTTTATGTGGATGATATAATTTTTGGGGCCACTAATAAGTATTGTGCAGAGAATTTGCTGAAATGACGGGGAATGAATTTGAAATGAGCATGATGGGTGAGTTGAACTTCTTTCTTGGGCCACAGATCAACAGACACCCACTGGAACCATGATTCATCAATAATAGTACATTAAAGAGCTCTTAAAGAAATTTAACATGGATTCCTCAAAGTCAATTGATACTCCTATTTCCATTGCAGCAAAGCTTGATCTAGATGAAGAAGAGAAAAAAAAACTTTACAGAGGAATAATTCGATCACTTCTATATCTCACTACAAGCAGGCCTGACATTGTGTTCCGTGTAGGTCTATGTGCAAGGTTTCAAGCAAATACCGAGTCTCACTTGAAGGCAATCAAAATAATATTCAAATACTTGAAAGTAACTCGTAATTTATGCTTGTGGTATTCAAGAGGATACAATTTTGACTTAGTTGGTTATGTTGATGTTAACTATGCAGGGTTTTCATGTTGATAGAAAAGCACTTCTGGAACAGCTCATTTTCTAGGTTCTTGCCTTGTGTCTTTGGGAACAAAGAAGCAGAATTCAATGCCCTATCTACAATTGAAGCAGAATATGTGGCAGCAGCATCATATTGTGCATGATTGCTATGGATAAGGCAGTAGCTCAGGGACTATGGTATTTTGTTGATTGTGTTCCTATCTTTTGTGACAACACCAGTGCTATAGATATTGCTTAGAATCCATGACAGCATAAGAGAAGCAAACACATTGATATTAGACACTATTTTCTTAGAGATAATGTGCAAAAAGGAAATATCTCAACAAATTTGTGCAAAACTGAGGATCAAATTGCTGACATTTACACTAAGTCACTGAGTAGGAATCATTTTGAAAGAAACAGGCTAGAACTAGGATTAAATAAGTCTTTTCACTAAGTTGAACCCGAATGATTGGCTATGAAAAAAAAGGCAATAATTGTAGATTTCTGGGTAACAAATACTTGATTTAATCTCATATCTGTTTTTAAGTATACATATTTGCATTGAAAATCTAATTATTGCTGGTGGTTTATGATATTAACCTATTTTGTCTGAAGCTTTACTATATAGAGGACTAGGTAATTGCAAAGGAGTTGGTCCTTCAACTCAGGTACGTGACATCTTGTCAAAAGCTATTAAAATTAAATAATTGGAAATACTATTGTAATCAGACTTCCTAAAACAAGTAGGCATCAATTCTATCAGTTATCAAAGTCAAATATCAAGGGGGAATTTTGTTCAGTTAAGAGTCCTATTAATTCTAAAAGTCCATTTGTCAAATATATCTGTTGTTAGAGTCCTATTAGAACTCGATCAATACCCTCTCTCTTTCTAGTCAAATCAGGACTACCCTCCTTTAAATCCATCTTTTCGCACCTCATCTCAAATTCATTGTTTCCCTTCAAACCCTAAGCAAGAAACAAATCAACTTCTCTTGTATCTTCTTCATCATTACAAAGCCCAGCCACCTTAAAAACCTAAATCATTCACAGAGCATGGCTCTAAATCCAAAGTTGAGAAGGCTAAGCCAAAGAAGAGTGTAAAATCAGCAATTAGCTCTACACCATTACCTACTGCTTCTCAACCCCCATTCTTTGATATCACTGCATCACCACTCAATATCACTCTTCCATATCCATCCTTTGTTATCTCCACAGCTCCATCTCCAAAAACAATCACCAAAGACGCTATGACTATACCGTATATCACCTCTAAACATACAAAGGTCAAGGTCATTTCAAGGAAGTCAATAAAAAGTGGAAAACCAGTTGACAATGTTGTTGCTAAGGGGGAACCAACAATTAATGATACCATTGCTCAAGGAGAACCTCCAACTGACAAGGATGCTCAGGTAAAACCTTCTCCATCAAAACATGATGTTTAGGCATCTACTATAGATGTGTCCCCTATAGATATAGTTGAACCCCTAAGAGACACACCACATGTAGAAACATCTGTGGTAGAACGAGACTGTAGCATAACCTGTGAATGTAGAAGTAGTTGTAGACCAGTCTGTGGTAGAGGAGGAAGGTGAGAAAGAAACAGGGGACAATGAAGATTCTGACGAGAGTACTTATAGCTAGACTAATGAAGAGGAGGATGAGGAAACAAATAAAGAGGGTGAAGTGGAAGAAGAGAAGGATCAAAATTCAGAAATAAAGAAAAGCGATGATGAGGGTGAATTAGAAAAGGAGAAAGGGGGTGAATCAAAAAAAGAAAATGATGAGCAAGTGGGAGATTTAGAAGAAGAAAGGGGAACAAAGGGAGAAAGAGATTCTGAGAGTGAGGATAATGATCATGAGGGAGAGGGAGATGATGAACAAGAAAGTGAGGGTGAGGACTCTAAATCTAATACAGTCATGGTCCCTTTGGAAGAAGTCAATGGGGAGGAAGGTTCGGAAGAACCATGGCCTTCCTTAACTCCTTTCATGAGAGATGAGGAAGTTAATATGATGAGGATGACCT
Organism: Nicotiana tabacum; assembly: GCF_000715075.1. Lineage (NCBI taxonomy): Eukaryota > Viridiplantae > Streptophyta > Magnoliopsida > Solanales > Solanaceae > Nicotiana > Nicotiana tabacum. The sequence continues at coordinate 161,422,381 of NC_134087.1, forward strand.
ACCATTATCTGATATGGGAAAGAAGAAGAAGAAGAAGAAGAAGAAGAAGAAAAAGAAAAAGAAGAAGAAGAAGAAGAAGAAGAAGAAGAAGAAGAAGAAGAAGAAGAAGAAGCAGAAGAAGAAGAATAAAAAGAAGAAGAAGCAGAAGAATAAGAATAAGAATAAGAAAGCCCTAGCAAAACCTACAAAAACAGCTTCATAAGGAAAGAAAGGAGGTGGCTCCTCGTACTAGAACCCCTCTCATCAGGAGTAAGAGAAAGGTTGTTGATGATCAACTAATCAAGAAAGATAGGAGTACGAAAAGAACAAGGAAATCAGTTGCAGCTGCTGAAGCTGTTGTTGAGTGGGATGAGGATGATGAACCTAGTTTTTCACTTAGGGGAAGAAACCAGTGAACAGGACTATTGTCAAACCCATCAAGGCAACTACCTCTACTTCTTAGAAGAAGATAAGAGGGAAGAAGCAAAATGCTGAGTCAGAGGTAGTTGACAGGATGACAGAGTTCAAAAGTGGAAGGGTCTTGAATGGGAAGATCCTGGCCAACACTAAAGAAAATGGAATGGCTCAGTTAGTAGAGTAGATTAACATGCAGCTGGACACACATGCTTGTGAAACCTTTTACCCTATATGTGTACTTGCAATGGTTGAATTCTATGATAACTTTTCGTTTAATGTCAAAGTGGTGAAGAGCTCTGTGAGAGACTTTGAATTGGAGTTTGATGCTGAAGAACTTGGGCTGCTGCCGAACATCCCCTCCCTGTGATTTGAAAATTATTTGAAAACAAAGTGGCAAGAAATTGACAATGATGTGGATAGAGGAATTGTGGTCATAAGAAAGTTTTCCTAGAAATTTGAACTAGATGCTTCTCAAAAGGTGTATAACACTGATATGACACCTTTTCACAAGTTGTTGTTCCATTTTGTGAATTCCTGCATTCTGTAGAGATCTGAGAGGAGGCAAGAGGACACTCTACTTGACATGACTATGATGGAACTGTTGGACACTGGTAAGGCCATCAACCTTCCTAGTTTGATGATCCAACACAGAAGTGTTGTAGACACTTCCAATCCTAAGCATGCTTTGCCCTATGGTTTCATGTTGACTGAGCTATTTTAGAAGCTCACTATCTCTATGCCTGAGCTAAAGTTTGTCAACCACAATGATGTGTTGGATGCTGTCATGCTCAGAAAGTATGGCTATGGTAAGATCAAGGTTAGAGGTCCAACTAGAACTGCGATTCTGCTTGGAAGCAGCATGGCTACTGAGTTTTCTAAGAGGTTGGAGTTGGCCTTGGAGGAAAATGCTAAACTCAGGGAAGATAATGATAAACTGAGGAAGGAAACTAAGAAACTTAGGGAAGAGCTGAGGAAGGATAGAGAAGCTCATCCATAGCAAATTGCAACTCTTGTGAAGGCCTTGGGTCACTCCCCGAACCTGGGGGGGCGAGACCAGCACCTAGTGCCTCACCTATCCTTGCGTACCAACTTGCGACTAAGGGACTCTGAACATATAATGTCACTTTGGCCATGGGCCAAATTGCAAGATAATTTGTGAAGCAAAATATAAAACTGAATGGAAACTAATGATGACTAAAAATCAATGTAAAGCTGGGCAAGTAAGGCCGTCATAACTACTACAGTTGACAAACAAACAAAATATACATACAAGGCTGACAACACCAACATACTGCACTAACTGACAGGATATGTCTACAAGCCTCTACTGATGGAGTACAATGATCGCAACATGGCCCCGACCTACCCATAACCTATATACATATATACACTATATGTACACAAAACTTCTAGACCCGTCAACTCCGAAGGACGTGAAGCTTACCGATAAAGCTGAACTCGGGCAACACCTAATGAGGAGGTGTACTGGCTTGTTTGTCTAAACCTGCATGCATGAAATACAGCATCCCCAGAAAAAAAGGACGTCAGTACGAAATAATGTACCGAGTATGCAGGGCAATAAAATAACTAAAAGCTAAAACTGAACTGGTAATATAATAACTGAAAGTAACTAGGAGTCAAAGATAATCTGAAGATATGCTCACCTGCTGATACTAACTCAACTCTCTCAATATAATAAGTAAAATAGTTGTCCAGCCTTAGAAGGGTCGGTATATATAATTGCTTTGCCGTAGTAGGCTCGCTCATAGGCACTCGGCCATACTAGGCTCTGTATCTCGGCCATGCTGGGCTCGATCATAGGTGCTCTACCATAGTAGGCTCGGTATATAACTTACCATCTGATCTGAGGTTGCCCAATAGGGGCCTGCTCGCCTATTATAGCTCGATGGTGGCGAAAATACTATAATACTGCATATATATAGACCCTCTTCTCTCTTGACTGGAAGTAGACAATACATAATTGAATATAACGTCCCAATAAGGGAGAATACTATAACTTATGATACTAGAAAAATGTACATAAATTTCAGAATATGAATTTCTCTTTATGTCTCGTTATCAAACACAGGTAACTACGAGATTATGCCAAAATTAAGGAAGGACTTAGCCTTAACATACCTGGAGTAGGGAAAAATCTGTGTGATATTCTTGAGAAGGATTACACCACACTCCCTTAGAATCGAACAATCCCGTTGCTATTATAATATGGAGTGGCTATCGTCCTTGGCTTTGCATTCCGTAAAACTCACTTACCAAATGAATTTTTGGTATTAATTCAAGATAAGAGTTCTTGGCTTTGCATTCTGTATAATCCACTTATGAAATGGATTTTGGTATTCATTCAAGATAAGAGTTCTTGGCTTTGCATTTTGTATTACTCTCTTACCAAATGAATTTTGGTATTAATTCAAGACAAGTGTAGGGATGAGTATTATGACTTCTCTTTCTATGTGTTTGCAAGGAGTGCCTTAGAATATTATCCATCTGTCATCTTAATTGATTGTCCAAAGTCAAGTCATTATCCAATCCTCCTCTACTTTCTACCACGTGGGGGGGGGGGGGGGCTTTGTCCCCACCTACAATTATCCACAAAATCTTTAATTACATGGTTAATCTCTCATTAAACCAATAATTCACCAATTACCCACGTAATTAAGAATTATCTCAAATTACTTAAAATACTACTCATTTTTAATATACCTTATACATCATACTATCATGGTCATATAGTAACTTGTATGGCACTATCCATAAATATGGGGTATTATAGCTTGGACCGTATTTTATCCAAAATTGCCAAACTTCGACGAAACTCATTCTCTTCTATTTGCTTACCTTATCTCCTTCACAAATTTACTCATCATGTGTTTGAAACAGCATAATACTTATAATCTAAAGAAAATCTCATCCCCGAGTCTACATCAGTTAACTGAAAATGAAACTTTAAGGTACGAAAAATGCTAGATGTAACATCCTTCCCCCCTTAGAAACATTAGTCCTTGAATGTTTACTCTTAGATACTTTGGGAACATATTGCCAGAGTCTCCTCCGTACACTAGACTAAAACCAACATGTACGCAGCAATAAAACATACTATACATTCCACACATGGACATTTTCTATAAATAGCAACACTTAGCTTCACAACTCTGTCCATTATAAATTCTGAGAGTCAAAAATGCGAGCTTACCTGATGACCTACTTGCCTAAATAGAGCTGTGCTGAGGTATCCCACCTCGAGCCATATCTTCAGTTTTAAATAGGTGGGGGTATTTAGACTTCATTTATTCTTCCGCTTCCCACGTCATCTCTTCTACATTCTTGCTTCTCCATAAAACCTTCACGGAGGCTATTTCCTTATTCCGTAGCTTACGGATTTGTCGGTCTAGGATGGAAACCGAAATTTTCTTGTATGACAAGCCCTCCGTAATCTGTACATCATCCATGGGCACCACTCGGGTAGGATCACTAATGCACTTCCGTAGCATTGATACGTGAAAAACTGGATGGACAGACTCCAATTCTGATTGTAATTCTAACTCATATGCTACTTGGCCCACTCTCCAAATGATCCTATAAGGCCTAATATACCATGGGCTAATCTTGCCTTTCTTGCCAAACCTCATCACGCCATTCAAAGGTGACACCTTTAAGAATACCCAGTCATTAACCTTGAACTCTAACTCTCGTCGCCGCACGTCTTAATATGACTTCTGATGACTCTGGGTTGTCAACAGGTGCTCCTGGATAAGCATTACTTTCTCTACAGCTTGTTGAACTAGGTCTGGCCCTTGTAACCCAGATTCTCCAACATCAAACCACCCTATAGGAGATCTGCACTTACGCCCATACAAAGCCTCGTACGGAGCCATATGGATACTGGAGTGGTAGCTGTTATTATATGCAACATCGATAAGAGGTAGATGTTCATCCCAACTTCTTTTAAAATCCAACATACATACTCGTAACATATCCTCGAGTGTCTGAATTCTGCGCTCGGCTTATCCATCAGTTTGTGGATGAAAAGTTTTGCTGAGATTCACCTAACTCCCTAGACCTTTCTGAAATGACCTCCAAAAATGTGCTGTAAACTAGGCCCCACGATCAAATATAATAGATACTGGTACTCCATGTATTCACATTATCTCCTTAATATATAACTTTGCATAGTCTTCTGCTGTATATGTAGATCTGACCGATAGGAAATGAGTTGATTTCGTGAACCTATCGACTATCACCCATATGGAATTGAAATTACAATGAGAACGAGGTAAACCCATAATAAAGTCCATGTTTATCGCCTCCCATTTCCATATCGGGATCTTTATAGTCTGCATTAGCCCTTCGAGCTTCTGGTGCTCTACCTTAACCTGCTAGAAACTAGGACACTGGGCGACAAACTCAGCAATGTTCTTCTTCATATCGTTCCACTAGTACACATCCTTAATGTCATGATACATCTTCGTCGACCCAGGATGAATGGAGTACCACGAATAATGTGCCTCTGACATAATCCTGTCTCGTAGCCATGCTACATCTAGAGCACACAGACGACCCCTATATTTGAGAACTCCATCTCCCTTGAGCTCTAACAACGACTTCTACTGTTGTGGAACTCGCTCTCTCAACTTGACCAACTCTAGGTCCTCGTACTGCCTCTCCTTTACTTCAGTTATGAGAGATGATTTTGTAGTATTTCGGAGTACAACTCCACCATTGCCATAGTCTACTAATCAAACCCCCAAACAAGCCAATTGATGAATCTCTCTAGTTAATTGTCTTTTCTCGGACTCTATATGTGCTAAGCTACCTATAGATCGGTGACTAAAGGCATCTGCTACAACATTAGCTTTCCATGGATGGTAGAGAAGTTAACATCATAATCTTTTAATAACTTAAGTCATCGCCTTTGTCTCAAATTCAACTCTTTTTGCTTGAGGATATATTGCAGGCTTTTATGATCTTTGAATACATCAACTTGAACACCATATAATTAATGCCTCCATATCTTGAGTGCATGGACAACCATAGCTAACTCGAGGTCGTGGGTAGGATAATTCCGCTCATGCTTCCTTAACTACCTTGAAGCATATGCAATTACTTTCCCATGTTGCATCAGGACATATCCTAACCCGACACCTAAGGCATCACAATATATTGCATAACCATATGGACCCTCTAGAAGTGCTAGAACTGGTGCTGAGGTCAACCTGTTCTTAAGCTCCTGGAAACTCTGCTCGCAAGCCTCTGTCCACTGAAACCTAGTTTCTTTTGCGCCAACTTTGTTAATGGTGCTGAAAGGGAAGAAAAATCCTTTACGAACCTCCGATAGTATCCTACTAAGCTTAGAAAACTATGAACCTCTGTTGGAGTGGTAGGTCTAGGTCAGGATTCACAGTCTCAATCTTCTGAGTGTCTACCTTTATACCCCCATCGGATACAATGTGCCCCAAGAATGCTACAGACACTAACCAGAACTCACATTTAGAAAACTTAGCATACAATTCACTATCACGGAGGGTTTGGAGTACCGCTCGCAGGTGGTCCGAATGCTCATCCTCTGAACATGAATAAACCAAAATATCATCAATAAATACTATAACTAATAGATCTAAAAACGGCCGGAATAGGCTATTCATCAAGTCCATGAATACGGCATGTGCATTCGTCAATCCGAAGGACATGACAAGGAACTCGAAGTGGCCATACCGGGTCTTGAAGGTTGTCTTGGGAATATATTTCTCCCGAACTCTGACTTGGTGGTACCCAGACCTCAAATCTATCTTTGAGAAGCATTTAGCTCCCTGCAACTAATCAACAAGTCATCCATCTTTTGAAGTGGATACTTATTCTTAACAGTTACCTTGTTCAGTTGCCTATCATCGATACACATCCTCAACAAGCCGTCTTTATTCCACACAAATAATACCGGTGCACCCCAATGGTGAGGTAATGGGCCTAATGAAACCTTTCTCCAGCAAACTTTTAACTGCTCCTTCAACTCCTTCAATTCGGCAGATGCCATTCTATACGGAGGGATGGATATTGGTTGAGTTCTCGAAGCAAGTCGATGTCGAAATCATTCTCTCGTTGTGGAGGAATATTTGGAAGTTCATCTAGGAATACATCTGCGTAGTCTTTGACTAGTTGAATAGATTGAAGTATAGGTATCTCAGCATCTGCATCTCTAACGTGCACAATATGATAAATGCACCCTTTGGTGATCATCTTCCTTGCCTTCAGATAGGAAATAAATGTACCTCTGGGTGTTGTTGTATTACCTACCCATTCAAGGACTGGTTCACCAAAAAAATGAAATCTAGCTGTCTTTGCTCGACATTCAACTGTGGCATAGCAAGCTGCCAACTAGTTCATGCCCATGATAGCATCAAAATCTAACATCTCTACCTCAACTAGGTCGGCTGAGGTCTGACGACCACAAACTAACACCGTATAATCTTGGTAAACCCATCTAGCAATAATCGATTCTCTAATCGGTATAGATATCGCAAAAGGATCACTTAGTATTTCAAGTACTATACCAAACTTCCCCGTGACATATAGGGTAATACACAATAAAGTAGATCCCGGGTCTATCAAGGCATAAGCATCATGAGAGAAAATGGTCAACATACCTATCACAACATCTGGTGAGGACTCCTGGTCCTATCGACCCACTAAAGCATAGCTACAATTCTGGTTACCACCTAAACTTGAACCTCTACCTCTGCCTCAACCTCTACCAGCCGAAGACTGAGACTCGTGCCCTGAAGGATGCACGGATATAGATGATCTTGTTGCTGAATTCGCTGGTTGTGCCATACCCCCAGAATCTCGATTTAGGCAATCTCGAATCATATGCCCCAGGTGTCCACATGTATAACAAGCATCGGAACTGGCTCGGCATTAGCCCAAGTGTCCTCTACCACAGATGTCACACCATGGTGGAAAAGACCATATCTTCCTTGAACCTCGTTGTCGCTACAAATCCGCCTCCTGGGAACTTTTTACTCTCTTCAATTCAGCTTGAAGCTGCTTATTTTTCTCGAGTTCACCACATATCCTAGTTCTAGCAGCTTTCAACTCATTTTCAAGCCGAATGTGTTCCTTACTAGCTATCTCCTTTCCTTTTCCAGATTTTCAGGTTTTAGCTTAGTCGAAGGTTTCACTATTGTTTCCCTTAGGTCTATAATTTCTGCCAAAAGATCATTCTTTTCTTTTCTGAAAATTCAATGGTTTTCTTATGGTCAGTAACTACAGCCACTAAGTCAACTCTAGTTTTTTCAGATTCTACTAACTCTAAGGTCAAAGAATCTCTATCCTCCACAAGACTATGAAATACATTGATTAATACATTATCTAAAGACATGAGCTTTCTTGGAGAATAGGATTTCAGATTTCTTTGAACATCCCTGAAATTTACCTCTTTGTTGTGATTGTCTTTATCATCATCTGATCGAGCCATTAAAGCAACAGTTGAGTCATATTCAGCTGATATTTTTCTCTTGAAGTTCTTGGAGAATTCTTGCTTCAAGAGAGGACAATTTTTCATGAAGTGTCCACCCTTTCCGCACTTGTAACAAAGATCATTGTTCTTTGATCTATTAGAGATGTCCCTTTCTAGCACTTCTCCATTTCTTCTGACCATTTTATGAAACCTTTTCTTTAAGTAAGCCATGTAACTATCTTCCTCAATCGAATCAATGTTATCAGCTTTAAGTACTCAGTACTTTTCCTTCTGTGGTTTTCTCCTTTCAAGAGTTGGTGGAGCAGCCATGAGGATCCTTCCTATGTGTTAGCCTTATAGGAAGAACCTGCTCTAATACCACTTGTTAGAGAGCTTTGTCACACCCCGAACCTGGGCCTGGACGTAACACGGCACTCGGTGCCTGACTACATGTGACCGAGCGAACCAACTGGCTGGCTAAATCAACATGTGGTGTAACTATGAGCTAGAGGTAAATATAAACATGATAATCTACTAAAGAATCTGACTGAAATATCAAAGATGCAGAAAATATTGAAAGGTCTGCAAGTATAAACAAGTAGCCGACAGGGCTAACACATGAAATCCTACTAAGATCTGACTGACTGGGTTATAGTCTACGAAGCCTCTAAAGAATACTACAAATTCTAACTGTTTACCGAAACAAGGTCCCCGGTATACCTTCTGAAATACTATAATGACTAAAACAAAAGAGAGACAAGGCCCCGGAAGACTGGGGCTCACCAATAGCTGATACGAGATGTCCTAGCAAGTAGAATTATCAACCTGAAAATCGTTACCTGCATCGCGAGATGCAGGCCCAGGGCAAAAGGGATGTCAGTACATTTGAATTGTACTGGTATGTAAAATAGCTGAACAAAAGAACTGTCAACACTGAAATTGAAACTGAACTGCTAACTGATAAAATGATAACTGAACAATGAAGTAAGGATGTGAATGCTCCCTCTTCTGAATGATGAACAATCTGTTTATCTGAACATTAAACTGCGGCCTCAGGCCCAATATGTATATATATATTAAACTACGACCTCAGGCCCAATGTATATATGTGCACAACTGCGGCCTCGGGCCCAAGTATACGTATACATAACTGCGACCTCAGGTCCAAAATGCATAAAGCATAAACTGCGGCCTCAGGCCCAAATGCAGGTGTTCAACATTCAGGAATTTAAATCAGGAACTGAGAATCATACTGTAATATGTGTTACTGAAATAATGAGCCATACCGACTTACATGATACTGGTATAGTGAATAGGATTAAACTGAGATGAGTATTCATAATAAGTTGATTTGTCATAACTGAAACTCATAGAATATCGAATGATTATGAAACTATGTCATCTAGAGAATATAAGTTCTACTTCTATTCATGGAACCAAGGCATAATTACTTTCTGAGGAAACTAGTAATGTTCATGATGAATGGGACGTAAGGAGAATCATAGATATTCCCAAACGTAAAGAGTTAGCCTTACATACCTCAATTTGCCCCTTAGTGATACTACAATGATCCACACTACTAAGAACCTTCAATCTACAACAACAACATCCAATGGAACCCAATATTAGTAATAAATTCCATAACTTATGCCATTTAGGCATATTATCAAACACCTTGTAGGCATAGATATTTACACCTCATAACTATAGTGTTGGTTCATCCAACTATCACCATTAACCAACAATTCATTCCACCATCATTCCTAACAAATTTATAACTTCCAACAACATATGTATGACCATCCATTCACACCCAACCAACAAATCCTATCAAATAATCACCTTTAAATTCCTACCATGGTCATGCATTTAAATTGGGAATTTATGACTTCCAATCACCATACCATAAGTTGTAATACTTGATTCATACTCATAATTCCATAATAACACCATATATGTAAGTCTAAGGGTGTAGAATTACCTCTTGTAGACCAAATCTTGAAAGACAACTTTTGGGGTGTTCTTGAGATTTTGAAAAAAACCTATGAAACCCAATCAAAATCATGTTGTAACAAGTGATTGAGAAGTGAAATCACCATGATAACACACTTAAAAACTCACCTTAGGTGTGCAATTGGATGCCTTGGTCGAGTTGGGGGTGTAGAGCAAGCCCTAATCTTGAGAAATGACTCAATTTCTCTTATTTCTGGTCTTTAAGATATTTAAAACCTTCCAGGCGCGCGAGCTCGCGCGCCTGTTCGCGCGCGCGCGGGAGGCAGAATACTCAGCAAAAACGCGCGACTTCGCGCTCCTGTTTGTGCTAGTGACACCTGCCCCGTAAAATGGTCATAACGTTCTGTATACACCTCCAAATGACGAACGGTTTGTTGCGTTGGAAACTAGACGCAAAGAGCTTTAATTTGATAGGTTGTGAATCACACAACTCATTGTATCCAGGTAGATATGCTCGCCCAAAGTGAGGTCTTGTGCATACTCATTTGCAAATTTTTAGCTATAATGAAAATTTTCAACTTGGCTTGGACTTAAGCCTCTCCTTAGACCCCAAATCACCTATAATATGTCTCGTACATTTATTATCATAACCACTCAATTAGCATCACGCTAATACTCGTTTAATGCATCCACAACCGATTCAAATTACGGGGTGTTACATTATTTCCCCCTTGGGATCATTCGTCCTCGAATGATGGTCCTGGCTGCAACTACGGCTATCTATGGTCATTAAATAGGTGTTATGGAGATATGAGAATACTGAAATATTATGAATACATGTATATCGAACTGAACGAGCACGTGATCACTAAATACTAAGCTAAGTAAATATTGTAGGATATAGAGATTATAATATAAGACCTGAATGGAAATGTTAATTACCTTCCACATTTTCCTTTTGCTCTTCAAAGAGATGGGGATATTTGGACTTCATGTCTTCCTCGGCTTCCCATGTAGCCTCTTCAACCTTTTGATTTCTCCAAAGCACTTTTACTGAAGCAATTTCCTTAGTTCTGAGCTTGCAGATTTGTCGATCAAGAATAGCCACTGTAATTTCCTCATAAGACAGGTTGTCCTTAACCCCTATAATCTCCGTAGGAACCACAAGTGACGGGTCTCCCATGACTTTCTTCAACATGGACACATGAAACACTAGGTGTACAGCAGCTAGTTCTTGTGGAAATTCTAACTCATAAGCCACCTGTCCGATCCTTCGCAGGATTCTAAAAGGACCAATATAGCGGGGGATAAGTTTCCCCTACTTCCCAAATCTCATAACGCCTTTCATGGGCGATACCTTTAGAAACACCCAATCATCAACTTGGAACTCTAAGTCTCTACGTCGTACGTCTGAATAGGACTTTTGGCGACTTTGAGCCGTCTTCAAATGCCTTTGTATCAAATTGACTTTCTCCATGGCCTGATATACCAAAGCGAGGCCTAACAACTCCGCTTCTCCGACTTCAAACCAACCAATTGGTGATCTACACCTTCGCCCATACAGAGCTTCGTACGGTGCCATCTTGATACTAGAGTGATAACTATTATTATAAGCAAACTCAATAAGAGGTAGATGATCGTCCCAATTACCTTTAAAATCAATAACACATGCCCTCAACATATCCTCAAGAGTCTGAATGGTTTGTTCCGCCTGGCCATCTGTCTGAGGATAAAAAGTGGTGCTGAGGTTCACCCTTGTGCCCAATCCCTTTTGAAAGGATTTCCAAAAGTTTGTTGTGAACTGAGCACCACGATCTGAGATAATGGACAAAGGAGTCCCATGCAATCGGACATTTTCTTTGATATACAACTTGGCATAATCCTCAGCCGAATCTGTAGTCTTCACTAGCAAGAAGTGAGCTGACTTGGTAAGTCGGTCTACAATCACCCAAATCGAATCATACTTCCGGAACAAGCGAGGTAGACCTATTATGAAGTCCATGTTTATCATTTCCCATTTCCAAATGGGAATTTCTATATTCTGAGTTAAACCGCCAGGCCTATGGTGTTCGACTTTCACCTGCTGGCAATTTGGACACTTAGCCATGAAATCTACTATATTCATTTTCATATCATTCCACCAATAAACCTCCTTAAGATCATGATACATCTTTGTGTAACCTGGGTGAATAGAATACCTAGAATTGTGGGCCTCTGACATAATCCGCTCTCTGAGCCCATTTACATCTGGAACGCATAGTCTGCCTCTATATCTCAAAGTGCCATCATCTCCCCCTTGTTCAAAATCCATAGTCTTGTGTTTGTGAATTCCTTCCTTCAACTGCAATAAGTAAGGATCACCGAACTGTTTTTCTTTTGCTTCGGCTACTAAGGAGGATTCAGCCCTGTTCTGGAGAACAACGCCACCATCTTCGGAGTCCAAAATTCGAACTCCTAGATTTGCTAAGCGGTGGAATTCCTTCATCATAGTTCGCTTGTCTGCCTCAACATGAGCTAAGCTCCTCACAGAACGCCGACTAAGAGCATCAGCTACAATATTTGCTTTCCCCGGATGATAGAGGATATCAACGTCATAATCCTTAAGTAATTCGAGCCACCTTCTCTGACGTAGATTTAATTCTCTTTGCTTGAAGATATACTGGAGACTCTTGTGATCTGTTAAAATGTCAACATGTACCTCATACAAATAGTGGCGCCAAATCTTAAGCGCGAACACCGCAGCTGCTAATTCAAGGTCATAAGTCGGATAATTCTTCTCGTGAGCCTTGAGTTGTCTCGACGCGTAGGCTATGACTTTACCGTGCTGCATTAATACACACCCAAGACTAACCCCTGAAGCATCACAATAAACAACGAACCCTTCGGTTCCTTCTGGTAGTGTCAGGACTGGAGCTGAAGTCAATCTCTTCTTTAACTCCTCAAAACTTTTCTCGCATGCGTCCGATCATTGAAACATGACTTTCTTTTGAGTTAATCTAGTCAAAGGGGACGAGATAGAAGAAAATACCTCTACGAAATGCCTATAATAGCCTGCTAGACCCAAGAAACTTCTTATATCAGATACTGAGGTGGGTCTAGGCCAATTCTTCACTGCCTCTATTTTCTTAGAGTCCACCTTCACTCCTTCCCCTGAGATGACATGGCCCAAAAACGCTACTGATTTCAACCAGAATTCATACTTAGAAAACTTTTGCATATAGCTTGTGATCTTGCAGTGTCTGCAACACAATTCTGAGATGTTCGGCATGGTCAGTCTCGCTACGGGAATAAATCAAGATGTCATCAATAAACACGATAACAAACAAATAAAGATAAGGCTTGAAGACCCTATTCATAAGGTCCATGAAAGCTGTTGGTGCATTTGTTAAACCGAATGACATTACCAAAAATTCAAAATGCCCATATCGAGCCTTAAAAGCTATTTTTGGAATATCGACTTCCTTAACCTTCAACTGATGGTATCCCGATCTGAGGTCAATCTTGGAATAACACTGGGCATCCTGAAGTTGATCAAATAAATTATCTATCCTGGGAAGAGGGTACTTGTTCTTGATGGTGACTTTATTCAACTGATGATAGTCAATGCACATACGCAACGACCCATCCTTCTTTCGGACAAACAAGACCGGTGCGCCCCAAGGTGAGACACTTGGCCTTATAAATCCCTTATTTAGAAGGTCTTTCAACTGGACTTTTAACTCTTTCAACTCTGCCGGAGCCATTCTATAAGGCGGAATAGATATTGGCTTAGTGCCTGGAAGTAGATCAATTCCAAAGTCAATCTTTCTATCGGGAGGAATTCAGGGAGATCTTCGGGAAACACTCCAGGAAACTCATTTACAATTGGTACTGGAGAGTGGGGATCTGAGCATTTGCATCCTTAACTCGAACCAGATGATAGATATATCCCTTGGAGATCATCTTTCTGGCTTTAAGATAGGATATAAACCTACCCCTCGGGACTCTTCCCATGTTTCATACCACATGTTGGCAACATCCTTCAGCTGGTACACAGCAAGCTCTGCTGCCTCAGTGTCTGTAGCATGCATTACTCGAAATATCTTTTGAACCTCATCAATGAAGTTTTGCGGATCCTCATCCTTTTTAGACCCTGTAAAGATGGGAGGTTTCATGTTGAGGAATTCCCTAGACCTGGAACTACCCGTCTCATGAACATCACTTGTTCCCTACCTTTGAGCCTGATTAGCTGCAATCTGGGTGAACAACTGGATAGCTCCCCTGACATCCATGTCTGAAGCACCAGGCACTGAGCCCGATGCAACTCCCTGGACTGGAGTGTCCTCATCTTGAGCAGCATTAGTTGTGGCTCCCTGGCTAGTAGCTGAGGCCCTCCTAGTGTACTTTCTTTTTGCAGGCATTTTTTTTGAAATACGCCATTCGCACGGGTTAAAAAGATTCCTGAAATCATAGCTCTAATTGCATGATCTAGAGTATGAAAGAAACGAAACAATCCTAGATGTCTTGGTGGTCAACTATTTACATGTGTGGCACGCACACACACATAAAAGAGACCCCACTGGACATGTCTTCATAGACTCCCTAGGACTCTTGAACCTAGGGCTCTGATACCAAGTTTTGTCATGCCCCGAACCTGGGCCTGGACGTAACACGGCACTCGGTGCCTGACTACATGTGACCGAGCGAACCAACTGGCTGGCTGAATCAACATGTGGTGTAACTATGAGCTAGAGGTAAATATAAAACATGATAATCTACTAAAGAGTCTGACTGAAATATCATAGATGCGGAAAATACTGAAAGGTGTGCAAGTATAAACAAATAGCCGAGAAGGCTAACACATGAAATCCTGCTAAGATCTGACTGACTGGGTTATAGTCTACGAAGCCTCTAAAGAATACTGCAAATGCTAATTGTTTACCGGGACAAGGTCCCCGGTATACCTTATTAACTGAAATACTATAATGACTAAAACAAAAGAGAGACAAGGCCCCGGAAGTCTGGGGCTCACCAATAGCTGATACGAGATGTCCTAGCAAGCAGAATCGTCAACCTGAAAATCATTACCTGCATCGCGAGATACAAGCCCTGGGCAAAAGGGACGTCAGTACATTTGAATTGTACTGGTATGTAAAATAGCTGAACAAAAGAACTGTCAACACTGAAACTGAAACTGAACTGCTAGCTGATAAACTGATAACTGAACAAGGAAGTAAGGATGTGAATACTCCCTCTTCTGAATGATGAACAACCTGTTTAACTGAATATTAAAATGCGACCTCAGGCCCAATATGTATATATATATGTGCACAACTGTGGCCTCGGGCCCAAGTATACGTATACATAACTACGACCCCAGGTCCAAAATGCATAAAGCATAAACTGCGGCCTCAGACCCAAATGCAGGTGTTCAACATTCAGGAATTTAAATCAGGAACTGAGAATCATACTGTAATATGTGATACTGAAATAATGAGCCATACCGACTTACATAATACTGGTATAGTGAATAGGATTAAACTGAGATGAGTATTCATAATAAGTTGATTTGTCATAACTGAAACTCATAGAATATCGGATGATTATGAAATTATGTCATCTAGAGAATATAAGTTCTACTTTTATTCATCGAACCAAGGCATAATTACTTTCTGAGGAAACTAGTAATGTTCATGATGAATGGGACGTAGGGAGAATCATAGATATTCCCAAACGTAAAGAGTTAGCCTTACATACCTCAATTTGCCCCTTAGTGATACTACAATGATCCACACTACTAAGAACCTTCAATCTACAACAACAACATCCAATGGAACCCAATATTAGTAATAAATTCCATAAGTTATGCCATTTAGGCATATTATCAAACACCTTGTATGCATAGATATTTACACCTCATAACTATAGTGTTGGTTCATCCAACTATCACCATTAACCAACAATTTATTCCACCATCGTTCCTAACAAATTTATAACTTCCAACAACATATGTATGACCATCCATTCACACCCAACCAACAAATCCTATCAAATAATCACCTTTAAATCCCTACCATGGTCATGCATTTAAATTGGGAATTTATGACTTCCAATCACCATACCATAAGTTGTAATACTTGATTCATACTCATAATTCCATAATAACACCATATATGTAAGTCTAAGGGTGTAGGATTACCTCTTGTAGACCAAATTTTGAAAGACAACTTTTGGGGTGTTCTTGATATTTTGAAGAAATCCTATGAAACCCAATCAAAATCATGTTGTAACTAGTGATTGAGAAGTGAAATCACCATGATAACACACTTAAAAACTCACCTTAGGTGTGCAATTGGATGCCTTGGTCGAGTTGGGGGTGTAGAGGAAGCCCTAAGCTTGAGAAATGACTCAATTTCTCTTATTTCCGGTCTTTAAGATATTTAAAACCTTCCAGACGCGCGAGCTCGCGTGCCTGTTTGCGCGCGGGAGGCATAATACTCAGTAAAAACGCGCGACTTCGCGCTCCTGTTTGCGCTAGTGACACCTGCCCAGTGAAATGGTCATAACTTTCTGTATACTCCTCGAAATGATGAACGGTTTATTGCGTTGGAAACTAGACTCGAAGGGATTTAATTTGATAGGCTGTGCATCACATAAATCATTATATACAGGTATATATTCTCGTCCAAAGTGAGGTCTTGTGCATACTCATTTGCAAATTTTCAGCTATAATGAAAATTTTCAACTTGGCTTGGACTTAAGACTCTCCTTAGACCCCAAATCACCTATTATATGCCTCGTACACTTATTATCATAACCAATCAATTACCATCATACTAATACTCGTTTAATGCATCCACAACCGATTCAAATTACGGGGTGTTACAGACTGTGCGTCCACCAGACTGTATAGAGAACCAGGTTCTCTTTGTGTTTCCTCTGAAAGTACTGATGAACCAAATTGTATAGCGATCTGGTCCTATATTAGTTTTGTACAGTGCTAAGTTTTTGTAAGTCCACCAAATAATAGAGTATCTGGTCCTTTATCGGGTTCTGCAGTGAATGCTATTTAGCAGAATGTATATAAGGCCGAGTATTTTTACGTGGAAAATCCCACACAAAGGGATCAAAAACCCACGACCTACACCTGTAGGCTTTTTACTTCACTAACTTGCAATCGCCTTATTACAAGCCACTTTACAATAACTCTATTGCAAAGACTTCAACTAACTTGTGATGCCCTCATCACAAGCCACTCTATGACTATCCTAGTTACAAAGAATTTGACTAACTTGTGGTATTTCTACCACAAGCCACTTTGTCACCCTACAGTTACAAAGGCTTTGACTAGATTGTGATGTTTCCACCACAAGTCACTTTGTCACACTACGGTTACAAAGGATTTTTCTTATGACTCAACCTAATCAATGCTTCTAAGAAATCTGGAAGAGTTACAATGAAGAATATATAACAAATACTCAACAACCTAAGGACTTAAGATATCTTCGATCTTGGATCAGGTCCGTGAGGTTGAAGCATCTTTGTTCTTAAGAGAGGTTCTTGAACACTCGAGAGAATATTTTCCTTTTCTAATTTTGCAAGCCTTGAACCTGAATCTTATGCCTTGCATAAGGTTTATACTACACAAGACATCCTTAGTGATGTCCAATCTCAATAGTGATATCCAATCTAAATAGAAAGTGGCTGATACACTTTCTACTGTACTGTCCGCTGCACTGTTGCAGGTAGTCACTTTCTGCAATTTCTTTCCAGCTGTACTTGGCTTGTACTTCTGTTAGAGAACCCTAAGGGACCAGGTCCCTATTGTGTTCCTCTTTGTATAGTTGAGGACAATCACTCAGTTGCGTTCCAGCTGTATAGTTGACTTGTACTTTTGTCAGAGAACTCTAAGGGACCAGGTCCATGTTGTGTTCCTCTTTGTATAGTTGCGGATAGTCACTTTCTGCAGTTGTGTTCCAGTTTTATAGTTGACTTGGACTTCTGTCAGGGATCACCAAGGGATCAGGTTCCTAATTTGGTACTTTTGCACACTGCCCAGATTGTCTTGTGTTGAGTCACTTGAATCATTGTACTTTAGTTGATCAGAGAATGAGTGGGCACTGGAAATAGTGCAGTGCGGTAGAATCTTCATTTCCAGCTGTGTCCAATTGAGTTTGTGCTGCCGTGAGGAACCCACAAGAGTATCAGGTCCTTGTTTGGGTTCCTTCCTTCTAAAGCTTTAATGAAGCTGTAGCAAGTTCATATTTGGCTGGAATCCGTTAGATGCAGTGTAATCCAAGTGAGTCAGGTTTCCTATCTGGTTCTTGACAATAAGTTTGTTAGATCATCAAAACACAAGACAAAAATATTGAAAACCTATCAATTTCCCCCTTTTTGATGATGACAAACTTAGCATTAAATACGAGAAGTTAGAGTTCAGAGAACCATATTGGACAAAAGGATACCACAGGTTCCCCCTGACTTTATGCCCTTACTTACACATGTTTCCTCATATGTTCCCCCTGTCTTTGTGCATGCAAATGCCAACACATAAGATTAACTCAAATTTCCTATAACTCAGTTCTACAGCACAATTTAGATTTGAAAGAAGAGTAACCAGCTCCTAAATGCCATGTAATCCCCTTCTTATATAATGTGGTGCATCACACATCTATAAACAAGACCCTGCTAGATACAGCTTGTAGACTCCCTAGGATAGAACTGCTCTGATACCATTTTTGTCACGCCCCGAACCAAGGGGGCGAGATCGGCATCTGGTGCCTAACTTATCATTGCGTACCAACTTGCGACTAAGGGACTCTGAACATATAATGTCATATTTTAGCCATGGTACACATTGCAAGATAATTTGTGAAGAAAAATATAAAACTGAATGGAAATTAACGCTGACTAAACATCAATATAAAGCTGGGCCGGTAAGGCCGTCATAACTACTACAGCTAACAAACCAACAAAATATACATATAAGGCCTACAAGCCCAATATACTGCACTAATGATATTCTCAAATTACACTTTAATTAAATTGTGTAAGGCGATTGGTGTCAAATATAATAACCCAACAAGGTTGGGGTCGAATCCCACAGGGAATAGGCGTGAAAATGTTACTCGAGTAGTGTGCTGCTTGACTTGGGTTGTAATTCTATTCCGTTAATTGTAACAAGAGAATGACATGATTGTGATCTGAAGAAATAACTAATTGTGGTGTTGAGAATATTAATAATTTGATTAAGGAAATCAAGGTTGTGTCTCCTTCAATGAAATGTAATGCTGTCAGTGTTAGTATGATATATTTCTAATGGAAGGTTCTTTAGATATGCAAATGATTTCTAAATGACTACCCAATATTTTTCAATAGTTGGGTAGTATTTCCTCTTTATGATTTTTCCAAATATAAAAGAGTTGCAATTAAGAGCAATCAATATATGCCAAATAAAACTCACTTATTCCTAAGCGATTCTATTAAACAAGATTTAAAGTCTTGAGTCTTTGATATTTACTTCTACCAAACTCTAACTCACGTTTCCAAGTAAAGAAAGAATTTAATGGCACTTGTTAATGTTTGCAACTACCAACAATAAATGAAGAATGAGAAATAAATATATATCAACCAACCATTATACATATATTCAATGTTAAATACCCCTTAACATAACACCCATTTATGGTCCACAACCTTAGTATTTAAAGTTAGCTACACATGCCAAAATACAAAAAGATGAGAATATTAAATGCCATAAATCTTATAAAGTGCAATATTCTTCACTCCTAAAGATTCAAAAAGAGAGGAATATTAAACGGTTGGAATGTAGCTCAAAAACAAGACAAGATGCCCCCACAAAACCCCAATATATTTATTTATAGTGGCCTAAAACTCGAGACCTATTTCGGACAAAAATACCCTTCCAGGTCAATTATGTGACCGCATATCTGTCGCATAACAGACATGCGGTTCGCATTCTTGTCAAAGCCATCGCATTCTCGAACCCTAGTTTTCAGGTAGTCGTCGCATCTTGGCTATGCAGTCTGCATTGTTGATTTGCGACCATATAATGTCACCGCATTTCCAGCTTCAGCAATTTCCACAACGGGTTTGCGATCCATTATGCGGCCCGCAAACCTGTTATGCAGTCGCATAATGGACCGCATTTCTTGCACCTAAATTTGGCCAACAGACTGTTGGGTTATGCGGTTCCTATGGGAAATATGCGGCCCTCATGTTAGATTTGCGGTCCGCATTGTTGCATCTGTGATCGCATTCTACCATTTTCTTGTCCTTTTGCGGCTTTTTGCTTTCATTTCCATGTTCTTGGGCCCTTACATCTTATATACTGCAAAACATTAAAATTACATAAGTATAAAAGATAATTACATTTAAAACAACCTAAAATCTAAGCAATTTGTATTAAATGTGATGAAATTCTCCGGCACATCAACACCCCCAACTTAAACTCTTGCTTGTACGCAAGCAACTAAAATGACACTATCCTATTCTAGACTCAATCTAAACGATATGAAACAATAGTAACCGTGGACGGTGTTAGTTGTCAGTACTACAAACATGCACTTTCGTTTATTTACCCTTCCTGAACCATCATTGTTATTTACAAAGTACCTAATCAACTCGTGAAACTTTGAGCCTCGACCAATTTGACAAAATGTTACTCTCAGCTGAGTGCACTTGCATTCGACTTCAAAAACTCAACTTTTGCCCAACCTCACAATTCATGTGCCCTCACTAGAAAGAAAGTCCCAACTCACAATATTTACAATGACAACAAAAGGGACGGATTCACCAAGACACTCACTCTCAAAAAGAGTTTCAAGTGTTACAACAAGCCATACCATAGCTTTGCCCTTATTTTAATTCATCGCTTTATTCTAAGAACATTCGATTAGAGATCCCATAAGGACTTTTTAAGCTTGTAATGTAGGTTTAAGGAAGGGTCGGATAAGCATTTGGGTACAAGTGACTACACCCTCCTTGAACACTACTCACATTTTTCTTTCTTGTTGTTCTTTGCTTCTTTTCAAATCACATAGCCCTTCTTAGCTCCTAATTTCCCACATTGAACCGCCTTAAATACCTCTCTAATTTTCTTCAAGACTCCACATTTATATATATACATACATCTCTTTTTATTTTCTTTTTCTTCTTTTCTCTTGCAAATTTTTTTTTCTTTTTATTTTTCTTTTGGAGCTTGAATAGTTTCATATCCTGAGGTATACTTTCCCACACTTACTGTACAACCTTGCCAATTTCTGGCTTTACACCACACCCCCAACTTAGGCTTTTAGCCTTATTCTCAATGTTCAAGGAGTGACGGGTTAAAAAGAGGGAATTATTTTACAAAAGGGGAAAGGTTTGTAGCGAGGTGGCCAAAGAAAAGATTAAAGGCTCAAGTGGGGTAACTAGTGATAATATCTATACAATGGGTAGCTTGAAAGGCTAACTGGTTTTTCAAAATTACAAAGACTGCCTAAGGTCTTTCTCCAACCAAATGTAATTATCATTAGCATCAAAAGACCAACCGGGCAAGTTCTAAATGGCAGAAGTAAACACAAGAATTATATATACGAAGACTCACACACATGACACATGAACTGTTTGGCTCAACATAGTTTTAGCCCTTGAGTCAACACTTAGCAACTCGAAGCTTTCATCATATTTACATGTATGACTCTAGGTAAACGTAGAGTCAAAGAGCGAGCCTCAAGTTCACAAAGTTGATTTCTTTTTTTTTATATCAACAGAAGGGCATAGGCTATTTACATGCACATATGCTTGAAACTAGGCAATTACACCATACCGGTCAAAATGTTTCATTCTACTGCCCTGGTTCTCCTATTACACCCTTAGAAAAGAACCCGGCGAAGAAAAACAAAGGGGGATTCATTGCTAATTACTAAAGATGAACATACAACTATATACTTGTAATTGTTTTTTTATATACAAAGATAACCTATGTACAAAAACCACACAACACAAGTATATACAAAATCACAACACAAGTATATATAAAAACCACAGAAGTTGGCTTATATAACACAAAAACATGTACAACAGTTTAATTCACAAAAAAAAGTTTGTACAAGGCTATCCCACCCCCAACTGAAAAGCATGCATTGTCCCCAATGCATAAGAATGTAAAACAAAGTTTAGGGGCTCCCTGAGGCGCACTAAGCGCTATGGGAGTTGGAAGCCGGCTGAATGATGGTGGGGTCACCCTTTGATGCTGAAGCTGGGACCGATGAGATCTCGGCCAGAGGAGTGACCTCTACTGATGGAGGAGGGATCTCTAACTGGCCCAACACTGGAGCTGGGGCCTGTGAGCTGCTAGCCTCGCCTACTGATAGCTGAGTGGTCTATGGATTGGCTTGGGAGACCATGTCTGCTAGCAAATGTTCTATCGCCTTCTGAACACCTACTTGTTCCTCCTCTGCAACTGTAGGGGCGGCAATCTTCTTACTCTTCTCTTGAGGACCTTCATCCTCATCGGACCATGAATCCTCATCAGTCTCTCCCTCGTCTGCCTCCCCACCTTCGAACTCTGCAGAGTGTCCGGAATCTTCCTTAGAATGGATGTTAATATGTGTAGGGGAAGCTAGAAGCTGGGAAGCCCCGACAGTCTGAGGTGAAGGGGTTGTCATCAAAGTAGAGAAATCAAGGTCTAATCCAGCCATGGCCGTGCCCGCTCCCTGCTCTTCTTCCTTGGGCATGAAGGAGGATAGATCAAACTCTGGAGTTTGCATTTTGTGGAGCTCAGTCTTCATTGTGGCAACATCATCACGGAGCTTTGGCAAGTCGCCAACCTCACCCCGCCCTATCTTTTCAACCTGCACCTCAAGCTGCTTCAGGAAATCTCCATGAGATGTTTGTTGCTTTTGGAGGGCCGTCACTGAGGACTGGATAGGGGTCAAAGCCTGCCTGATGAGTGTGGGGAGGTTCTTCAGAAGCTGGTCTACCTTAGCATTTCCATGTTGATCTAAGAGGCCGAGCCTTGAAACGGCTGGCAGTACAACAGAAGGTTGTGCATTGGTGGTCTGAGAGGTGGGTTGTGGAGTGGAAGTGGATGTAACAGTAGCTTGAGGAGAAACAGGAGTCTCAGAATCTGAGGGCTTTGTATCAATAGGAATCTAGGTCTGAACCTCTGGGGGAGCAATATCTATTGCATCATTAATGCGCGTGATATCAATATCCTTTAGCGCTTTCCCCATCTTGTCAGTGTGTGGCATTGGAGGGACTTCCACGGCCTTACAGAGGGCTGTGATCAAGCACGAATCTTTATGGAAGTGACGTAGTTGTCTGGTTGGACCGGATCCCTAACTCTCGGAAGATGAAGTCACCCACATCAATCTTTATCCCAGTCATAATGCATGCAATGAGAAGAGCTTTCTCAATGCTTATGTCAGTTTCATTTCGGGGTGGTATCAATCGAGAGGTGACAAAACTGAGCCAGAATCTACCTTCTCGTGTGATATATTCCTTGAATATTTTATGCAGAGGGTCAATCCAAGCAGGGTACCCTTGGATATCATTGACGCTATCCAACTACGCTCATTATCTTTGTTGGCCCATTTGGTATCATACTCCGCTGTGCTCGATCTCCAGTTTGGGAAGTAGAACTCATTTATGGTGTCACTGCTACAAAAAAACTGCTTCCCCCGAACCAAGACAGTATCACAGAAAACTTTGTTGCACTTGTGGTGAGGGGTCTTGGAGGCTCCATAGGATGCATAAAAGTCACGGACCACTATTTCATTGTAATCATCCGGCAGCTCAGTGAAGCACTCCTAGTTTCTAGCCTTAATGTTCTCCAGTATGTGAGGGTACTGCTCTTGTAGCCCTTTAAGACTTAGTTGTTGTTTGGCAAGGATTTTACGTTTTGTTAGCCCTTCTATATACAGCTCCCTAGAACCTTCGACCCCAAACCTGAGTTGGAAATCTTCTCCTCTTTTTCTTTTTGTCTCAGCTTGTAAGTCAACTGATGGCAAGGTCTCCTCCTCATCAGACTGGGAGGGATGTGCAACAGTAGGGTCCGGTCGTGATCATTTGGCTAGTTGTGCTTGACGACTAGTGAACACCCTTTTCTTGGAAGAAGATGTATGTTTCTTGGGAGCCATTTTTGCACAGAAATGAAGTTTAAGCAATATAGCAGACATCAGAAGAAAGAAAGAAAAAAAATTGCACAAAACATCAAGTATGACCGCATAACCACTATGCGGACCACAAATCTGTCGCAAAACTTTTGGCTGCTGAGATAAAAGAATTATACGATGGGTTATGCGATCGCATAACCATCGCATAACTAAATGCTTGGAAAGTATATTCAAACTATGTGATCACAAAGTCCACCGCAAAGATGGATTTGCGATTGCAGAATTGCCGTAAACAACATGTTACAGAAGCCATGAAACTGTTCTAGTATACGGTGGCTTTGCGATCTGCATATCATTTATGCGATGGCAAAGCCGCCGCATTTTTTCATATTCCTCAAGTGACCTAGGGTTTCCTATGCGACAAAAATGCGGACCGCAAATCGACTATGCGGTCCGCAGAAGTCATCGTTCTCAATATTTTGAACTCCACCCTCAACAATGGTGAACCTAATTTTACTACCCAGCACCCGAAGCCTAACTACTTATCCAAGAACCCCCTCACATTATGAACAAATACTCAAATACGAAGAGGAAAATAAAAGGAACAAAAACTAAAGGAAACAAAAATAGGAAAAACAAAACAAAATTTAAACTAAACTTTACATGGATGAAATCGGGAGAGGAGAACATACCAGTGATAGAGAAATGAGCACACTTGGGAGATGAATCCAACAAGTATTGTTTACTCTTTAGATTCTACTAGCCATTTGCCTTTCTCTTTTTTTCGTTTTGTTTTGTTTTCTTTCTGATAAAAAAAATTCTTTCCTTTTGTTTTACAAGTGTTTGAATGCTGGTGATATGCGAGGGATAGGGATACTTACCTTTGCAACCTTTGCAGTGGACAAGTCACTGTATAGCACTTTATGCAACCGCATAAGTGTTATGCGGTGGGTTCTATTTGAGTTGCTCATGGACACAATGCGGTACACTTGTGCGATCGCATAACTGAAATGTGGCCCACAAAGTGCACGTCTTCGCCGCATTTCTACCACCAAATTTTTCCAAACAAACTGTCCGGGTTTGCGACCAATATGCAGTCCGCATAGTTAAAATGTGACCACATATGTGTAGCAGACTTCCCATGGTGACTTTTCTTCCCTTTCACACGTAATTTTACCCAGTGTTATGCTCTTTTGAATCACCTGCACTCTAACACACACCTTCAATTTCTCAATTAAATCTATCAAACAAAAGTTAAAATTTAAAGGATAAAAATGGTCTTACCACACATGGGTTGCCTCCCATGAAGCGCTTGATTTAACGTCGCGGTATGATGAAGTTGGCCTTTCATTGGGTTCACTCATTGGTCGGGCACGGACTATCTTTGAGAGCCATCTGTTTACCAAGTGTTATTATCCATCTGTGTCCAAGTAGTGCTTGACTCGTTGGCCATTTACTTTGAAGGTTCGGAGCCCATCCTCCGGTTATAATTCCATAGCTCTAAAAGGGGAGACATTTACCACCTTGAACGGACCGAAGCATTTTGATATGAGCTTGCCCGGAAATAATTTGAGCCTTGAGTTGAAGAGCAAAACCAAGTCACCTGACTTGAACTCCCTTTCAAATTCTTTTTGTCATGGACAAACTTCATCCTTTCTTTGTACATAGCAGCACTTTCATATGCATGGAAATGGAATTCCTCCATTTCATTGAGTTGTGTTAACCTTAAGTTTGCTGCTTCAGCCCAGTCCAAGTTCAACCTTTTTAAAGCCCACATGGCTTTGTGCTCCAGTTCTATGGGTAAATGGCAAGCCTTGCCGAAGACTAACCGATAAGGAGAAGTGCCAATAGGGGTTTTGTACGCTGTGCGGTATGCCCACAATGCGTCATCTAGCTTCCTTGACCAGTCGGTCCTGTTTACTTTAACAATCTTTGCTAGAATATTCTTTATCTCCCGGTTGAAAACTTCAACTTGGCCAGTTGATTGGGGATGATAAGGTGTGGCCACCTTATGCTTGATGCCATATTTCTCCAGTAGCCCTGTGAAAGCATTGTTATAGAAGTGAGACCCACCATCGCTAAGAATGGCTCTATGAGTGCCAAACCGCGTGAATATGTTTATCTTTAAGAATGTGGTCACACTCCTTGCCTCATGGTTTGGTAAGGCAATTGTTTCAACCCATTTGGACACATAGTCCACAACCACCAAGATATATTTCATACCACAAGAGCTTATAAAGGGGCCCATAAAATCAATTCCCCACACATCAAAGATTTTTATCTCTATCACAAAGTGCATTGGCATTTCATGCCTCTTGGAGATTGATCCTTGCCTTTGGCATTGTCGCAAGCCTTGACCATTTGATTGGCATCATGATAAATCGACGGCCAATAATAACCACATTCAAGCACCTTTGTTGTCGTTCGATTGCCCCCATGGTGACCCCCAACCGGAGAGTCATGGCATGCCTTTAGAATTGGCATAATCTCCTCTTCTGGAACATACCTTCTGATGATGTTATCAGCACAAACACGGAACAAGAATGGTTCTTCCCAATAGTATTGCCGACAGTCTCTCAAAAACTTCTTCTTCTGATAAGATTCCAATCCATCCAAAATAAGGTCATCAACCAAGTAGTTAGCAGTATCGGCATAGAAAGGAGCAAAAATGTTAGATAATGCCAATATGTGTTCATCCGGGAAAGCATCGTTTATTTAAAAGATCTTCCTTTGGTCTCCCTACCTCTTCAAGACCTTGATAAATGATCTGCCACTTGATTTTCCATCCCTTTTCTATCTTTGACTTTGAAGTTGAACTCTTGCAACAACAGGACCCACCAAATCAAACTAGACTTTGCATCCTTCTTTGACATAAGATAGCGAAGAGTAACATGGTTTGTGTACACTATCACCTTGGATCCCAACAAGTAAGCCCGAAATTTCTCAAAGGCATAGACAATGGCAAAAAGTTCTGGCTTAGTCACCGTATAATTCATTTGCGCTCCATTGAGTGTCTTTCTTGCATAATAGACCGGGTGAAGAACCTTATTGGGATGTTGTCCAAGCACGGCCCCAATAGCTACACCACTGGCATCACACATGAGTTCTAATGAAAGAGACCAATCGGGTGTGACAATAATAGGTGTTGTGGTGAGCTTTTATTTCAATTCCTCAAAGGCTTTGAGGCACTTCTCGTCAAACACAAATTTTGCATCTTTCTCAAGGAGTTTGCACATAGGATTTGCAATTTTTCAAAAATCCTTGATGAAACGCCTATAAAATCTGGCATGCCTCAAGAAACTTCGGACACCTTTAATTGAAGTAGGTGGAGGAAGCTTGGAAATGATCTTGATCTTTTCCCGGTCAACCTCTATTCCATGTTTTCAAATTTTATTGCCCAAGACAATGCCTTCATCCACCATGAAGTGGCATTTCTCCCAGTTAAGCACAAGGTTAGTCTCCTTGCGTCTATTGAGCACTTGTCTAAGATTGTTAAGACAATGCTTAAAAAAGTTACCTACCACCGAAAAGTCTTTCATGAAAACCTTTAAAAAATCCTCCACCATATCTAAGAAGATGGACATCATGCATCTTTGAAAAGTATCCGGAGCATTGCACAAACCAAACGGCATCCGGCTAAAAGCAAATGTTCCATAAGGGCAAGTGAATGTTGTCTTCTCTTCATCCTCCAATGCGATGTTGATTTGGTTGTAACCAGAATATCTATCGAGAAAGCAATAGAATGACCTTCTCGCTAGCCGATCAAGCATTTGATCAATAAAAGGCATAGGGAAATGGTCTTTGCACGTGGCATTGTTGAGCTTCTGATAATCCATACACACCCTCCATCTGGTCACCGTTCTTGTTGGGATGAGCTCAATTTTATCCTTTTCAATCACAGTCATGCCTCCCTTTTTTGGCACACCTTGTACCGGGCTTACCCAAGAACTATCGGGAATAGGGTAGACTACCCCGGCATCCAACCACTTAATGATTTATTTCTTTACCACTTCTTGCATAGACGGGTTTAACCGCCGTTGATTCTCCACACTTGGTTTAGTCTCATTCTCCAATTGGATCTTTTGTTCGCAAATTCCGACGGGAATCCCTCGGATGTCCGCAATTGTCCACCCAATAGCTTGCCTATGCTCCTTCAAGACATCCAACAATTTTTCTACATGCACATCATTCAACAAAGAAGAAACGATTACCGGTAAACTATCATGTGAGCCAAGAAATTTATACCTCAAGTGTGGTAGAAGTGGTTTGAGCTCTAGTTGCGGTGGCTCAATAATAGAAGGTTTTGCGGGAGGAGTGGCTCTATTCTCCAAGTCAAGAGAGAGCTTAGCCGAAGCATAGGTGTAGGACCCAAGCCCCTCGAATGCATTGAATGATTCCATATACCCATCCATATCTTCACCATCGATGTTCACCAAAATAGCCGCCAACGCCTCACCAAGGCATTGTTCCTCCATCTTCATTTCAATCGCATCTTCCACTTCATCAATCACCGAGATGCTTTCATATTCATGTGGTAGTTTCATACCCTTGCTTGCTTGGAATGCAACCTCTTCATTATTTACATGGAATTTGATCTCATTCCATTCCGAATCCATTAATGCTCTTCCTGTGGCAAGGAATGGTCTCCCCAAAATGATAAGGATCTCTTTGTCAACTGCACAATCAAGGATTACGAAATCGGCGTGTAAATAAGACTTTCCCACTTTTACAAGCACATCATCGACAATTCCCACCGGTCTCTTTATGGAACGATCGGCCATTTGCAATCTCATACTTGTGGGCCTTAGCATTCCTAACCCTGCTTGCTTGTAAATGGCAAGAGGTATTAAGTTGATGCTAGCCCCATTATCACAAAGGGCTCTTGCAAAATCATGTGTCCCAATAGTACATGGAATGGTGAAAGCTCCCGGGTCTTCTTTATTTTGAACGGTGGATGTTGTAATGATGGAACTTACCTAGTGAGTCACATTCACCACTTCATTCTTAGTGGTTCTCTTCTTGGTAATCAAGTCTTTCAAATATTTAGCAAAACCCGGCATCTCTTGAAATGCTTCCACAAATGGAATATTCACCGGAACTGCTTAAGAATGTCATAGAACTTTTTGAGTTTGCTATCATCAACCGTTCTAGCAAGTCTTTAAGGGAATGGAGGAGGAGGTCTAGGAATAGGTGGTAGAGTTTTTGGTGTCTCTTTTACCTTTTCCTTTACCTCTGTCCGGTTTTCTTCTTGCATTTTCAACTCTTCCGAAACCTTTTCAACTTCAACAACACTTGTCTCTTCAACCTCAACCTCTTGTTCGGACTCTTCTACTTCAACCACTTTCTCACTCTCTCCTTGTAGTATCTTTCCACTCCGAGTAGTAATTGCCATGATATGAGAAGTTGGACCACTCTCACTACCCTTTGGGTTCGCAATTGTGTCACTTGGAAGTGTCCCTTTTTTCTTCGGAGTTTGTTCCCTAGAGAGAGATCTCATTTGCGTCTCCAATTTTTGAATGGATGCGGTATGAGAGCCAACAAGCTCGGTCATATTCCTCATAGAAGTGTTCGACTTCTCTTGATTTTGCAATACCCGTTCAAGCATGCTTTCCAACTTGGAATCACTTGAGGAACCTTGATTTGAATATTCAACCTTTGGAGGAACATACGGGTTGGAACTCCGATTTGAGAAGTTGTTGTTGTGATTATTCCAATTTCCTTGATTTGAGTCACCCTGGTCATTTCGCCACTGTTGGTTGCCTTGCCCTTGCGGGTTAGGCCACCATTAATTTTGATGTCCTTGACCTTGGTATTGTTGCCTTTGATATCCTCCTTGAGAGTTGTTTACATAGTTTGCCTCCTCAAAATCTTCATTTGATATGGGTTGCACATCCTCCACCACATTTACCTTCTTCGTTTGGCTTTCAGTGAACATCTTTGTCAATACATTGACATTGGTGGCAAGCCCTGCGATTACTTGATCTCTCTCTTGATTTTCCTTGATCATGTTGTTCAATGAAGGAGAACCATATGCAATTCCACCTGTGATGTCCTCTGAGTGCCATGCTTGATTATGTTGTGCCATTTTGTCAAGGATTTGTGTGACCCTTGCGAATGTCTTGTCCATAAAAGATCTATCAACTGCATTCTTGGCTATAGATTGGTTCATAGGATCTAAACCCATGTAGAATTTCTCCAACAAGATAGAATCCGGAAAACCATAATTGGGAGACCTCACCAAATATAACTTGAATCGATCCCATGCCTCATGTAGATGTTCTACCTGTACTTGCTTTAAAAAGAAAATTTTATCCCAGAGCTCAGATTTCTTACTTTGCGGGAACCATTTAGCTAATAATGCTCGGACAAGTTCAGGCTAAGAATGAATGGAATTTGGTGGCATGTTTTGAAGCCATTTCCTTGCGTCCCCAGCTAGTGAGTACTTGAACACCCTCAACCTTAGGGCATCATCAGAGACGTTGATCTTCTTATGCATCGCACACAAACCCAAGAAGTTTCTAAGATGTTGTATGGATCATCATTAGTGGAATTCGTAAAAAAAACCTCCGCTTTGAGCATTAGGATTAAACCATGTTCCACTTTAAAAGTTGCAGCACCAACAACCGGAGGTACAATAGCATTTGTATCCTTGATGTACTCATCTATGTCCGCAAAAAGATTTTCTTCCATTTCTTCCTCATATTCGGCCATGTCTTCCTATCAACACCAAGCAAAACAAGCAAAGTGTGATTGAATAGAATAAGACGTAAAGTAAAGCACACACTAATTAGTAATTTAAAATCGTAGTCCCCAGCAACGGTGCCAAAATTTGATACGCTCAAATTACACTTTACTTAAATAGTGTAAGGCGGTCGGTGTCAAATATAATAACCTAACAAGGTTGGGGTCGAATCCCACAGGCAATAAGCATGAAAAGGTTACTCGAGTAGTGTGCTACTTGACTTGGGTCGTAATTCTATTTCGTTAATTGTAACAAGAGAATGACATGATTGTGATTTGAAGAAATAACTAATTGTTGTCACACCTCCTTTTTCCGCCCCCGCGAGGGGTGAAGGAGTTTTTTCCAATTAAAGGACAAACGAAACGGGATTTGTTCGTTTATTTCAAAGTCGCCACTTGGGAGATTTAGGGTATCCCAAGTCACCAATTTAATCCCGAATCGAGGAAAAGAATGACTCTGTATTACAGTCCGCGAACCAGAAATCCGGATAAGGAATTCTGTTAACCCGGGAGAAGGTGTTAGGCATTCCCAAGTTCCATGGTTCTAGCACGGTCGCTCAACTGTCATATTCGACTTGATTATCTGATTTTATACAAATATGAACTTATGTGCAGATTTTAACTCTTTACCGCTTTCATTATTATTATTATTATCTTAACAGGAAACTGCAACGTTGTGAAAATGTATCTAGAACCGCGTCATAATCAATGTACTCGTGGTCGTCCACATACTTTCACTCCGTTGAGATTTGGATTTTGGTCACATAAATGTGCACCCGAGTTTAATAAGATAACATTATTAAATACGCGCCTAAAGCGATTAGCGTATTATTATTTTGTGTAAGGCCAGGGAGTTCGCTAAGCGGCCTATTCCGAGTTCTAAGTAATTATCACACACATTTTTTGTGAGGGCCCCGCAATCTGTGCGTTTTATTTGGCGAGGCTAGGCTCATTTTTATTTAAAAGGTCATCCTATAGTGGCTATGTTTTCTATTTTGTTTGCATCTAAAATAAATGCAAAGGTCCTAATTTATTTACATACCTATGAGTTATTATAGTTAAGTTTCGAACGTGATTTGAAAAAAAGAGGGACGTGATACGAGCAGTCCGTTTGGCAGTTATGGGCCCAGGCCCAGCGCACACTGTATGGACTGGACCTGGGCCATTCCTTTTCCGATAAGGGCCTGTTAATTCATTTGACTCAGGCCCAACATTTATAAGGCTGAAATGGGAACCGGTGTTATTTTATTCTAATGGTATTGTTGCAATTTATAACGAGGCAGCCTACTAAATGAAGTGAGATTAACTAGCAATGGATAGTTCAGCACTTAACATGCATTAGAAGAGATGCTAACCATAAACATAGCTAAAATTCAAGATATTGCTTACTACACTATCACCTTTTTTATCTACCAGCATACATACACAGTATGATATTAAGTTGTCATACATGACGTTTAGTTATACATGATGGCTACCTTCATTATCCTAATAGAAGATGTAAACTATTATACACAACTTAATGTTCAATATACAGACTATGTATGATTCAAAAAAAAAAACTTCAACTCTTCCTTTTTTGTATTCATGTTTCAACTTTCAGCTTACATTGACAGTGTATCAGTGGTGTACCTGGTATTGAGAAAAGCAAAAGAAGAAAGGAATGATCAGTGGAAGCAGTAGCATACACAGCAACAGCAGCAACAAGAGAAGCAGCACTCAGCAGCAAACAACCCAGCCGGCAGATGTTTAAAACCAATACAAACCCAGCAAGAAAATCCAATAATAACCAATAGGAGGAAACAACAACAGATTTAAACCAAGCAGAAGACCAGTGAACTATCAGACCAACGAAAAACCCAAAACAACTCAGCTGAAATAGTGTTCAATCAAGTATTTGCAGCCCAACAGCATCAAAAACAAATACAGGCTAACAGAGAAGGAAACAGATGCAGAAAAGCAGTAGCTTCTGATTGTTATGGTTGAAAAACCAGCACATTCTTAACTCTTTATTACTCTGAAACAGACCATCCTCTAAAGGTTGGAAGACCAACCTTGTTTTTTCTTTTCTTTCCTTTCTCCCTTAAAATTGTCCAGCCTCTAAACTTAACTGTCCAGCCTTAAAACCAATTTTTTCCTTTCCTTCCGGAATTAATCCTCTCTCCAAAAATCCTCCTTTTTCAAACAGTCCTCAATGAGCCTGTTTATAGACCAGCAATGACAAGCCCCCAGGCTACCTCCCCACTCTGCCCATACCCCTTAAACTAATTAAATGCCCATGATATTCCTGACAGACACCTCATACCGCATGCTTTTCTCCTTTTTTAATCAAAGTTATGGGTGTTTAACTTATTTTAATCAACCTCCCCCATGCCATTTAATCTTGTTCCCCACTATTGCATTAGTTTAATCCTATTTCAGTACCCTATTTTCAGCCCAACTTAAACTAAACATTTCTGATCTTTTCAAACCCCCAAACTAACCCTATTAAACCCTGATTATTACTGTATTACCCTATTGCAGCAGTAGGACATTTTGAACTTCTGAAAGTTCAAATTCAAAGCTGCCCTAAACTAAGTTCTAGTTAATGCATTGCAGTTACAAACCATACACAGATAATGTCAAACAATCCGATAAACGACAATTATTCGATCCATCATATGAAGCTATACGAATCAGAACATTTGAACATTCAGTCCTTTTAAACTAGTCGACGACATTTATCTAATCGACTATACTAATTATAACATATAACAAATAGTCGATCAAACAAACAACACAAATAGGGCATCAATTGTCTTTGACAATTTTGCACGACACAGGGAAACTATAGGCATTATCGATTCGACGACATTAATCATATTGAAATATGTATATCACTATACGTATTCAAACATAAATAGAATAACAATCGACCGAATAAAAGGTCTTACGGAGATGGAGAACAACTGACAAAAAATCTAAGAAATACGAAAACAAACTAATTAACCATGCCGATAAACTAAAATAAACTAAAACAAACAACAGAAAAGGAAAAGTGAACTTACTCTGAAAAGCTTAAACACAAACGACCCAGGCCCGAGCTGGATTTGCCCTTTTGAGGTCGAACAGATCTTAATCGACGTGTTCTCGATCGAGAACACTTCGATTAAGGTCTATTAGACCCCAACCTTCTGTTTAATCTAACCGGATTCCAAAAATTCTTGTGTTCTAGGGTTCAAATAGTCAGATTTGGGGTTTTGGGATTTGTGGGTAGATTCGGACCAAACCAAGCTTGGTTTGGTCATGAGTGAGGCTAGGGTAATGGCTGGTGTGAATCTGGGGTGGGTTGGTGTAGATCGGAGTTTTGCTCGAACCTTCAAACGAAGATTCGAGGCGATAGGGAATGATTCGAGGCAAGGGGGTAACAGATCCGTGTTCAGGGTGGTGATGTGCATCAGGGGTGTTACTTTGGTGGTCACTGGCGTCGTTGCCGCCGGGTTCACGGTGAGAGTGCACAGGGGAGGCTAGGGTTTGGGAGGTCTGGGTTTGGGTTTGGGTTTGGGACGATGAAGGGGGGTGTTCGGATGGGGGCGTGGGGTAAGGGTTTGAGTTTATATACGTAGTGGGTGGTTAGATCCTGGCCGTTGGATGAAGTGAGATCGAGGGCCAGGATCTTTCACTTAATGAGGAACGGTGTCGTTCCACCTAAAAGGAGGTCGGGCTGGTCCGGGGTTAAACGGGTCGGGTTTGGAAATGGGTTGCTGAAAGGGGTCTGGGACCGTTGGATTGGACTGGATGGAAGTCTCAGATCACATGCCCTATGCGGCGTCGTTTGGGTAAGTGAATGGCCTGATCTGGACCATTCATTTGAATCAATCAATGGCTCAGGATGGGGATGCTGATACGGCGGCGTTTGGGGCGTGCCTGGGAAGCCTGGTTTGGACTGGGTCGTTGCAAGTTGGTTTGGGCCTGATTTTTAAATTTTGGCCCAAATCCGGTATTTTCCTTCTTTACAACTAGACAAAATTCCTAGAAACCAAAATTAAACACACAAATATTAATTAATACCCCACAACAAATATCACACGAATTAAAACATTTTAGTAAAATTACGATGACAACAAAATGCATATTTTTGTGATTTTCGCTTTTAAATAACCAAATTATAATCAACTCGTTCCTAAATGTACCAATTATTCTTAAATGCATGCAACATATATTTTTTTGTATTTTCTAACTATAGCGAGGTGAGCATTTACGGACAGAACAATTATCAAAATGTCACATAAATCCTCAAAATTGTACCCGAAGGTAACTTGTTTTATTTCTTTTCCGATTTCTTTTGGAGTAGCTTCCGTGAAGCAAAAATCACGTGCTCACAGCTGCCCCTCTTTGTCCGAAAACTCAAAGAGTTTTCGTGCAAAGATAAAGTGAGCGGATAAGAGCGATTTTTGCCCTGTTGGAGTACCCCGTGTGAAGCATTTTTTGAGAAAGATTTAACTGAACCTTTGCTTCAAAGGTTTCCTACATATCCCTGGCTAAAGGGGAATCAGGTTAATGTAGTTCGGGAAGTTTTGGTAGCTGGGACTACTATGGGACTGCAATGTTACTGATGTTGCATGCTACTACCACTACTTACCGATCTCCTTGTTACACTGTGCTTAAAAGAAAACAAGAAGCTAGGCTAGACTACGGATGATGAGATCTCATCTATCTTCAACTTGTTCTTGTTGCCTTGCTTTCTTGTCGGCTTGTGTTTCTTCCGGTGCTTTTCTTCCGAGAACTTGGGGATGACACTGGCCTTTTGCTTTTCTGAATACCAGGTTTCCTCATTTTGTTCGGTCCGCTGGGGATATGGCTTTCTTCATTAAGCTTTTCGGCGGTTCCTCTGGGGATACGGCTCTCTTCATCAGATTTGTTATGATGGGCATAATTTAATGTTCACAGGCCGCTTCTTTCAAGACGCGTCTTTTCTTCCTTTTGACTCATACGCTTGAATTTGTGCTGGGACCTCTTGTTGCCACCTTCTGCTTTCCGGTGGTGGGGATTTTTATTGTTTCCCGCTGGAGATTCCTGTTGTAACCTTCTGCCTTCCGGTGGGGTTACTGATTTCAAGATCTGAAGTATAAGACTCAAAAGTATTCCTTTCATTATACGGGTGGGCGCCTGAATACAAAAATATGAAATATATGCGCGCATTATACTGGTGGGCGACCTAGAACATGAAAATCAGAAATGTATGCCCGCATTATACTGGTGGGCGACCTAGAACATGAAATGAAAACACAGAAAAATATTCCCGCATTATACTGGTGGACGACCTAGAACATGAAATGAAAAGACAAAAATGTATTCCCGCATTATACTGGTGGGCGACCTAGAACATGAAATGAACTTACAAAAATGTATTCCCGCATTATACTGGTGGGCGACCTAGAACATGAAATGAAAACAGAAAAGTATTCCCGCATTATACTGGTGAGGACGACCTAGAACATGAAATGAAAAGACAAAAATGTATTCCCGCATTATACTGGTGGGCGACCTAGAACATGAAATGAACTTACAAAAATGTATTCCCGCATTATACTGGTGGGCGACCTAGAACATGAAATGAAAACAGAAAAGTATTCCCGCATTATACTGGTGGGCGACCTAGAACATGAAATGAAAAGACCAAAATGTATTCCCGCATTATACTGGTGGGCGACCTAGAACATGAAATGAACACAGAAAAATATTCCCGCATTATACTGGTGGACGACCTAGAACATGAAATGAAAAGACAAAAATGTATTCCCGCATTATACTGGTGGGCGACCTAGAACATGAAATGAACTTACAAAAATGTATTCCCGCATTATACTGGTGGGCGACCTAGAACATGAAATGAAAACAGAAAAGTATTCCCGCATTATACTGGTGAGCATCCTAGGACATGAAATGAAAAGACAGAAATGTATTCCCACATTATACTGGTGGACGACCTAGAACATGAAAATCAGAAATGCATGCCAGCATTATACTGGTGGGCGACCTAGAACATGAAAATCAGAAATACATGCCCGTAGTATACTGGTGGGCGACCTATTTAATTAAGACATAAAAATATTTGAGTTTGCTTCCTCGTTCCTCCGAGAAATTTTGACAATGGCAGAAAATTTCCTACCCCGGTTTTGGTGACCTTACTTGTGGCATGTCCTTCTGCCATCATCAATTTTTATTTTCCTGTAGAAATCAAAGAGAATCTTGTTAGTTTTAACACGGTGAGTGATCGTGTCACTCCTGCTGGGGGATGATTGTTCATTTCCCTTTCCCTTGCTCTGTGCTCCCAAAAACTGGTTGGGGGATAAATTTGCTTGCTGGGGATGATATATGTGCTGGGGATGAATTTCTGCTGGGGATGGTTTTCCATTTATCCCTTCCCCGCTCTTTTGTTTCACAACATGTTGTGGGCGTCTCCTTCAACTTCAAAACTACTCCCTTGTTTATTTTCTCACAGCCCTACAGGACATAACATGTTATCACCTGGGGATAACGTTGTTGAGGATAGGATGGTTAGGGTTATCTTGCTGCGGATTAATTCCCTTTTCTTCCTTTTCCTTTTCGTGGTGTTTGACCACCTTGGACCTTGGTCCATGATTTATTGCAGTTCTTGCTGGGGATCTTTTGGAACTTGGTCCACAAGTCCTTCAACCGTCGTTTTCTTCATGTTCCCCTTATCTTTCTAAGCTAGTTTGTCATTTGGTTTTGCAACGAACGCCTTCCGTCCTATTGCCTTGGCTTTGGCCTGTGCCCTTCGCACTTTGCTTTGTACCATTTTGGCCCCTGGTAGTAAACTCTGAAAGGTCCTTCTCAAAACGAATTTCTGGAAAAGTCTTTTAGATAAAGAAACGAAAACGATAGAAAAGAGAAAAATCTTTTTGAACAAATGCTGGGGGAGGAAGAAGAAAAGGAAAGAACTTATCTAGATGGTATGACTGGTCCCTATGATCATGTCGTGCATTACAGATTACCTGACCTAGTCTATTTGTATCAATCAATCTGCCTGATGGCCTTACTTGCTGGGGATAAATAGGTGCCCACCTCTTCGCAAATGCGGATCCTTCTTGCCAATGTATCTTGTCGTCTTATAGTGCCCTTCGAGGGGTTTTCACTAATAAGACTCTCTCTTTTCTCTCAGCTCTCGTCGCCTTATGGTGCCTGTGAAGGTTTTCACCGATAAAACTCTCTCGTTTTATCTCTCTCATCTTTCGTCGCCTTATGGTGCCTGCGAAGGTTTTTACCGATTAAGACTCTCTCATTTTATCTTTCAACGGGGGATTGGAGTGTTGCCGATGTGACTCTCTCTTTTGGAGATTCTTTTCGGTCATCAATTCATTTCCGGTTTATGACCCTCTTCTTTGCTGGAGATCAGCGTATTATTCTTGGCTTCCATTGGCCTGACTTGACACCTCTCAGATATTGATCGGGAGGTCTTTTTGGACATCGATGTTGGTTTTGTGTGTCAAATTTTTTAACATAACTTTGATGGGTAAAAGGTTACAACTCTTGGAATCAAACCCTTTTTGGAGTTTCAAAAAAACATAACTCCTGCCCCAGTTTTCTTGCTTGGGGAATTTTATATTTGCACTATGTTGAGCTAATGCACATTATGCACACTATGCACACTATGGTGCACTATGACCGAGCCGTGAGGCGCCTACGTATCCTCTTTGAGGAATCAGGTCAAACGTAGTTCCTGCGTTCCTTTGTTTTTCTTATGATCTTTATCTTGTTTTCATTTTTCTTTTAATTTCTTTTATTTTTTTTTTCATATCTTTTTCCTATTAGTGATTCCAAAAGAGGGGTATGAAAGAATAACTAAGGCTCAAAGGGGGGAAGCAAAGGTTAAAAGTGTTTGGATAGAAGAAAGAATTGCCTCCGTCATTTCATTATCCAATAAGTACCAAATACAAACAAACGAACCAATAACTACCATAATCAAAGAAATTACGCATTATATCTTTTGGCTGCATCAGAATTGATAGCCATGTCGACACATCTTCCCTCGATATCTGTTAGACACAAAGCATCGTTGGAAAACACTCTGGTCACGATATAAGGCCCTTGCCAATTTGGGGCGAACTTGCCTTTTGCTTCGACCTGATGCGGGAGGATCCGTTTCAATACTTGCTGCCCTACTTCAAATTTTCTGGGGTGCACCTTCTTATTGTATGTTCTTGCCATTCTTTTTTGATACAACTGGCCATGACACATTGCTGCCAACCTTTTTTCATCTATTAAGTTCAGCTGCTCTAGTCGAGCTTTGACCCATTCATCGTCGTCAATCCCGGCTTCAGTGACAATTCGGAGGGATGGAATTTCAACCTCCGCTGGTATTACTGCTTCAGTTCCGTATACCAACAAAAAAGGAGTTGCACCTATGGAAGTCCGGACTGTAGTGCGATAACCCAACAAAGCAAAGGGTAGTTTCTCGTGCCATTGTCTAGATCCTTCCACCATCTTCCGCAGTATCTTCTTGATGTTCTTATTGGCTGCTTCGACCGCTCCATTCGCCTTGGGACTATATGGGGTGGAATTGCGGTATGTAATCTTAAACTGTTGGCATACCTCTCTCATCAGATTGCTGTTAAGATTTGCACCATTATCCGTGATGATTAGTTTTGGGACCCCAAATCTACAGATGATATGGGAGTGAACAAAATCCACCACTGCCTTCTTAGTTACCGACTTGAAAGTTTTAGCTTCAACCCACTTGGTGAAGTAGTCAATGGTCACCAGAATGAACCTATGGTCGTTGGTTGCTGCCGGATCAATAGGCCCAATGACATCCATCCCCCATGCGATAAATGGCCATGGTGCTGACATTGTATGCAATTCTGTCGGCGGAGAATGAATCAAATCTCCATATATCTGACACTGATGGCATTTCCTCACGAAAGTGATACAGTCATACTCCATAGTGAGCCAATAGTACCCTGCTCGAAGAATCTTCTTTGCCAATACATATCCGCTCATATGTGGCCCACAAATTCCAGCATGTACCTCTGACATAACTGTCGTGGCTTGACCGGCGTCTATACATCTTAGCAATCCCAAGTCTGGGGTTCTTCAGGACAACACTCCTCCACTGAGGAAGAAACCATTTGACAAACGCCGAAGGGCTCTTTTTTGGTCCCCAGTGGCCTACTCCGGATATATCCCCATCTTGAGGTACTCCTTTATGTCATAAAACCATGGCTCGCCATCTACTTCCTCCTGTACCACGTTGCAATAAGCATGCTGACCACGAACCTGGATGTGCAAGGGGTCAACATACATTTTGTCGGGGTGGTGCAACATTGATGCTAAGGTGGCCAATGCATCGGCAACCTCGTTATGAACTCTCGGGATATGTCTAAATTCCATTGATCGAAATTGCTTGCTCAGATCGTGCAAACATTGTCGATATGGTATGAGTTTCAAATCCTGTGTTTCCCACTCACCCTGAATCTGATGCACCAGGAGGTCCGAGTCTCCCAAGACCAAAACGTCCTGGACTTCCATGTCTACAGCTAGTCGCAGACCCAAAATGCATGCTTCATACTCGGCCATGTTGTTGGTACAATAGAAGCGTAGCTGAGCTGTAACGGGATAATGACGTCCTGTTTCAGAAATGAGTACTGCTCCTATTCCAACCCCTTTCGCGTTTGCGGCTCCATCAAAGAAAAGCTTCCAGCTTGGTTCCTCGGGTAATTCCAGCTCACCTGTGTGTATTACTTCCTCATCTGGGAAATACGTCCTCAAAGGATCGTATTCTTTATCAACGGGATTCTCAGCCAAGTGATCGGCCAGCGCTTGGGCTTTCATGGCCGTCCTCGTCACGTAGACGATATCAAACTCTGTGAGCAAAATTTTCCATTTTGCTAACCTCCCTGTAGGCATAGGTTTCTGGAAAATATACTTTAATG
The DNA here is from genome assembly GCF_000715075.1 of Nicotiana tabacum. Taxonomy (NCBI): domain Eukaryota; kingdom Viridiplantae; phylum Streptophyta; class Magnoliopsida; order Solanales; family Solanaceae; genus Nicotiana; species Nicotiana tabacum. The sequence goes on from NC_134087.1 coordinate 161,462,973, forward strand.
GGTCCAAACGGGAGATGAGATAAGTAGTATACAATGACAAGTAGTGCTTCAACTTCTAATCCACCCATGTTAGGGCGCAACATGTCCTCTCGAGTTGAGTGTACTTGACCTCATACACTGTGAACTTCTTGCTAAGATAATAAATGGCCTGCTCGTTCCTTCCTATAACATCGTGTTGCCCCAGCACGCAACCAAACGAATTCTCCAAGACCGTCAGATAAAGAATTAATGGCCTCCCTGGCTCAGGTGGAACCAACACAGGTGGATTGGACAGATACCCTTTAATCTGGTCAAAAGCCTCTTGACACTGTGCCATCCAGTCTACCGCGGCGTCTTTCTTCAGCAGCCGAAATATGGGTTCACAACTCGCCGTGAGTTGAGCGATGAACCTGTTGATGTAATTTAGTCTCCCCAACAGACTTATTACCTCTGTTTTGTTCTTTGGTGGTGGTAAATCTTGGATGGATTTGATCTTGGATGGATCCAATTCAATACCCCGTCGACTGATGAATGCTAACAGCTTTCCTGATGGAACCCCAAAGGCGCATTTGGCCGGGTTGAGCTTAATATCATACCTTCAAAGTCTTTGAAAAAATCTCCTTAGGTCTGCTACATGGTCTTCCTGACGCCAAGACTTTATGATCACATCATCTGCGTACACTTAAATTTCTTTGTGTATCATGTCGTGAAACACAGTAGTCATTGCTCGCATGTATGTTGCCCCAGCATTCTTCAGTCCGAATGGCATTACCCGGTAGCAGTAAGTTCCCCATGGTGTAATGAAAGCTGTCTTTTCCGCATCTTCTTCGTCCATTAAGATCTGATGATATCCTACATAGCAGTCTATAAAGTATCCGATCTCGCGCCCAGCGCAATTATCGATCAGGATATGGATGTTGGGCAATGGAAAATTATCCTTAGGACTTGCTTTGTTGAGATTGCGGTAGTCAATGCATACCCTGATTTTCCCATCCTTCTTCGGCACTGGTACCATATTGGCCAACCAATCGGGGTATCGAGTGACCCGAATAACCTTCGTCTGCAGCTGCTTAATCACCTCTTCTTTGATCTTCACGCTCATCTCTGTTTTAAATTTCCTCATCTTTTGCTTGACCGGAGGGTATGCCGGGTCAGTGGGCAACTTGTGAACCACTAGATTGGTGCTTAATCCCGGCATATCATCATATGACCATGCAGAAACATCTTTGAACTCCATGAGGGTTTTGATTAATTCCTCCCTGACGTTTGGCTCAATGCGGATGCTGATTTTGGTTTCTCTGACATTATCTGCATCCCCTAGATTCGCAGCCTCAGTGTCATTCAGATTAGGCTTGGGTTTCTCTTCAAATTGGCACAGTTCTCGGTTTATTTTTCGAAGGCTTCATCCTTGTCATATTCAGACTCATCGTCACAACCGACCTCTTGTATCATTAAGTCGGAGTCGGATTGATTTATTAGACTAGGTCGAAGTTTCGCTGTGCATGCCATATCATTAGAACCAGTAAAAAGAGAACTGTTCAGAAAGAAAAAGAACAAAACAAAATTAAAATGAGACAAGAGAAGAGAATTTTATTAAAATTGCGGGATAATAGGGTTCACGCTTTTACAAAATAAAATGAAATTTGGACTACACCCTGGAATAATCCGAAATAAGAAAGCAAAAATCAAAGCCTACTACCAGGACTCCCCCAGATAGGAAGAGGAGTAACTGTCCAATTACTGGTTTTGGCCCCAGGCCCCACAAACTGTATGTCTACTCTGCTGGAACCCTCTCCAACTTCTACCATATTGACATCAGCGAATAGCCTCTCGAAACTCTGATTCAAATCCCCGTCCATCCCAATCAATGGTCTGAGAATTTTTGGGACCGGTGACCCCTTGGAACTTGCTCTAGTAAAGGATCTTGAGAGACGCGGTATTGGTTTGGGAAGAAACAAAACTCTCTTCTTCATTTTCCGCGCTCACTTTACATCTGTCGCAGTCGGTTTGAACCCCAGTCCAAAGGTCTCCAAATTCTTGGGCAAAGAGATAGGTTGGACAATCCTCTGAAGCTCATCCCCCAGGCCTTTTCCCGGCACAAACCCATTACCCAGCATTTCTGAAACCATCATGACCGTTACGGAAGCTACCCTAGGGTGCTGAATGATCTCACCCTCGGAAATCTTGTTTGCCGACACTGCATCGAAAATCTGGTAAACCTAGGGACCTTTGTCATCATTGGTCTCTATGAAGGGCACAATGGCCCCTCTCATGGTGCACGCAGTGTCCTCGCCGTACAGTACAACCTCTTGTCTATCCCACTCGAACTTCACCATTTGATGCAAGGTGGATGGCACTGCTTTAGCTGCGTGGATCCACGGTCGTCCCAACAGAAGGTTATAAGATACTGCGGCATCTAATACTTGGAACTCCATGGTAAACTGGACCGGACCGATGGTCAACTCAAGTATAATATCCCCCTCGGTGGCTGTTCCATTTCCGTCAAATCCTTGGACGCAAATGTTGTTCTTGTGGATTCTTCCGTGGTCGATCTTCAACTGGTTCAGGGTGGATAATGGACAAATATTGGCACTTGAGCCGTTATCCACCAATGCCCGAGTAACTGCCGAATCTTCACATTTGACAGTTAAGTAAAGAGCTTTATTATGTTTCGTTCCCTCCACTGGCAGATCATCCTCTGAGAATGTTACCCTGTTCACCTCAAAAATTTTGTTAGCAATCGTTTCAATATGGTTTACAGAAATCTCGTTGGGCACATGAGCTTCATTCAGTATCTTCATCAGGGCCCGACGATGTTCATCTGAATGGATCAGTAATGATAACAGCGAGATATGGGCCAGTGTTTTCTTCAACTGTTCGACCACGGAGTAATCCTGCACTTTCATCTTCTTCAAGAATTCCTCAGCTTCTTCTTCTGACACAGGTTTCTTTGTTAAGCTGGGTTGGGTCTTCTCAACTCCACTAGAGCAAAACACCGTCCTGATCAAGTCAGTCCCTACGCCTCACAACTATCCTCCTCCACTTGTTTTCCCTTGTACATCACCACCGCCTTTTCATACTTCCAAGGCACGGCCTTGCTATAAATCATTGGCTATTGGACTACCCGCTTTATGGTGACCAGTTCACTGCATACCCCTTTCAACACAACTGCGGGTGTGGGTGATGTCCCTGATATTACCAATTTGGCTGGCTCTGGTTTCTTTGTTGTGGTGGACGGACTCTTTCCCAATATCACTACTGGCTTGACACTTTCCCCTTGCAACTGTACCCCTGGTCTTACACCGGTCGATTCTTCTTTCGGAGCGGCTTGGATTGTCATCACTGTCTGTGAGGGTTTCTTTGGCTCTCCTCCCTCGTATACCAGCTCGATCATGTGAGCTTCGTGGTGTACTGGCAATGGGTTTTGGTTGATGTTGGGCGCCTCCGGCGTCTGGACTTTGATCTTATTAGCATCAATAAGATCTTGTATTGCATGCCTTAACTTCCAACACTTTTCGGTATCATGCCCCAGCATTCCTGAGCAGTACTCACAGCTTATTGATCGGTCCAAATTTTGGGGTGGGGGATTTGGTCCTCTAGTCTCGACAGGACTTACTAAACCTAATTGCCTCAATTTGTGGAACAAGGCGGTGTAGGTTTCTCCCAACTCAGTAAAAGCTCTATGTCTCTGTAGCCTGTCATTTCTAGCAGCTTGATTTCCCCGAAAGCCTGCCCCTAGAGGGTTTCTGTATGCCTTTGGTGGAGGATAGGTGTTTTGTGGTGGTGGGTAGGTGTTTTGTGGTGGTGCATATGTGTTTTGGGGAGTCGGCGCGCGCCATTGCGGGCGAACCGGAGGTTGAGTGTATGTTTGGGCTTGGTGCACAGAGACGTGTGGTTCTTGAGGTGGATAGTAGTGTTGTGGCGAGCTGTATGGGTAGTTTGGCCTGTGGGGGCTGGGTCGGTTGTAGTATTGTTTGCCGGACCTTGACCAACTGCTTGCCTCAATCGTGGCGATTTCTTCTTTCTTCCTCCTTCCCAGGGCACCTCCCGTGCCGCTCTGAATAGCCTGGGTTGTTGCCTTGAGCGCTGAGTATCTCAGACCCTCCTCTATCATGACCCCTATCTTTACTACTTCATTGAAGGATTTTCCAACCGTCGTCACCAAGTGACCAAAGTAAGTTGGATCCAGTGTTTGCAAGAAGTAGTCCACCATTTCTCCCTCTCTCATGGGAGGATCAACTCGGGTTTCCTGTTCTCTCCAGCGGAAACCAAACTCACGAAAGCTTTCCCCGGGCTTCTTTCTGGTCCTCAGCAATGTGAGACGGTCAGGGACTATCTCGAGATTGTATTGAAAGTGACCCGCGAAAGGCTGCGCTAGATCATCCCAAGTGTACCATCTGCTGGAATCCTGCCTGGTATACCATTCCAATGCCGATCCACTCAAGCTTTGACCGAAATAAGCTATCAGCAGCTCATCTTTGCCGCCTGCCCCTCTCATTTTGCTACAAAAGCCCCGCAAATGTGCCACGGGATCACCGTGCCCTTCATACAAATCAAACTTAGGCATCTTGAACCCAGCCGGGAGTTGGACATCCGGGAAAGGGCATAGATCCTTGTAGGTCACGCTGACCTGGTTGCCCAATCCATGCAGGTTCTTGAAGGATTGCTCCAGGCTTTTGAACTTCCTCATTACCTCATCTTGCTCTGGGACCTTAACCGGCTTTTCAATCTCCGCCGGTACCTCCAAGTGCGGATTGTAGGTATGGGGTTCTGGTGCATTGAATGTGGGTTCAGGGGGACAGTATTGCGTACCATGAGCCTGAAACAACGGCTCGCTGGTTAACCTTTGCAGGGTGGCTGATGTGGGTCCCATAAAAGTGGGAACATTTGGTGTTGGGAGAGGTTGATGGGGTGGTGGAGCTTGGGAATCATGGGGGCTTCGCTCCTGATGATAGCGGTGATTCGGGAGGCTTGTTGAAGGGCCAGAGTGAGGTTATTCCGGCATATGCCCTAGTGGTTCAGGGCTCTTTTGTGCTTTGGCCAAAGCTAACTGCATTGCATTCATCTCTAGTCCCATCCTTTCTATCTTCTCCATCGCTTCTTTCAGCAACTGGCTTACCGGCCTTTCTTCCTCGGTACTATTTTCTGAAGTAGTCATGCTCGTTGTTACCGGTCCTTTGGATCTGGTTTGATAAGGGTGTGTTGCCAGAATGCTTTAACAACTAACTGTCTGATATTTGTGGAAAACAACAAACTTGTTATCGTTAGAATTTAACAGATTTGATAATAGCACATTGGGGATGCAATGCTCCTAGGCAGTAAACCATTTCTAACATGCTTTGCTTCAAACACATGCGTCATCCCGGCTTGCTTATTTGCCCCTTTAAAGTACTTTTGGGAACCCCTGTATTTCTTTCAATTTTTTTTCTTCTTATTTTTTCTTTTTTCCTTTCTTTTTTTTCCTTTCTTTTTAATGGCGGTCGAATCTTATGTGGATTTCCTACGTATCACGTCCCCGCGTGAATCAGACCGGGAGTAGTTCAGCCCAATAAAAGATAAACAATAATAAACATTTTTTTCACAATTTTCATATTAAAACGAACTGGGTTTCAAAGGTTTGAAGATGACCTACAAACTCGAAAATCAAACAGCCCACATATTCTAATCAAAAGATTTACAAACTCCAAAACAAATGGCCAGCTTCCTTTCTCCGTTTGACAAATGCAACCAAACGGTTATTTTTGCAAATGTGGCCCCTTCCAAATTTCACATGAATTTTGAGGCCGGGGAGGATTATTTCATGACACTTTACAAACTCGTCCGTTCTTTTTCCAAAATAGCCTTTCGACAACTGAAAGATATTCTAAGGCTATTTCGGCAAGAACGGTTTAAGACGCGACTGAAGCTGGCTCGGCTTATTTTTGACTAAAAATCCAAACAGTATTCACCTGACCGCTGACTCTTTGTTTTTTTTTCAAATTACAATAAAAACCTGGTGTTGCAATCACGGCCCTTCAGCGCCTCGGGGACGAAGATGTTTAAGGTTGTATGGGTCAACTGGACCAAAATCCTAAAACAATGTTCCAAAGTTGGCTGTTTATGCAAAGTCAGCCCTCCGGCGTCCCTTTCGGGAAAATTCGGCTATGTCTTGATAAAACAGCGTCACCCGACTTCTTAAAAATTTGACATATATATTTTGTTTTGCTATTTTTTTGTAAAAGGAGAGATTGGACATTACCCGACTTATTTATGACAAAATTAAAATTTTGACATGTTTTTTGTTTATTTATTTATTTTTGGCTATTTAGCAAAAGAGGAGGTTGGACCCGATGAGGGTTGCCTACGTATCTCACATCCGGTGAGAATCAAACCCGCATAGTTCGGGTAAGAAAATTAGCTAAATCACGAATCCAATTCTCTTTCCTCAAAAATCAAAATTATTTGGACATTGGTTTTCTCAAATGAGCAGCTCAAAATTCCCGTTATCACCCACCGGTCAACATGCAAATTCGAAGCAAATTAAATGCGCCAACACACAAGATGCAACAAGATGGTCTTTTTTGTTCCAGGTTGTTATTCCTAGATGGGCCCAACCCCTGTGTTGAGCCCCCTAAGTTAGATACAACGTGACGCAAATAAGCGTTTTCCTACTAGGGATCTGGCATGAAGTCATGTTTTACTAAGTTTCAAACTGGGCTTTGTTCTAGACTGTGTACCCGAGCGGACAACTCGAGTCGAGGAGGGGGCTAGTACCGGGGACCCGCGGGATCGTCCGGCTTTGTAACTTGTCCGGCCTCTTTCTTATTTCAGGTATTGACACTAACAGAATAGGGAGTCTCGACCAGCGAGCTTCTCCCCGGAGGTAAGAAGAGAAGGGTTTCGGTACAATTTATATACAGTTCAAATAATATCAAAGCGGTAAAAACATCATTTAGCACATTGAGCCCAAACATGTAACAAAATAAGATAAAACCGAATATAACAATTTATCTAAGCTCGAATTTCTAACCCTGAACCAGTGGTTCTGGGTTAATATCCCCAGCAGAGTCGCCAGAGCTTTCACACCTCCTTTTTCCGCACCCGCGAGGAGTGAAGGAGTTTTTTCCAATTAAAGGACAATCGAAACAGGATTTGTTCGTTTATTTTAGAGTCGCCACATGGGAAATTTAGGGTGTCCCAAGTCACCAATTTAATCCCGAATCGAGGAAAAGAATGACTCTGTATTACAGTCCGCGAACCAGAAATCCGGATAAGGAATTCTGTTAACCCAGGAGAAGGTGTTAGGCATTCCCGAGTTCCGTGGTTCTAGCACGGTCGCTCAACTGTCATATTCGGCTTGATTATCTGATTTTATACAAATATGAACTTATGTGCAGATTTTAACTCTTTACCGCTTTCATTATTATTATTATTATTATCTTAACAGGGAACTGCAACGTTGTGAAAATGTATCTCGAACCGCGTCACAATCAATGTACCCGTGGTCGTCGACACACTTTGACTCCGTTGAGATTTGGATTTGGGTCACATAAATGTGCACCCGAGTTTAAGAAGATAACATTATTAAATACGCGCCTAAAGCGATTAGCGTATTATTATTTTGGGTAAGGCCATGGAGTTCGCTAAGCGGCCTATCCCTAGTTCTAAGTAATTAACACACACATTTTTTGTGAGGGCCCCGCAATCTGTGCATTTTATTTGGCGAGGCTCGTCTCATTTTTATTTAAAAGGTCGTCCTATAGTGGCTATGTTTTCTATTTTGTTTGCATCTAAATAAATGCAAAGGTCCTAATTTATTTACATACCTATGAGTTATTATAGTTAAGTTTCGAACGTGATTTGAAAAAAAGAGGGACGTGATACGAGCAGTCCATTTGGTAGTTATGGGCCCAGGCCCAGCGCACACTGTATGGACTGGACCTGGGCCATTCCTTTTCCGATAAGGGCCTGTTAATTCATTTGACTCAGGCCCAACATTTATAAGGATGAAATGGGAACCAGTGTTATTTTATTCTAACGGTATTGTTGCAATTTATAACGAGGCAGCCTACTAAATGAAGTGAGATTAACTAGCAATGGATAGTTTAGCACTTAACATACGTTAGAAGATATGCTAACCATAAACATAGCTAAAATTCAAGATATTGCTTACTACACTATCACCTTTTTTGTCTACCAGCATACATACACAGTATGATATTAAGTTGCCATACATGACGTTTAGTTATACATGATGGCTACCTTCATTATCCTAATAGAAGATGTGAACTATTATACACAACTTAATGTTCAATATACAGACTATGTATGATTCAAAAAAAACAACTTCAACTCTTCCTTTTTTGTATTCATGTTTCAACTTTCAGCTTACATTGACAGTGTATCAGTGGTGTACCTAGTATTGAGAAAAGCAAAAGAACAAAGGAATGATCAGTGGAAGCAGTAGCATACACAGCAACAACAACAACAAGAGAAGCAGCACTGAGCAGCAAACAACCCAGCCGCCAGATGTTTAAAACCAATACAAACCCAGCAAGAAAATCCAATAATAACCAGTAGGAGGAAACAACAACAGATTTAAACCAAACAGAAGACCAGTGAACTATCAGACCAACGGAAAACCCAAAACAACTCAGCTGAAATAGTGTTCAATCAAGTATTTGCAGCCCAGCAGCATTAAAAACAAATACAAGCTAACAGAGAAGGAAACAGATGCAGAAAAGCAGTAGCTTCTGATTGTTATGGTCGAAAAACCAGCACACTCTTAACTCTTTATTACTCTGAAACAGACCATCCTCTAAAGGTTGGAAGACCAACCTTGTTTTTTCTTTTCTTTTCTTTCTCCCTTAAAACTGTCCAGCCTCTAAACTTAACTGTCCAGCCTTAAAACCAATTTTTTCCTTTCCTTCCGGAATTAATCCTCTCTCCAAAAATCCTCCTTTTTCAAACAGTCCTCAATGAGCCTGTTTATAGGCCAGCAATGGCAAGCCCCCAGGCTGCCTCCCCACTCTGCCCATACCCCTTAAACTAATTAAAATGCCCATGATATTCCTGACAGACTCCCCATACCGCATGTTTTTCTCCTTTTTTAATCAAAGTTATGGGTGTTTAACTTATTTTAATCAACCTCCCCCATGCCATTTAATCTTGTTCCCTACTATTGCATTAGTTTAATCCTATTTCAGTACCCTATTGTTAGCCCAACTTAAACTAAATATTTTTGATCTTTTCAAACCCCCAAACTAACCCTGTTAAACCCTGATTATTACTGTATTACCCTACTGCAGCAGTAGGACATTTTAAACTTCTGAAAGTTCAAATTCAAAGCTGCCCTAAACTGAGTTCTAGTTATTGCATTGCAGTTACAAACCATTCACAGATAATGTCAAACAATCCGATAAACGACAATGATTTGATCCATCATATGAAGCTATACGAATCAGAATATTTGAACATTCAGTCCTATAAAACTAGTCGATGACATTTATCTAATCGACTATACTAATTATAACATAGAACAAACAGTCGATCAAACAAACAACACAAATAGGGCATCAATTGTCTTTGACAATTTTGCACGACACAGGGAAACTACAGGCATTATCGATTCGACGATATTAATCAAATTGACATATGTATATCACTATACGTATTCAAACATAAATAGAATAAAAATCGACCGAATAAAAGGTCTTACGGAGATGGAGAACAACTGACAGAAAATCCCAGAAATAAACAAACAAACTAATTAACCATGCTGATAAACTAAAATAAACTAAAACAAACAACAGAAAAGGAAAAGTGAACTTACTCTGAAAAGCTTAAACACAAACGACCCAGGCCCGAGCTGGATTTGCCCTTTTGAGGTCGAACAGATCTTAATCGAGGTGTTCACGACCGAGAACACTTTGATTAAGGTCTATTAGACCCCAACCTTCTGTTTAATCTAACCAGATTCCAAAAATTCTTGTGTTCTAGGGTTCGAACAGTTAGATTTGGGGTTTTGGGATTTGTGGGTAGATTCAGACCAAACCAAGCTTGGTTTGGTCACGAGTGAGGCTAGGGTAATGGCTGGTGTGAATCTGGGGTGGGTTGGTGTAGATCGAGGTTTTGCTCGAACCTTCAAACAAAAATTCAAGGCCATGGGGAATGATTCGAGGCAATGGGGTAACAAATCCGTGCTCAGTGTGGTGAGGTGCATCAGGGGTGTTACTTTGGTGGTCACCAGCGTCGTTGCCGCCGGGTTCACGGTGAGAGTGCACAGGGGCGGCTAGGGTTTGGGAGGTCTGGGTTTGGGTTTGGGTCTGGGATGATGAAGGGGGGTGTTCGGATGGGGGCGTGGGGTAAGGGTTTGAGTTTATATACGTAGTGGGTGGTTAGATCATGGCCGTTGGATGAAGTGAGATCGAGGGCCAGGATCTTTCACTTAATGAGGAACGGCACCGTTTGGCATTGGTTGGGGGTCGGTTTGAATTGGTTACTGGGTTGGGTTGGGAAACGGGTTGCTGAAAGGGGTCTGGGACCGTTGGATTGGACTGGATGGAAGGCTCAGATCAAATGCCCTATGCAGCGTCGTTTGGGTAAGTGAATGGCCTGATCTGTACCGTTCATTTGAATCAATCAATGGCTCAGGATGGGGATGCTGATACGGTGTCATTTGGGGCGTGCCTAGGACGTCAATAGTTGGGTAGTATTTCTTCTTTATGATTTTTCCAAATATAAAATATTTGCTATTAAGATCAATCAATATATGCCAAATAAAACTCACTTATTCCTAAGCGATTCTATTAAACAAGGTTTAAAGCCTTGAGTCTTTGATATTTACTTCTACCTAACTGTAACTCACTTTTCCAAGTAAAGAAATAATTTAATGGCACTTGTTAATGTTTGCAACCACTAACAATAAATGAAGAATGAGAAATAAATATATATCAACTAACAATTATACATATATTCAATATTAAACACCCATTAACATAACACCCATTTAGGGTCCACAACCTTAGTATTTAAAGTTAGCTACACATGCTAAAATACAAAAAGATGAGAATATTAAATGTCATAAAGCTTACAAAGTGCAAGATTCTTCTCTCCTAAATCTTCCAAAATAGAGGAATATTAAAGGGTTGGAATGTAGCTCAAAAATAATACAAGATGCCCCCACAAAACCCCAATAAATCTTTTTATAGTGGCCTAAAACTCGGGACCAATTTCAGATAAAAATACCCTTCCATGTCAATTATGCGACCGCATATCTGTCGCATAACAGACATGCGGTCCGCATTCTTGTCAAACCCATCGCATCCTCGAACCCTAGTTTTCAGGTAGTCGTCGCATCTTGGTTATGCGGTCCGCATTGTTGATTTGCGACCGCATAGCGTCACCGCATTTCCAGCTTCAGCAACTTCTACAATGGGTTTGCGATCCATTATGCGGCCCGCAAACATGTTATGCGGTCGCATAATGGACCGCATTTCTTGCACCTGAATTTGGCCAACAGACTATTGGGCTATGCGGTTCCTCTAGGAAATATGCGGCCCGCGTGTTATATTTGTTGTCCGCATTGTTGCATCTACGATCGCATTCTACCATTTTTTTGTCCTTTTGCGGCTTTTTGCTTTCATTTCTATGTTCTTGGGACCTTACACCTCATACACTGCAAAACATTAAAATTACATAAGTATAAAAGATAATTGTATTTAAAACAAGCTAAAATCTAAGCAATTTGTATTAAATGTGCCGAAATTCTCCGGCACATCAACAAACTGACAGGATATGTCACAAGCCTCTACTGATGGATGCACTGTGATTGAAATAGGGCCCCGACCTACCAATAACCTATATACATATATACATCAGATATACACAAAACTTCTAGACCTGACAACTCCGAAGGACGTGGAGCTTACTGATAAAGTTGAACTCGGGAAACACCTACTAAGGAGGTCTACCCGCCTATCTATCTAAACCTGCACGCATAAAATGCAGTGTCCCCAGAAAAAAGGACGTCACTACGAAATAATGTACCGAGTATGCAAGGCAATAAAATAACTGAAAGCTGAAACTGAATTGGTAATATAATAACTGAAAGCAACTCGGAGTCAAAGATGCTCTGAAGATATGCTCACCTGCTGATACTAGCTCAACTCTCTTAATATAGTAAGTAATATAGTTGTCCGGCCTTAAAAGGCTCGGTATATATAATTGCTTTGTCGTAGTAGGCTCGCTCATAGGCGCTCGGCCATACTAGGGTCTGTATCTCGGCCATGCTGGGCTTGCTCATTGGCGCTCGGCCACAGTAGGCTCGGTATATAACTTACCATCTTATCAGAGGTTGCCCAATAGGGGTATGCCCACTGATTATAGCTTGATGGTGGTGAAAATACTGTAATACAGTATATATGTAGACCCTCTGCTCTATTGACTGGAAGCAGACAATACATAATTGAATATAACATCCCAATAAGGGAGAATACTGTGACTTATGAGACAAGGAAAATATACATAAATTTCATAATATGAATTTTTCTTTATGTCTCGTTATCAAACACATGTAACTGCGAGATCATGCCAAAATGAAGGAAGACCTTAGCCTTAACATACCTGGAGTAGAAAAAAATCTGTGTGATATTCTTGAGAAGGATTACACCATACTCCCTTAGAATCGAACAATCTCGTTGCTATTATAATAGGGAGTGACTATCGTCCTTGGTTTTACATTTCGTATAACTCACTTACCAAATGAATTTTTGTTATTAATTCAAGATAAGAGTTCTTGGCTTTGCATTCTGTATAACCCACTTACGAAATGAATTTTGGTATTCATTTAAGATAAGATTTCTTGGCTTTGCATTTTGTATAACCCACTTATGAAATGGATTTTGGTATTCATTCAAGATAAGCGTTCCTGGCTTTGCATTTTGTACATCTCACTTACCAAATAAATTTCAGTATTAACTCATGACAAGTGTAGGGATGAGTATTATGACTTCTTTTTCTATGTGTTTGCAAGGAGTGTCTTAGAATATTATCCATGTGGCATCTTAATTGATTGTCCAAAGTCAAGTCATTATCCAACCCTCCTCTACTTGCTGCCACGTGGGGTGACGGGGGCTTTGTCCCCACCTACATTTATTCACAAATTCTTAATTACATGGTTAATCTCTCATTAAACCAATAATTCACCAATTATTCATGTAATTAAAAATTATCTCAAATTACTTAAAATACTACTCATTTTTAATATACCTCATACATCATACTATCATGTTCATATGGTACCTTGTATGGCACTAGTCCATAAATACGGGATTATAGCTTGGACCGTATTTTATCCCAAATTGCCAAACTTCCACGAAACTCATTTTCTTCTATTTGCTTACCTTCTCTCCTTCGCGAATTTACTCATCACGTGTTTGAAATAGCATAATGCTTATAATCTCAAGAAAATCTCATCCCTGAGTCTACGTCAATTAACTGAAGACGAAACTTTAACGTATGAAAAATACGAGATGTAATACCTTGCCCCTTCTACCTCTCACCCCTAACCTTGGTCCTTATCTCCCTATAGTGTGTCTAATTCTAGTAGCCCAGTTGTGTCATATCCTTTCTTTTGTGTCTAGTTCTGATTAGTATGCAGGAACATCTGGTTTATTTTGTTTTAATGCCTTTTGATCAAGGCCCTTGGTTTAATTTAGCATTATTTAATGAATTCTCTCATGTTATTTTCCTGCTTCTCACATGTCTAATATCATCAGCATCATTTATTTGCTTTGATTTCTCTTGTGTTTGTTGTGTAGTCCCAATGGCCATAAATTTATGAATGGTTGCAAAGTTCATCTCACAACTGTTTCATTTTTTTGATGATGCCAAAAGGGGAAGATAAAGTGGGAGGGGGGTCATCTACTAGTTCACTTGTTCTTGATAATTGATTGTTTGATATTGTTTCTGTTGTTGGTTTGATAGTTCTCATCTGGTTCATAAGTACAAAGTTTGTCACCATCAAAAAGGGGGAATTTTTTGAGTCATGAGTTTTGATGATTAACAAGTGTGTGCAATGAACATGTACTAAGAACCAGGTTCTCACAGTAGTTGTTGAAGGTCCATATAGGGCAGTAACTTTTTACGCAAAAAGTTATTGCAGTCCGATATTGGTGGAAAGGACTCTTGATGCGATTAGGGTTGTTGCCTAAGGATATTTGCAGATACGAGTCGTAAAGCTTGAGGAGTCCTTATGATCTCAAGATTTGCAAGTAAAAGGGAGTTTGACTGTGCTTAGGACTCCCAAATATCTCGAAGTTGTGAGGAGTTAAATACCTTATCTATGGACTGTTGAAGATTTATCTTTTTCATACCTTGACTGAAGAAAAGAGCATAGCATTTTCCAATTCAAAACACACGTAAAGTTACTGATCAAGTTTGTTCTGAAAGTTAATTTCTTTTCTACTTGAGTCAGATGTGTATTAGGAGATTGAGTTGTAATCATGATTTCATTCAAACAATGTTAGTTGGAGTAATGCCTAAGTTTACAAGTTAGAGTAACTTGTAATCTTCATACAATAAGTAGAAGTAGGCGAAGTGCGGAGGTGTATTAGGTTACAAAAGTTGTAATTGGTATATTTGGCTCAGTTGTTCTATTGAAGTTGAAGTTAACATCCGACGTGGTAGGTAGTAATTTTTTCACCTTTGAGCCGGGTGATTTTTCACGTAAAATCGTTGTCTTTTACTTTCCTGTTTATTTTATTTACGCGTAAGGAGTAAGGTGAAGAACCAAGTCCTTTAGTAACGTAGGAATGGCACTCAAATAAACAACAGTGAACTAAAAATTTAAAAGATGATTGCGTACACCTTGTACTTGTAATTGTAGTACAGATCACAAGCTATGTCTCCTCTGCTCCGTAGCAACAACCTGGAAATAAAAACTGGATATATCATATACGGATTTGAATCAATCTAACTCGAAGCTTTTTATTGGTTTCCTAAGATTTTAAACATATGCTAAAGAAAAGAAATGTTCCATACATAATGATATCCAAATAAGAATTCACGAAAGAGAACTTATTGTCTACATGCCACTCAGTTCTTAATGAAAATAAAACACAATCCGCTGGAAAAGTTGTCGCAAGAACGTGGGAGTAGATGAAACAATCACAAAAGGCAATCCAAATGCATCACATCAGCTATCGGAGAAAAAAAGGATAATTCTCCATTAACAAAGACAGTTTTCTGCTACTTTGGAAACTTTTTTTCTTCTCTTTTACCTTATAGCAGATCCCATAAGCTGATAAGCATCAGATGAATATGCAAAACAGAAGGGCTGAACCTCGCATTCAGCCTTCATTCAGATGTACAATCTTATTTGCCGGACTGATTCGAGTTCCATTTCTTGAAAATAGTATATTATTTTATCTTAAATAGGTATTAATCATCACCAATGGCAACATTTATCATATTATATACAATAAGGTCATGAATGCATATAGGAATAACACCAAGTAAATTTTTGTAACTTTTTCCTTTATTCCCTCTTTTCGTTCCTTTCCTATTCTAGGCAAAATTACTTCTCTTGCGCAGTAAAAATTTTCATACTTGACAAACTCGCTCCGAACATTTTTATCTCCTTCATGCTCAACTCAACACCAGGAAAACACAAATTATTATTCAATAAAATCATTAAAATTCCAAAGGTCGACTTCTCCCACGAAGCCCTAAAAGAATGAAATTTATGCAAATTAGAAGTACCAACTTCCATAAACCACAACATCAACTCTCAAAACAACTTAGGCTCCAGTCAAGAACTCATGAGTACTGAATATTCAGAGGCTAATTCAGAATAGAATCTATTTATATGATCATTTAATATGCATATAAATTCAAGTTTTATCCATCAATCAACTCCTTGTTCTCAAAATTCTCAATTGGTACCTCCTTTCTACCCTTTCAAAAGTAGTATATTAGCCTTTCAAGAGAAAAATTAGATACATGTTTTAAAAATATATCAGAATACTGGAATAGACAGCAAATTAATTATGTGTTCCCATATTATTCAAGAATGTATTGTCATGAAGCTCTGGAATTACAAGGGCAGATGAAATGAATAAGCCATGGTTTCTTAAAAGCAACTATATCTCACTTATGAATAAGCTAATGTTTCTCAAAAGCAACTTTTGTTCTAAAAGGCTAAACTCAAGTTTCACTAAACCACTGAGCCACACAGATATTCTTCAAGCTGAACTGCTTGCCTTATACCATGGGCTACAACTAGCACATGATCACAATTTCCGACCCTTACAAGTGGAAACGGGCTCTCAGGTACTCCTCCATATCCTATCTACCACTCCACTAAAATACTCACATATCATTTTTGAATGCAGGTCGATGCTCCAGGATCTCCAAGTGATTCAGCTGCAACACACATTTAGGGAAGGCAATACTGTGGCAGATGCACTAGCCAAGCATAGGAAGACAATCAAGTATTTCCAAACTACTGATGTTCTACTTTTTGACAATCTACCTTCTTTTGCTTTACCGCTGACCCTGTTAGCTAATGATGTAACAAGAACTGTAACTCTCCATTCAGTTCCCAGCCTTGTAACGCACGAGGTATGTTTTTAATATAAAAGCCTTCTAGCAAAAAAAAAAAAAAAAATTCAGTGGATATCGACTCTGTGGCTCACCTTAGGATATAACTGTATCAAATAATTCAAATTGTATCAATATAAACGTATGAAGCAATATTAATTGAATCCAAGTACAGAAAAATTGGTTATAAATTATTGATGCAAACTTCATCAAATATATATATGTGCTACCATAAGACGTTCGGCATAGTTTATGTACGTATCTATGAGCTTAGATACTTCATGTTATAAACTGTTATAATTTATGAGTAAATGCAAGTTGTACTTTGAAATTTATTGTTCAAATCTTGTATGTAATGGTTCATGGCAAGGTATGGGACTTGAGTCCCATATCAGTACTGTAATGTGTTGATATTGTGGTTATATGGTTTTGGACTCTCCCGCCTTAATAGCTAACTTTTGGAGTGTGGTTCTCCCTGGGTTGTATCAATGGTATCAGAGCCACCCACCGCTCTCCGTGCCCACCGTGTTATGGATGGTGACGCTAGTATTGTTGTGTTCGCCCGGGGCTAAAAAAATCTAGCGCAAAGCTATCGGGACGATGGATGCGGAGCGTGGTGGTTTGTTATGGTCCATTGCAAGGTATGAGATTTAAGTTCCATATCGGTATTGCAATACGCTGATGTGGGGTTTATATAGCCTTGGGCTCTCTCACCTTAATAGCTAGCTTTTGGGGTGTGGTTCTTCCTGGATTGTATCATTCTAGTTAGCATTTTCGTTGAGACTAATGTTAAAATTTTTGATAAAAGCGTAAAAACTTTTCTTTTTGGACTTTGCCAACTTATTCATCTTCATCATCCACGTTCTTTCTTTCCATCCTATTTCATTCTAGAATAGACGGCTAATACTAAAATAATAAATGAAATAGTCGTCATCTTGTTAGATTATTATACGTGCAGCGAAATCAATCTCAATACTCCCATGTATTCTAAACAACTAGCATATAGAGGATTATATGGGTTACCTCTTGATGCGTGAATGCAACTAGTTAATGAAGTTTGTCTCCAGTTTTAGTGAATCAATCAACAGATGTCACAGTTTTTTCACCAGATCGCGATTCCAGTAGTTCCAATATCTTCTATTGTGTTACAAAATTCAAGTGGGCGAATTTTTGTAAGAAAACGTGTTCAAGGTGGAAAACCCATATATTCCAACCACATGTCTTAGGGTTAAAATCTTTTTCCAAAATTTAATTAAGAAGGCTTATTATTATGAAATTAATTCAAAATATTTAAATTATTCCTACAATAATAAACTACGAATTGTTCCACAAAAAATCCGTAACTACGCTCCTCAGTTAAACTTCAACATTCTTCTATTAAACCTTATTTAACACCCCATGTTAAGGCTCAGATACTACTCAATTAAATTAAATTAATAATTTAATTTATTAATTATTTTCTTTAAACTTTTGCTTAATTTGTTTTATGTGTTAGATAAAAACTCTATCGGCTGGGTCTTCACATGAAAACTTATAAGCTTTCATAAGGTGTATCAATCTCTAAACCGAAATATGAATTGCATCAACTAGTTATTATTTTGTCAATGTACATTATTGTTGTCTAATTTACTAGGCATATTGACCACAAAAGAATATTATCTTTTCACAAAATCATAGCAATAAATATTATATCACGATCAAACGTATAAGTACATTTAATATACTATAGAATTATTTAATTAAGTCACTATAAAATAGTTATATCGACTTGGTCTGTTTATGCAAATGTGCTAAGTATAAGTAGCTGGAATTAAATCATTCCCATAATCAAGATAAATTTTATTTGATCTTGTGTTATAATCATTCTGATGACGTGTCAAATTTTATTATTAGATTGTACATATAAACTTTATGACTAATAAGAACTGAGGATTCAATCTTCAATGTATAAGTTAAAATTCTTTGCACTAAATCATCTATTATATAAGCAAAGGGCACATAGACGAATACTGTTAGTAAATCTATATTACTGTAATAAATAATTAAAAATAATAAAGCAAGAGAATGTCAAAATAATATCTGAAAAAATTGGAATAAACTGAGCCCACAGAATGCACAAGTATCCGAGGTGAAGGAATATTATCCTCCCAGGATAGAACGATTTAACTCACCAGAGTGTTGGTACTAAAAACGCGGGTGAAACAACAAACCACTTGAAGGATGTAAAACACACTGAAAATTTTGTGCAGAAGAAGAAGAAGAAGATCAGAAAATTTCGTAATGAAAGATTCTGGGATTCAAATCATATTTATACACTTTCTGGCACTGTTTCTGAAAAGGTTTGCAACTTTTCAAAAATAGCCATGGCTGTTGGATTAGATGGAAATATTTCTATTTGAAATATTGTGGGAAAACGGATTTAAATAATTCGAAAAAGAAAATGGACCGGACCAGCTCACGTTGCGGGTCCTGGGTTAATTCGGATTAAATTTTTGTTAATTAATTAAATAACTGAAAGAAATTTTGTCCAAAGAAGATTAATCAATCAATCGTTGACCGAAGCCGAAGCCGAAGCCGAGCAGAGCGAGCGACGACAACGATGGTGTGAGGCTTGCCTTCTTCTTAACTCTTTAAGAACTAGAAGAAGAGCAATTGCATATATACCCATCAAAAGTCTTTTCTTCCTCCAATGTAGGACAATGTCCCTTTGCAAAGGAGGAAAACTCAAATATTTTATTTTTCCTCCATTTCCCATTCACCTTCTTTTAAGATAAACCAAGCTTAAAAGCCAAATAATCCCTCACATGAATGGGTAATGTCTATAAAATAAAGGAATACACGAACCCATGTGTGATTTACATGCAAGAATTAACTGCATCTGGATAAGTAGGTTTCCCTTTGAACTTTCCGTAGTAAACTTATATCGGATATACTCGGTCAATCGATAGATTTGATATCTTTGAACTGTCGAGCTTTGTTATATACCTAGACAATATAAGTCACACAATCAACCCTTAACCATTTATGGTTCTCACGATTGTATTCGTTTCAGCCATGAACACCACCTGATTTCATGAGTGCTTAGAGAATGGGCCTTTACTTTATTTCCCTTGAAGTGGCTTACACTTCACACTCATATAGGTGATTTCAAAATGTGTAATCTTATAGATAAACTATCTGGTCATATCCTGCCAGACTTAGCAAATCATTAAAAAGCTTTAAGTTGTATTGACTCGTCAAAAAAGCCTTAATACTTTACCTCGATTTTTGAACATTGTCTTCATCACGAGAATGGGTTTAGTTATTTGACAATTTTGAACCACCATTCATAATTTTGTTTGATATCTTTGAACCTAACTCTTGGGATCTCATGTCTACTAGGTAGACTAACCACCATGATGACTTGTCCTAGGCCTTAACCCAATTCCCTTTGATGATCTTTCAACTACCTCTCTAGATAGGCCTCTTGTAAGTGGATTAGATATGTTATCTCTTGACTTTATGTAGTCAATCGCGATACAACCACTAGAGAGTAGTTATCTAATAGTATGGTGTCTCCGTCGAATATGATAAGATTTTCCATTATACATAATGTTCTTTGCCCTACCTATTGTCGCTTGACTATCACAATGTATACATATAGGTGCCAAAGGTTTAGGCCAAAATGAAATACCTTCTATGAAATTCTTGATCCATTCATCTTCTTCACCATCCTTATCTAAAGCTATGAATTCAAATTCCATTGTAGAATGGGCGATGCACGTTTGTTTGGATGATTTTCAAGACACTGCTCCACCCCTAATAGTGAAAACATATCCACTCGTGGATTTAACTTCAGATGATTCGGTGATCCAATTTGCATCACTATATCCCTCAATCACGTAGGGATATTTGTTATAATGCAAAGCATAATTTTGGGTATGTTTCAGATACCCCAAAACATGTTTCATTATCATCCAATGTATTTGATTCGGATTACTTGTAAACCAACTCTATTTGCTAATAGCACATGCTATATCTGGTCGCATACAATTCATGATATACATCAAACTTCCCAATACTCTTACATAGTCTAGTTGTGAGTCACTTTCACCTTCATTCTTTTGAAGTGCATAACTCACGTCAATTGAAGTCTTGGCAATTTTAAAATCCAAATTCTTGAACTTGTCAAGTACTTTTTCAATGTAGTGAGATTGTGATAATGCTAGACCTTGTGGAGTCTTGTGAATTCTAATTCCTAAGATCACATCAGCAATTACTATGTCTTTCATATCGAATTTGCTAGCCAACATGCGCTTTGTAGCATTTATATCTACCATATTTTTGCTCATTATTAACATGTCATTAACATATAAACAAACAATTGTCGCGCCCCTTTTTTCCGTCACGGGAGTCTGGGTTTCGACATTCATGGGGGAACAACTCGTTTCCTCTTGGGAATTGGGTATTTGAAGAGTCGCCACCTAATGGATTACGGTGTGTTAAGGCACCTAGAGCGATTAACTCATGTAACTAGTTTGCATTACTAGAGATTAGGGTAAGGGCTCGAAATAACCTTGAGCGGAAGGTGTTAGGTACCCCTCGCAGTCCACAACAATAGGTCCCGGCCGAACTTAAACTATGTGAATTAGTCATTTTAACAAGTAAATAATTTCAACACATATTTGCAAATAAAGGCATATTTTCACATTCTAAGTACAAGTATGATTCAGGTAATGAAAGTAAGAGAGAGGTTTGAACAGCTTACACATGTATGTGTAAAGAAAAGGAAGTTTATAGAATTCAAACACATAGGGGAGTTAGGAAAGGGAAGTCCTAAGTTGGTTAACCTACAGGATCATACCCATGCAATGCCCGGTAATCATTCCTCTATGAGGGGTTATACGTGACATTAGCGCGCAGGTCATCATATCATTTACTACCCAATTCCCTCCCCTTGGTCATAGCCTAAAGCGTTCTGGCAACCTTGAGATATATCTTATGCGTGCACTACCCTTCCCTTTCTTGTGGCCCTAGAGGTATTTAAGACCTTTACTTTAGGTAGTTCTAGAATATCCTAAGGTACTTAAAGGAGAAAAATCTAGGCGACAACCAAAACAATTAGGACTGGACCAAAGATAGAACAATTAAAGGCTCATATTTTACCTCCACAAACAGAGCAAGTAAGTGCACGTCTCAAACAACAGTTTTCAAATATTTAATAGAAGCCCTAGAATAAAATATCTAGGTGAGCAGAGAATATGCAGTATTGAGTTAAGACCAAAGTGTAAAAAAAACTTAATCAGTTTGCCTACTAATTTTTAAACATGTTGAATCTGGGCAATCACAAATAACAAAGCATAGTTTTACAGTTTGAAGGATTTTAGTCGCCCTACAGGCTTGCCTAAGCATGTAATAATGATGTCCTATAAGCATGGTGTTACGCCTCGTAATATTATGTTGATATCACATTCCACAATATTATATTACGATGATGTTGCACCTTGTAGTATTGTACATTGAATTTTTCGTAAGGTAATTGACACCAGTCCAAGGAAAAAATTATTTGGAGATTATACGGATTATGCTATTTCAAACAAGTGATAGGTAAATTCGTGAAGGTGAGAAGGGAAGGAAGTCAAAGAAAATGAATTTTCGTCCAAGTGGACATATTGGGATAAAATACTGGCTGAGCGATAATACCCGATATTTACTAACTAGTATCATACAAGGTACTATATGACCATGATACTAGGATGTTTAAAGTGTATTAAAAATAAGTAGAATTTTAAGTAATTTTACACAATTCTTAATTATATGGGTAATTGGTTAATTATAGAGTAGCGGGATATTAACTAATTAAATTAACTAATTGTGGGATAAGATCAAAATTCCACGTGGCAACAAGCCACTACACCAACCGTATGACTCTTAGTCATAATTTATGACTAAGAGTCGTTTTAAATATGTGGCAACTTAACATGTAATAGTAAAAGATATTTCCATCTAAGCTTTTTCAATACCAAGATCAGATGTGAGTCTTTCCAAGTACTAACATGACTTATTATAAATATTCCTACAAATCCTAAAGGCAAGAGATTATTATGTATTTTGTAAGTAAGAGACTTTCAGTTAAAAGTCTCAAACGAGATTTTACAAATAACTTTTGTTTCATACATCTCTTTCCATAAGGCTCTTCTACAAAGTAAGATAAGATTAACATGATTTTGCTCATCAAAAATTTCATACGAAATAATATTACGTAATAGCAACGGAATTTTGCGATTCTAAGGGAGTACAGTGCAAATTTTCTCAAGAATATTATACTGATTTCTTCCTACTTCGATCCGCCATTATGTGTTATCACAATTGACGTGTGCTAGAGGGATTTTCAAGAGAATCGGCTCAGGTATGTTAAGGCTATCCCTTCTTTCTTTTAGCATGATCCATACGATACGAACGAAACATGCAAATGCACAAATTCCATGAATGACTCTATTCATAGACGTATTAGAGATATCTATGTTCTTGAATTTTCGTGTGTCATAATATTTTATTATTTGTTCATGGGTCTCAGAAAAAAATACGAAAGTTGAAAAGAGTTTACTTTATAATATTACTCAAAGGCAAAATGGTCTTATGAAGCTCCGAAAGATTTTATTAACATACTTTTCATGCATTGACCCATGACCACATGGCGTTATATACGTGTATATATGTATGTATATATATGTATATGGGATATGAGAAAGGTTATGGCGTTATATACACACCACCACCTGATCAGCTGGTATATGATGATGATTTTGCCCACAGTGGCCGATATGATATGATGGGATGTCATTAGAGGCTGATGATGTTATGAAACATGTACCTATGCATGACATGACATTCATACGCATATGGGATATGGGAATAGTTATGGCGTTATATACGCACCACTACCTGATTAGCTGATATACGTTGATGATTTGCCCATAGTGGCCAAGATGACATGATGGGATGCCCTCAGAGGCTGATGATGTTATGAGACATGTACCTATGCACGACATGACATTCATATGCATATGCATAATACTATAATTATTTCGTGATTTACAAAGTTATTCATACTTACGGATTGAGTCATGTACTCTATATTTCTTCCATGTCTCTTATGTATTTATTCATGTGCCTTACATACTTGGTATATTAATCGTACTGACGTCCCTTTTGCCTGGGGACGCTACGTTTCATGCCCGCAGGTTCCGATAGACAGGTCGAGAGCCCTCCAAGTAGGCTATCAGCTCAGTGAAAGATGTTGATGCGCTCCATTTGCTTTGGAGTTGCTCGTTTGGTTAGTATAATTTAGACGTGTACTTTTTGGTATGGAGGGACTCTGTCCCGACCTTTATGATATTTATGTACTCTTAGAAGCTTTTAGATATATGTCGTGTACGTGAAAGATTGTACGGCCTTGTCGGCCTATTTTTTGAGTTTATAAATGATTATGTTGGCCTATTAGGCATGTATGTCATGTGTGATGATGTAATAAGAAATATACGTTACATTGGTACTCGGTTGAGTAATGTACCGGGTGCCCGTCACGGCCCACTGGTTTGGATCATGACAAAAGTTGTATCACAGCAGTTCTGTCCTAGGGAGTCTACAAGTCGTGTCTAGTATAGTCTTGTTTATGGGTGTGTCATGCACCACACTTATAAGTAGGAGGC
Source organism: Nicotiana tabacum (assembly GCF_000715075.1). NCBI lineage: Eukaryota > Viridiplantae > Streptophyta > Magnoliopsida > Solanales > Solanaceae > Nicotiana > Nicotiana tabacum. The sequence continues at coordinate 161,487,224 of NC_134087.1, forward strand.
TACAGAGCATTTAGGATTGTCACTCTTTCTTCTTACTCTAGATCGTGTGGTAGAGTTCACTTATAAGAATTCAAATTTCGAAATTCTATCTTATTCGTAATACGATGATGCCTACATTCAGAAAGGCGGTCGATAAGGGATATAGCTGTGGAAATGTTGAGGTAGAGGAACTCGATTTTGCATCTTGCTTATGATGAGTAAATGTGAGGTATTTAGCAGATCATGGTTGTATTTAAAAGGTGTAAGCTTCCTGATAAGAAACCTTAAGGCAAGAATGTCTATCCATCTTTATGTGAAAGACAATGAGAGATTAAGAAGATAAATACAAGTTTCAACAACCAAAAGAAGCAAGATGAAGAAGGGTACGAGGCACGCAGTTAATGAAGGTTAACAACGTTTATAATTGAGGCAAAGGAACATAAGCTTTTTGAGTTATATTCAATAGTAACATAGGTATATACAATTGGTCGCACCTATTCCAGATATGCCCTATGAGGGGTTAATAGAAGTAGTATAAGAAAATATGATGGATGGAATTATTTGTGTCAGTTGACATTTCCGAAGGATATTGCAAATGTTCTAATAGATCTCTTTATGAGACACCTAGATGGTTCACTCTAAAATAGTGTAGCCAGATATGAGTACTACAAAGACATGCACTATAAGCCTTGAAGGGATAAATATTACCTTAGTATGGCTCGTGTCCCTAGTAAAGCGAGAACATTAAGCAACTTGAAGAGCCACTGGATGGATAAAATGAAAGCTAAAAGCGAAAGAATGTCATATTGAAGTTTTCACAAGAAAAGGGATATGTAGAAATATTAGGAGAGTAATGAGAAGAGAGATAAAGAAGCATTATGAATAAGGTGTGATATATAGATGAAAATGGTAGAGTTTTATAGAACCTATAGTCAAATGAAGAAAGAGACAAAAGGTGATGGGCCTTAAGACAACAAAAGAGTATAGGCCATAAGGTTATATCCTCATTTCGAGAAATAAGTTCGTGACTCCAACCCGACTACCAGAGGGGAGGTTAATCCCTAGAGTAACAGAAATTAGTATGTACTGGTAAACAAGATAAACTAAATATGAATTAGGGACTGAATTATTGGAAAGTACTCGGCATTATGGTAGTTTCAGATTTTGTTCTGGCGGTAATTGAATGGACCACAGAAGAAGATTCATGATAAATTCAGAGAATGGTCATTCAGGGAGACGCTTCCCTAGAGCAAGCAATGTGAGCAAAGTTAAACTTAAGAGACTGTATGTGTCAGTTACACTAAGTGTCACCCTCGCGAGTAAGGGAATTTATCATCCTTGGTAAAGAAGGATTGCCGCAAGGAAAGTAAGGATCATTGATGTTGAGAAACGACGCCAAAGATGAAGAGGTAAAACATCTATAGGTAGATCCTCGTGGCTTCAGCTTTTAGTACACCAATAAAAAGGGCAATATGGAGTGATGTGGCATTAAGTCAAAATTAAGTGGTTCTAGTGACTATGGAATGGTAAAGGAAGAATGCGATAAATGAAAGAGGAATGAGATGGCACTTATTCAAATCATATAAATCGCTTTGATTCAAGAATATTGTGCAAGCACGATGTCAAGGAGAGGAAGTAAAGGTTCCTGCTCGAGCTGTTATTAATAAATAAGGAGCCCATGCGAGACGTAAGTTAAAACAAAGTAAATAACCCAAGAAAGATTACGAGGAATATTGATACGAGAATGGGCCAACGAATAGTTAGTAATTGTTCAGGAAGAGCCCAGTTATGGCTAAACAGGAGGTTACAGACGAGTCATTAGATCGTGTAAGATAAACATAGTATAACCCAACATGGAGAATTCAGCCTCGAAGAATATCATTATAATACTTGAGATATATTCAAACAAGAGTTGGGGTAGTTAAAGGTACCGTATGAGTGCTACAGAGATAAAAGAAAGTGCCACTGGGAAGGCAGTTAAAATATCAGTTCAGAAACAACCATACAAGCACAACGTCATTGAGATAAGTAACTACGGATAAGTATAGGCAAGGAAAGACATCAGAAGGTCTGTCGAGTATACGATGTAATAGGCTCACAACTTTACAAGAGTCAGAGGGTCTTCCCTAAGTACTACGATGAGAGACTACTTGAGAAAATAAGGAAAAAGGCTTCAACCTAGGCACTGTGAGCACGTGATTTTCGCCCTATATGAAATACTCCCATAAATTCAAAATAAAACAATTTCTTCCATTGTTTACAATTTTGTGGATTTTTAAGGCATTTTCTGTTAATTGTTTGCATATTGCCTGGGCATATTATTTTATTTACTTAATGAAAAACACAAAACTAGGCTGCATTTGCATTTAGGATTTAACTTTGCATTTTTAAATATTAATTAGTAATTAAGTTGCTTTACAAAAATGAAAAATCACAAAAATAGTTTATTTTGCTTTCTTTAGTTTTGATTTTTGAATTTTGGTAGTTTTTCTTTAATTTGGTATTTAATTAGTCGTGGTAGTTATTATTTAGAGTTAGTTAATTCAATTTGATGGGATAATTTATTTAGGAATTAATTTAGGTTTATGTTTTAATTTTAATTTAAAAGAAATTAGAAAAATTTAAGAATTGAATAAGAAAGCCTAGTTCTGGGCCATTTTCGTTTTAAATTCCCTAGGCCCAAATATTTTGCCCTGAAACCAGTCCCGTTTTTTGGCCCAGACCCGCCCCAATCCGGTCCGCCCCACCCCAAAACTAAAACGATGCCATTTAGTGCAAATGTGATCCTAGCCGTCGAGGTTTGCCTTATCTAAAGGCTTAGAAGTGAGGAATACTTAATATATAAGGGTCCGAACCAGCCACCCCCCTCCCCAGACCCCTACCCCCTCTCATCTCCTTCACCTAACCCTCACCGCCTCCGCCGTGAACAGCCTGCCGGAAATCATCTCCTCCGGCGGTGTTACTCCAATTGACCTCATTTTTACACCACCGATTCCTCTCCTTCTCCTCTTTCCAAATCTCCAAATCCCCATTCTCGAATCCCAGCCCAGCCTCTCGAATCGTCAATTGAAAGTTAGACCAAAACCTAATTTCTCCCAAATCACTCCAAAAATACACCACAGAACCACCATGTCCCCCTCATTCCAAATGCCTAAACACTCGCCTTCGAATCATCTTGGACCTTCTCGAATTTCAGATCGAAATTTAACCCTAACTCCCAATCGGCGGGCTTGTTTGAAGATTCAAGATTGTAATAGACTTTATTCGTGTGTTTTCACATTGAGAACACACGATTAAAGTCTATTCCGGTCAAGAAATCGAAGATTCCGTCGATGTTTTCAAGTTTGCATTTGTCCAGTTTTAGGTACTGTTCCGGCCCTTCTCTTTTCTTTTATTGCATCATTCTTCTTTTTCTTTGACTCAGTTCAGCTGCATGTGTTGTTCTGTCTCCTCCCCTCATTTCTTCGTGATGTGTTCACTTTTCTTTCATTTCTTTTTCTTTTCTGTTTGTTTGATTAGTTTAGGGACAGGTTAGTTCATGTGTTTAGTCAATTAGTCCGTTTTTTTGTTTGAGCCTCATTTTAACAGTTTTTTTTGTCTTTTAAGAAATGTTGATTAGTCTATTAAGATATGGCCAGTTGGCCAAGATTGAATTCAAATTGTGAAATCACAAGGCCCAAGTGGGAAATGATTCGAATGGCTTTTGAGCCCAGGGCTGGTTCAATCTACTGGGTCAACTTGACCCGTGTTTGGTTGGAGAGGTAATTTTCAGGGTCATGGGGGGGTAGTCTAGGAAATTGGCCTAGGGAATCTCATGGTAACTATAATAGGAAGCTTCCTAGAAGCTGGGGAAGAGGCTGTTTTGAAACTCTGATATTTGAACTAAGGGTAGTTAAGCAAAAACAAAAACTGGCTAGGGATCTCTAAGCTAAAAGCAAAATTTGAAAAGGGGTTAAAGGGTAAAACTAAAATCTGAAAGGTTTCCCTATTGGCTTGACCATAAAGGCACCTTTTCTAGCATTGAAAGGGGACCCAAGAGATTTAAGAGAAAAAATCAGAAGAAAAATAACAGCGGTTGAAAAATCTCATAAAAATCACTGTTTCATTCAGTTTTCCTTTGTGATTCTTGAAGTCGTCAATTTCTGAAACAATTTTTTTGACTCATCTGGGGTAAAAATGGATTGAACTTGGGTATTGAAAGAGCTGGTTTAAGTTTGTTGATTGGTTTACTGTTCTATTGATTCTTCTGAGTGGATTATCACTGTTTCAATTGCTGAATCTGGGCTGGCTGTTACTGTTTGTTACTGAATGCCTCATTTTTCTGTTTTGATTTGAATTCCAGGTACATTTTTCTGAACTTTACTTGATGTAAGTTTCAGTTTGATGATGGAAATGAGAGGTTACGGGATGGCAGCAGACTTATCTGAGTTTTATTTACCCTTTTTATTGTTTGTGCTTTAGATCACATGAATCATTATGTATTCTAGCTGGTTTCTGTTTGAATGGTGAAGTTCCTATAGTTGTATTTGGTTTGAGACTGTTAGAATATTATGTAAAGGACTCAATCAAGTTATTATATTTCAAATGTGTTTGAGCCTTAAATGAAGTAAGTAGGTGTGCTTGGTAGTATTCTCATGCTTGAATTGGTGCGAATGAGGCTAAAAGGAAAGTGATTAATGTTTGGTATGCTGTTAGAGGATTCTGTGGGGTGTTGAAACATAATAGTGTTGTTTGAAAATGAGATTGATTAGCTGATGTAGCACCAACAATTTAAATTGTTGGTTTGGATACTGTCAATATTGAAAGAATTTAACTGAGCATATGTGATTGTTTCAAAGTCTTGGTTATTTGATCCTTTAAGTTTTGTTAATGTGAGGCCCAAAGAAGGTTAAATTCCCATGTTAGCACTGTAAGCTAATTCAAGGTTTTGAAAATTAAGAGTCATGTGTCGTGTAGTCTCTCAAGAATTGGGTTCTAATTGTTTTTAAATCATGGCATTGCTAAAGCTTCTTGTAATTATCCATTGGTCCGTTAAAGGGTGATCTAAATTGTTGTGTCTATGTTAGTTCATCATTAATTTCCATTATTTCGATCCCTACTTGCACGCTGTAAGGGCTCGATAGTGAGTCCAGTTCGTTGTAGCTTCAGGTGCTTTGAAATTGGGCTCACCTTGGGCCCAAATGCGTGGAAATAGGATCTGGATCCTTTTGTCGCCGCTTCAGCCCCGTTTTTTTATTACTAGTCCATATTAACTAAGGCCCATTTGCCTAAGTTGAACAAATCCCCCATCTCTTAATGATCAATTAGTCGTATTCTTAAGTAGTTTCAAGGGGTGCTATTAAATAGAAGATAGTGTGTGGCCCTTGTGTTTAATTTAGAGACCTCTTGATTAGAATAAATCGAGGTGCGCCGTGCCAAACAAAAATGACAATTGCATGGCCCTCGTGTGATTAATTTTATTTTGATCCTTAGAATTCGAGGTGTGCTATTTAGCGAATTTTCCATGGCCCTCGCAAAGTGAAAGCGCGTAGTTGCTTTAGGCGCGCTATTTTAATAATTTACCTTCCTAAACTCGGGTGTGAATTTCATGTGACCCAAATCAAATTTGAAAACATTGAATAAAATATGTTTAGGATTATGGGTGCATTTCATGTGGCGCGATCCAAAGACGTGTTTTAAACGACGTTCAATGTTCTTTAAAAATTGAATAAAAGCGGCTAAAAGTTAAAATTTGCGCATAGGTTCATAATTGTGTAAAATTAGATAATTAAGCCGAATATAATAGTTGAGTGAGCGTGCTAGAATCACGAAACTCGGGAATGACTAACACCTTTTCCCAGGTTAACAGAATTCCTTACTCAGATTTCTGATTCGCGGATTGTTAAACAGAGTCAAGCTTTTCCTCGATTCGGGATTCAACCGGTGACTTGGGACACCATAAATCTCCCAAGTGGCGACTCTGAATCTTTCAACTATAAATCATGTTTCGATTGTATTTTAATTGGAAAAACTCCCCTATACACCTCTTCTGGGGGTGTAGGTAAAAAGGAGGTGTGACAGCTCTGGCGACTCTGCTGGGGACCGAACCCAAAATTTCTGGTTCAGGGTTAAAGAATTCGAGCTTAGAATAATTGTTATAGTGGGTTTTATCCATTATTTGATTTTGTTACATGATTTGGGCCTAATGTTCTAATTGATTGCTTTTACCGCTTTGATATTCCGTGAACTGTATATAAACTGTTGTGAAATCCCTCCTCTCTCTGAGTCTTCTAAATCATGAAGAAGTGTGCACTTCGTGTGACTTCTTTTCTGTTAGAGTCATATTCCCAATTTAGAACGAGTTTCGGACAAGTTGCAAAGCCGGTGAAGCTTCTGTATTCCCGGTACGCTGCCCCCCCTCGGCTCGAGCTGTCCGCTCGGGTAAGCCAAGTCTAGAACAATAAACCTAAGTTTTGAACCTAGTATAACAAGACCTCATGCCGGATCCCTAGTAGGAACGTTTGCTTGCATCATGTGCATTTAACCTTGGAGACTCAACATAGGGGTTGGGTCTGTCTAGGACAGGTATACCAAAAACGAAAAAACCATCCTGATGCATCTTACTTGCTACTTGTGCATTTATTTGCTTCGGACTTGCATGTTGACCGGCTTATGAATATTGGGAAAAGTCGAGGAAGGAAAATAGCATTGTAGAGGGCTAAGAGAGTTAATCACCTGTGTTGAGAAAAACCAATGTCCAAATAGCACTGAAACTCTGCCGAATTTTTGAGAAAAACGAGATGAAAAATAAAAAATAAAAAAAAATTTGTTTGTTTTATTTGCCCGAACTACGCTGGTTTGATTCTTACAGGGAGTGAGATACGTAGGCAACCCCCCTCGGGTCCAACTTCCTTTTTTGCAAAAATAGACCAAAAAGAACAAAAAAATTAATTTTATTGCAAATAAGTAAGGTGATGCCATTCTTGTCTAAAATAGCTGAATGTCCCCAAAGGGCACCGAAAGGCCGTTTTTGCAAGAATAGCCACCTTTGGTCATTTTCAAGGTTTTGCCGGTTAGCGAACACAACCTTAAAATCTTCATTTTCGGAGTGCTGAAAGGCCGTATTGGCAAAGCCAGATATTTTTGTGAAAATTTTGGAAAAAAATGGTTATTTTTCTTGAGTCAAAATGAGTCATAGTTTCCTTTTAATTAAAATCACCTTAATAAATGATTTGGGGGAAGATAGCAGAAAGGTTGTGACAAAAGCATTGGGTGGTCTTATCGGGCTCTTGAAGGTTAAGCCAAGAAAAGATGTGATTGAGGCTTTGGTACCATTCTGGGACCCAGCACATAATGTATTTCACTTTGCTGATTTCGAGTTGACTCCTACACTGGAAGAGATAGCAGGCTATGCCGGTTTCGAAGGAAATCTTTGAAGTCAATACCCGATGGCACCGAAGAGTAACCCCTCATAAATTTTTGGACTTGTTAAGCATCAGTCGTGACATCCGAGACGGAAATTTGGCCAAAGGATTCTGTACCTTCTACTTTCTGTATCGACGTTACGGGAATCCCCGTGGCTTCGAAATGCCAGATACCGGTCTTACTCACGCGGGAAACCAAGACAAGTGGGAAGCTCGGAGAGGATTAGCTTTCATAGTGGCGTTCCTGGGTATTTTGGTTTGCCCTAGAAAAGACGGGAACATAGAGTTGGGACTTGTAGGGATAGCTGACTTTATGATGAAAAAGGCAAATGGGACTATAGTGCCGCTGATCTTGGCAGAAATTTACCGAACTCTGACCGATTGTCGAGAAGGAGGGAAGTTCTTTAAAGGGTGCAATATATTGTTATAACTATGGATGGAGGAACACCTTTGCCACCATCCCGGATACTTGAATTGTGGTATGACTGGCCTTGAATGCATTGAAAAACATGAAAAGCGGGTAGAGGGTTATGAGTTCCCGAATGGTACAGAAGCATGGCATGCTCAGTTGAGATCTCTAACTGCAAACAAGATCGAATGGACGATCGAGTGGCTCTCGATCAGTGAAGTAATCTATATGTCGGCTGAGGCATGTTTTTTGCTATTGATGGATCTTCGGAGTATCCAGAATTACGCTCCGCACAGAGCCCTACGTCAGTTAGGCCGATACCAGACCATCCCACACGATGAAGATTTGAGTCGGCAGGTCATTGAGTTAGAGCCAAAAGTTGCCTTCCCAAAAGAAAAAGTGCGTCGGATTTGGCATCAGTGCAGATTTTTAGGGCCTAATACTCAAGTACGAGATCTATCCAGAGGCGAGGTGGAGCCTAGTTACACTACTTGGTATGGTAAAAGATCCCGAGTTCAACATGAGCCCGAAAGGCCCGCAAAGAGACCCCATGTCCAATAGTTCACCGACGGAGCACAAGTGCAATGGGACTGGTTGACCAAAGAAAATGAGTACAGGGCTACCATAAGCAAATTGGAAAAACAAGTCAGGGACCTTCATTTTGAAAATATCTTGCAAGTCACGGCAGATGAAGGAGAAAAGAAAAAGCTAGCTAAAGAAAATGAGGCCCTTCGAGCCCAAATTTAGAAAATGAAAATAGCGGCAAAAAACTCCGCCCGAAGTGCCAAAGACCAAAAACTCATAAATAACCTGAGGCAGAAAGTGAATGACCATAGTTTTGATTTGAACAAAGTAGAAAATGAACTAGCCAGGGCTCAAAGGCAATTGGCTAAAAATGCAGATGAACGAGCACGCCTGGTTAAGCAGTTGAAAGAAAAGTATGACAATGAGGTCGCGGGATTAAAGAAAAGGGTTATCGCCATAGAAAACAAAATGATCAAACAGGCTAAAGACTTAAAAGTTGAAAGAGAGCATTGTTATACAGCATTGGCACAATTAGAAATAGATTTGCAACAACTTCAGAAGTAGAATCAAGTGGCGGAGCAAACTTTGGAGGCCAGGGCCAGTAGATCGGGCGTTTGTTACAAGAAAAAGGTGTCATAAGAGAGAGAATTAGAAACATTGCCGATTACATTGTTATGAAGTGCCAAGTCTGTGAGGATATGACTCGCACCACCTTCTTCACGGCAGTGATGACATTTGTTAAGCAGATAATGAGTGACTTGGACCGACATCAAAGAGATCTTGCATATAGGCCCGCGGCGAGACCGAATGATGTCCCGCGGGCACCAGGAGCATTGATGTATTCATGATTTTTCATTTGAGTTTGTATTTCCTTTTCCGTTAGAGGCTGTCAGTTGTGTTGAGTCTGTATTTTCTTTCTGCTGGAGTCTGTCATTTGTTTTCGAGTCTGCATTTTCTTCTGTCGGAGTATGATAGTTTATTTTTGGAGTCTGTATTTTGTCTTTTCATCAGCGTCTGCTAGTTTCTCTTGGATTCTGTTAGTGTTGAGTCTTTGTAATCAAAGCGTTTTCTTTTTATGAAAATTGAAATCCCAAAAATTATTTTATTATTTACTTTCATATTTATCTCTCAGAACTACGCTCGGTCTGATTCAAGCGGGGTCATGATATGTAGTAAATCTCCATAGGATTTGACCATAACCAAAAAAATGACGAAAAAGAGAGAGGAAAAACAAGAAAGAAAAAGAAAGGAAAAGAGAGGAGAATAAGAAAATCAAGAAAAAGAAGCAATAGCAAAACAAGAGAGAAATGAGAGGATAAAAACAAAGAAAAAGCAAGGGCAAGAGTAAAAAGACGAAAAGGAAAAAAGAAGAAAAAGAAAAAGTCGGGCTAACGCAAGCATCCGATCAAATGCATAATAGAAACAGCTAACTACTTAGGTGCATTCATTCCCCAAAATGTGCGGTTACCAATCTGTCAAATCCCTAATCGCTAACAAGGTTTTTGTTGATGTATTGAGTCCAGGCAGGTGGTTAGTTGATTGACATTCTGGCAACTCACTCATACAATTCTCGATCAAAAGACAAGCTGAACATGGCTAACCAAGAATTGGAGGCAAGTATTATTGACCGGTCAAAAGAGGTGGAAGAATTGGATGTTAATGCGATGAAGGAAGAGATGTATAAGTTAAAGCAACAAATGGCTAAAATGTACCAAGCCTGGGCAAAGGGGCATCCACCACCAGTTTATCCCGCCAACCCTACTTATATCCCACCATCGGCCCAACCTCAGGAGCCACCCACTGTGAACTCATCTCCAGTCTTTCCCCTCTACCAACAATGCTATGGAACCACTTCCCATACTTCTCAAGCTCCACCACCCAAACAAGTCCCATACCCTCCTTCACCAATCACTCCTATTTTTGTGGCACCTCCACCCGCTGCATTACACCGATCTTCCAGTGAACCTCTATTCCGGACTCACGACAACCAGTATTATCCCCCTGAACCCACCTTCAAAATCCCAGAACCATATTCTTACACCCCTCATCTTGATCTCCCGGCAGAGACCGAAAAGCCACCCAAAAATCCCGAACATGAGGAGATGATCAGAAAGGTCAAAAGCTTAGAACAATCATTTAGAGATATGAGGGGGTTGAGGGGTCAAGTAAGTGTGGCCTATAAAGATTTATGTCTGTTCCCAGATGTTCAGTTACCAGCAGGGTTCAAAATGCCCAAGTTTGATCTGTATGACGGGCATGGTGACCCAGTAGCACACCTAAGAGGATTTTGTAGCAAGATGAGAGGAGCAGGTGGAAGAGATGAATTACTGATGGCATATTTCAGCCAAAGTCTGAATGCATCAGCATTGGAATGGTATACCATACAAGATCACAACAAGTGGTACACATGGGATGATTTAGCCCAAGCCTTCGCCTGCCATTTTCAGTACAATCTTGAAATTATTCCAAACCGTCTGTCATTGATGAATATCGAGAAGAAGCCCGGGGAGTGTTTCAGAGAGTATGGATTCCATTGGAGGGAACAAGCTGCGAGGGTTGACCCTCCGATGAAAGAAAGTGAGATGGTTGATTATTTCTTGCAAGCTTTGGAACCCACTTATTTTAGTCATTTGGTGTCAGCAGTGGGCAAGCCTTTTAATGAGGTTGTAAAAATGGGAGGCATCGTTGAGGAGGGACTCAAGTCCAACAAGATTATGAGTTATTAGCAATCAAAGCCACCACACAGGCCATTCAAAACAGTACTGGAGATGTACTCGGGAAAAAGAAGAAAGAGGATGTTGCGGCAATTGAGTTGGGAGCTTGGGTCGGGTCCAGGGTCCTCCCACATTACTACAACCAGCCTCGGCCTTATCCCCAAACGTACCCCCACATTCCATATAGCCCGCCACAACACTACTTCCCACCGCTCGATCCCTATTTTTCCGTCCATCATGCACAAACCTATACCCAACCTCCTGTTCACGCACAATGGCGTGCGCCAGCTCCACAAAATACATACCCAGCTCCCCAAAATACCTATCCACCCCCAAAAGCCTACAGAAATCCCCCTGGAACAGGTTTTCGGCCCAATCAAGCCTTTAAGAATGAGAGGTTGCAGAAACAGAAGACTTTCACTCCATTAGGAGAATCATATACTAGTCTATTCCACAAATTGAGACAGTTGGGTATGTTGAATTCGATCGAGGCTAAACTGCCAAATCCCCCTCCCAGAAATCTTGACCACTCAGTGAGTTGTGAGTATTGTTCAGGGGCCCCGGGGAATGACACAGAGAAATGATGGAAATTGAAAATAGCTATTCAAGAGATCATTGACACTAATCGGATTGAGGTACAAGCTCCGGAGGCACCCAATATTAACCAGAATCCATTGCCAGCCCATCATGAGACAAATATAATTGAGATAGTGCATAAGGGAGGGGAGCCTAAGAAGCCTTCGCAAACTGTCATGATGATTCGGGCTAGTGAAGCCAAGCCATTTGAAAAGTCAACAAGTGAAAAGTCTGTAATCAAGTTGAACAGGGCAAATAATGAACCATCTGTGGGGGTCAAGAAGGGGTCCTCAAGTGACATTGCAGGGAAACATGAAATAGCGAAAGTGGTTGTGCCAGGAGTGACAAACAGATTCTGTTATTATCAAACCGGTAACTCAATTACCGATAGTCAACAACAAGGTAGTCCCATGGAATTATGAATGAGTGACAGTGACTTACAAGGGGAAAGAGGTTAAAGAAGAAGTGTGTGAGACCCATGGTTTGACTCGATCGGGGAGATGCTTTGCCCCCGAAGAGTTGAGAAAAGCTAAGACCTCCAAAGATAACCCAGTGTTGGTGAGAAAGCTGTGACCGAGGAAGAAGCAGAGGAATTTCTGAGAAAGATGAAAGTACAGGACTATTCCATTGTGGAGCAGTTAAGGAAGACACCGACTCAGATTTCATTATTGTCATTATTGATCTATTCCGATGAGCACCGTTGGGCTTTGATGAAAATCTTGAATGAGGCCCACGTACCTGACAAAATCTCAGTAAACCATTGGAAAAGATAGCTAACAAGATATTTAAGGTAAACAGAGTCACTTTTTCTGATGATGAGTTGCCCATGGAGGGTACTGAGCGCAATAGAGCCCTCTATCTGACGGTGAAATGCAAAGATTCCGTGGTTACTCGGGTACTGGTCGACAATGGTTCCAGCGCGAATATTTGCCCCCTCTCTACTCTGAACAAGTTGAAGGTGGATGATGAAATAATTCACAAGAACGGTATCTATGTTCGAGGATTCGACGGTGGAGGGAAAGATTCAGTCGGGGATATAGTGCTTGAGCTCACAATAGGGCCAATTGAATTTACTATGGAATTCCAGGTGCTCGATGTGGTTGTTTCTTACAATCTTATGTTAGGACGACCCTGGATTCATGCTGCCAAAGCGGTCCCGTCTGCTCTGCATCAAATGGTCAAGTTTGAATGGGATTGACTGGAAATTATTGTCCACGGTGAAGATAATTTGTGTGTTCCCAATGATTCCATTATTCTGCTCATAGAGGTTGAAGACGACAAAGGACCATGGGTTTATCAGGTTTTTGACATGGTGTCGGTAGATAAAATTCCAGAAGGGAAGTGCGTGCCAACTCCAAGGGTAGCTGCTGCATCAGTCATGGTAGCCGTTGAAATGTTGAAAAATGGTTTTGTACCGGGCAAGGGTTTGGGTGAATCTCTGCAAGGTATCGTACAGCAGGTTTCTCTTCCTAAAAACTTGGATACATTTGGTTTGGGGTTCAAGACCACAGTCACAGACGTAAGAAGAGCCAAAAAAATGAAACAGAAGGCATAGGCCCTTCCAAAGCCGGTCCCGCATCTTTCCAGATCATTTGTCAGGTCCGGTACCAGAAAACGCTCAGTAGCAACGGTTCCCAATTCAGTGGTTAATGTAGATAGAGATTTGATTGAAAAGTTCGAGAGGTTATTCGCCGATGTGAACATGTTGGAAGCTGGAGAGGGCTCGAGTAAAGTGGATGTGCAGTTTGTTGGGCCCAATGCAAATATTAACAATTGGGAAGTTACTCTTCTCCCCACCAGGAAGGAGTTTTGGTAGTTTGCTTTAATTTTCTTTCAGTTTATCTGGATTACTCCAGGGTTGTATTTCAGATTCTATGTTATGTCCGTTTGGATGTATAAACCTTGTTATCTTTAATTTCAATGAAATGCAATCTCCCTTTTGTAAGGCCCCGTGAAAACATGTACCCAAAACCTGGTAGTTCGGACCTTTTGAACTGATCTATGCTATAAAAAAGTCAAGAAATATTGTTTTCTAGAAAATGCGATTCTGCGGTTGAGAATGCGGTCGCATATCAGGTATGCGGACCGCATAATTGCCGCAAAGTGAGTCAGTGTGTTAGTCGAATTTGAGGTTAAATATGCGATCCGATATGCGATCGCATAACCGATATGCGGACCGCATAGTCGTCGCATATTTCCCTTGGGATTTTTGTGAGGGGCAGTTCTACGGTGCATTATGCGACCGCAGAACGAGTACGCGGACCGCATTTCTGCCGCATACCCAGGCAGTGTGTTCAGATTTTGGGAGCACTTTTGCGGTCCATTCTGCGGACTGCATTTCCACTCGGCGATCGCAAAGTGCGATCGCATACCTAACTCAAGCTCCTATTTTTCTAAATTTTAAACCCGACCCCTTCTTCAAAAAAACACCCCAACCCCTCATTTTAACCTATTTTCTGAACAAAACTAGAGAGAGGGAAGAGAGAATTCTTGAGAGAGAAAGTCTTATCTCCACCAATTTGATTTTTCAAAGTCATTCAGGCCGGAAAATTTCAAGTAATTGTCTTCATCTCCGTTCTTGCAGGTAAAATCTCCAACCCTTTTTCATTTGTTTTCAGATTTAAACAAAAAGGGGGATTCTCAAGCGTTGATTCTTGAAAATAGAAGTTGAAATACACATGTATGTCCTTTAAAACCTAGAATCTAGTAAGAGGAATTGGGTAGAAGTAAAGATTTGCAAAAGAGTGGTTGATAACCTAAGTAAGTTCGGGTTGAGTTTGTGAACTTCAATTCTAAGTTATATGTGTTAACTTGTGAACTGGATTGATGGTACTAGGTTGTTGGTGAATTGAAAGTAGAAGTTAAAAAGGAAATTCGGCTTATCTAAATGTCTGAATTGTCAGCAAGTAAAAGCTGAGCACCAGCGGCCCGGTGGGTTAACTTAGCTTATGGAAATACCAATGTGGAAATGGGAGATGATCAACATGGATTTTGTGGTAAGGTTACCTCGCACTCAGCGCAAGTTCGACTCAATTTGGGTAATAGTGGATCGACTCACCAAATCAGCTCACTTCTTGCCAGTCAAGTCCACGGATACTGCGGAACAATATGCTCAATTGTATATCAAGGAAATAGTAAGGCTTCATGGCACTCCACTTTCTATTAACTCATATCGAGGGGCCCAGTTCACAGCTAATTTTTGGAAGAAATTTCAGCAAGGTTTGGGTACTCAGGTGAATCTCAGCACGGCTTTCCATCCGCAAACTGATGGTCAAGCGGAGCGGACTATTCAGACGCTTGAAGATATGTTATGGGCTTGTGTCTTGGATTTCAAAGGTAATTGGGATGATCACTTGCCACTTATAGAATTTGCTTACAATAACAGCTTTCATGTTAGCATTCAGATGGCCCCATTTGATGCATTGTACGGGAGGAGATGTAGGTCTCCGATTGGATGGTTCGAAGTGGGTGAAGAAGAATTGTTAGGGCCAGATCTCGTGCACCAGGCTATGGAAAAAGTTAAAACCATTCATGAAAGGCTGAAAGCTGCTCAGAGTCGCCAGAAATCTTATGCGGACATTCGTCGAAGAAAATTGGAATTCCAAGTAGATGATTGGGTGTTCTTGAGGGTACCTCCTATGAAGGGAGTCATGTGATTTAGGAAGAAAGGGAAGTTGAGTCCTAGATATGTCGGGCCGTATCGGGTCACTCAAAGGATAGGACATGTGGCCTATAGACTGGAATTGCCCCCTAAAATGTCATTAGTGCACCCGGTGTTCCATGTGTCTATGTTAAAGAAAGTGGTTGGATACCCATCCACCATCATGCCAATCGAGGCTATCGAGGTCAATGAAGAGTTATCATATGAAGAAATTCCGGTCGCTATTCTTGATAGGCAAGTTCGCAAATTGAGAAACAAGGAAGTTGCTTCAGTTAAAGTGCTATGGCAAAGTCAACAAGTCGAGGAATCCACTTGGGAAGCGGAAAGTGAAATGAAAGAAAAATATCCCCATCTGTTTGAACAAGTCTAGTAGTGATCGTGCGAACTCTTGTCTCTAAGTAAACTGATGTTGTGTTCAATCTGGTGCAAAGACACCCCATATTTTTCCCTAAATGCTTTACTATTGTAACTCCTCAAGTTGTGCAAGAATTGTATGTGTTGTGATTATTTGAGTCATGCGCAAGCCCTTTTTTGGTAAATGAAAGTTTTGTAAGAACTCAGGTTATAAGTGAACGATTAAAGGTAGTGTAGATTGGTAATGATTAATTGAAATGCGTATAGTGTATTTAAGTGGTTGAACTGTATGGAACTCATTGATGTGACCAAATTATGTGTAGGTGTTGAGGTAATGAATTGTATACCAGTTGTAGGGATAATAGGGATAGCGTAATGGTGCTTGGAAATAATGTTTTGGGGGCTCTCTGACAGGTAGATAAGTCTAATTACAAAGGGAACTCTAGCAAAAAAAAAATTCAAAAATTGGGAGTTTGCATATCATGTTTTCAAAACCAACCGATTTCTAAAATCCTCATTCGAGGACGAATGATTTCAAGTGGGGGAGGATGTAAGGCCCCGTGAAAACTTATACTCAAACCTGGTAGCTCGGACCTTTTGTACTGATCTATACTATAAAAAGTCAAGAAATATTGTTTTCCAGAAAATGCGATTCTGCGGTCGAGAATGCGGTCGCATATCAGGTATGCGGACCGCATAATCGCTGTAAAGTGAGTCAGTGTGTTGGTCGAATTTGAGGTTAAATATGCGATCTGATATGCGATCGCATAACCGATATGCGGACCGCATAGTCGTCGCATATTTCCCTTGGGATTTTTGTGAGGGGTAGTTCTGCGGTGCATTATGCGACCACAGAACGAGTATTCGGACCGCATTTCTGCCGCATACCCAGGCAGTGTGTTCAGATTTTGGGAGCACTTTTGCATCCATTCTGCGGACCACATTTTCACTCTGCGATCGCATACCTAACTTGGGCTCCTATTTTTCTAAATTTTAAACCCGACCCCTTCTTCAATAAAACACCCCAACCCCCCATTTTAACCTATTTTTTGAACCAAACTAGAGAGAGGGAAGAGAGAATTCTTGAGAGAGAAAGTCTTATCTCCACCAATTTGATTTTTCAAAGTCATTCAGGCCGGGAAATTTCAAGTAATTGTCTTCATCTCCGTTCTTGCAGGAAAAATCCCCAACCCTTTTTCATTTGTTTTTAGATTTAAACAAAAAAAGGGATTCTCATGCGTTGATTCTTGAAAATGGAAGTTGAAATACACATGCATGTCCTTTAAAACCTAGAATCTAGTAAGAGGAATTGGGTAGAAGTAAAGATTTGCAAAAGATGGGTTGATAACCTAAGTAAGTTCGGGTTGAGTTTGTGAACTTCAATTCTAAGTTATATGTATTAACTTGTGAACTAGATTGATGGTACTAGGCTGTTGGTGAATTGAAAGTAGAAGTCAAAAAGGGAATTCGACTCCAGGTATGTATGGCTAACTTTAACCTTTGTAAAGTCACCTTGTTGGTGTACGAGTAATCGGTATGTGTTACTTATGTGGACTATTTGTGAAATTCTTGTGATTAATGTGCCTTGAACATTGTTGGTTAAGTTTTCCGTTATAGTGGTGTGAGTAAAATGGCAATAATACAAGTGCGTGTGGGTATGAATGTGTTACGTGGTAAGAGCTGTGGAACAAACGATGGAAAGAAATCGTAATTGATACAATTGAAACAACTGTGGCAATATCATACGTGACTTGTTGTGGGCAATTATCGTTGTGACTTGAATTGTGTACGGGTTATTGTATATGTTGGAATTGGTATTGATGTTTATGAACACTCTTTGTGAATTGTTGTTGTTGTTGTTTTGTGAAATATGATTGTCCGGTGGGATCGGGTTGCGCGCCGCAACACGAAGTAATAAGGTGTGGGTTGTGGTGATAACGGTGGCCGAGGTAATAAGGGTGGACGAGGTAATAAGGGTGGAAAAGTGATCGAAATCACTATTGAAATGAAAATATGTGAAAGTTGTGAAATCGTTGATGTGATGAAATAATGTTGAAAAGGGAAAAGGAGAGATTGTGAAAATTGTTTGGCTTTGGTCGTTCCTTTCTTGTGCATTTGGTTGTTGGTTCTATTACTATTTGTTACTTGTGTATTGTTTGATTTTACTTGGGGTAAAGTTTGTACATACATACCAGTACAATTCAAATGTACTGACATCCCTTTTGTCGGGGGCGCTACATTCGTGTTATGATTGTAGGTGGTTCTAAAGCAGGTACTCTAGTCCACCGGCAGTAGCATCTCCTCCACTTTCCGTCAACTGTATTGGTGAGCCCCTTTCCTCTCGGGGCCCTGCGTGGCTCATGCCGCTTTTCTTCCCGGAGTCTTATTTTGGTATTTGTGTAAGGTATAGCCGGAGCCTTGTTGCCGTCATTTCCGTATTATTCTTCAGTTGTATTTAGAGGCTTCGTAGACAGGTTGTGGGTAGTGTCGGGGATGGGAATTTAAAATAGAAATATTGATGTTTGGCAATGATGTATAAAACTTGTAATACTTTTAATATTGCGAATGAAGTTGCTAATGAAAATGAAATGGATATCGTTACTGATATGTTTATACAATTTGATTAATGGAGTCCATCTCCAATTTATTCATGAGTTAGTTTGGGTAGAATGAGGTCTAACAGGCTTGCTTGGTCGGGTTTACTCGGTTGAGCACCGGTCGCGCTCCTTGGATTTTGGGGTGTGACACATTTTTCTTCCTTCCTGATAGTTTTATTTTTGTTTATCTTTTCTTCCTTGTACAGTTCTTTTTATGCTGGCTTTAATGATACGACATGCATGAGGAATCTCCAGCCCAGTCTTAAAAGCCAATCTAATTCTGAAATAGTAATTCAAGAAATAGAGTGTGATATTGAATCGGAATATGACGAGGATGAAGCCTTTGAAGAGATTAGTAAAGAATTAGGCCATTTTGAAGAAAAATCCAAGCCTAACCTGAGTGATATAGAAGCAATCAATTTAGGGGACCAAGATAATGTCCGGGATACTAAAATAAGTGTCTATCTTGAACCACAACTCAGAGAGGAGATAATTAAAGCATTGTTCGAGTATGAAGATGTTTTTGCATGGTCCTATGACGACATGCCAGGTCTAAGCACTGACTTAGTGGTTCACAAATTGCCCACTAACCCGGCATTTCCCCCTGTCAAGTAGAAGCTGTGGAAGTTTAAAACTGATATGAGTGTGAAGATTAAGGAAGAGGTCACCAAACAATTTGAGGCCAAGGTCATTCGGGTCACCCGGTATCCCACCTGGTTAGCCAATATTATGCATGTGCCGAAGAAGGATGGCAAGACCAGGGTGTGTGTTGATTATCAAGATCTCAACAAGGCGAGCCCCAAGGAAAACTTCCCATTGCTGAACATCCACATATTGATCGATTATTGTGCCAAACATGATATTGGTTCTTTTGTGGATTGTTATATGGGCTACCACCAAATCTTAATAGATGAGGAGGACGCAGAAAAGACGGCATTCATCATGTTGTGGGGAACGTACTACTATCGGGTCATGCCATTTGGTTTGACAAATGCTGGGGCAACCTACATGAGGGCAATGACGACCATATTCCACGACATGATACATAGGGAGATCGAGGTTTATGTGGATGATGTGATTGTAAAGTCTAGAAAGCAGTCTGACCATGCCAGAGACCTGAGAAAGTTCTTCCAAAGGCTTCTCAGGTACAATCTCAAGCTTAATCTCTGAGTTTGTTGGGGAGATTGAATTACATCAGCCGGTTTATTGCTCAGCTCACGACAACTTGTGAGCCTATTTTCAAACTGTTAAAGAAAGATATTGCAGGCAAGTGGACAGACGAATGTTAGGAAGCATTTGATAAGATAAAGGGGTACTTGTCAAACCCACCTGTGTTGGTCCCTCCAGAACCAGGGAGACCTTTGATTCTATATTTGATAGTCTTGGACAATTCATTTGATGTGTGTTGGGACAGTATGACATCACTGGCAAGAAGGAGCGGGCCATATATTATTTTAGCAAGAAGTTCACATCTTACGAGGTTAAGTACACTCATCTTGAGAGGACGTGTTGTGCCCTAACTTGGGTAGCCCAGAAGTTGAAAGATTATTTGTCATCTTATACCACTTACCTTATCTCTCACTTGGATCCGTTGAAGTATATCTTCCAGAAGCCTATACCCACGGGAAGGCTCGCAAAGTGGCAGATCTTGCTCACAGAATTTGACATTATCTACGTGACTCAGATTGCGATGAAAGCACAAGCATTGGCCGGCCATTTGGCTGAGAATCCTATGGATGAAGAATACAAACTTTTGAATAGTTACTTCCTTGATGAAGAGGTAAGGCACATTGATGAGCTGGAACAGATTGAAAGTCCAGGATGGAAACTTTTTTTTGATGGGGTTGCTAACATGAAAGGCGTTGGGATAGGACCGGTACTTGTTTCTGAAACCGGACATCATTACCCTGTTACGGCTCAGCTTCGATTCTACTGTACTAACAACATGGCTGAGTACGAGGCGTGCATTTTGGGTTTGAGGATGGATGTGGATATGGGTGTCCAGGAAGTCTTGGTCTTGGGTGAGTCAGACCTTCTGGTGCACCAGATTCAAGGAGAGTGGGAAACGCGAGATCTAAAACTCATATCGTATCGACAATGTTTACATGATCTTTGTCAGCAATTCCAATCAATAGAGTTCAGGCATATTCCGAGGATTAATAATGAGGTCGCTGATGCTTTGGCTACTCTGGCATCAATGTTACAACATCCAGATAAGGCTTATGTGGACCCTTTGCATATTCAGGTCCATAATTAGCATGCTTATTGTAATGTGGTGGAAGAAGAGCTCGACGGGAGCCTTGGTTTCACGATACCAAGGAATACATCAGGATGGGGGTGTATCCAGTACAAGCCACAGGTGATCAAAAGAGAACAATTCGTCGCTTGGCAGGTGAATTTTTCTTCAGTGGAGGAGTTTTGTACAAAAGAACTCCAGATCTCGGGTTATTAAGATGTATAGATGCTAGACAGGCCATAGGTATCATGACCGCAGTGCATTCTGGAGTCTGTGGACCACACATGAGAGGGTACGTATTGGCAAAGAAGATTCTCCGAGCAGGTTATTATTGGCTCACTATGGAGCGAGATTGTATCAGTTTCGTGCGTAAATGTCATCAGTGCCAAGTGCATGGAGATTTGATTCATTCTCCACCATCTGAATTACACACGATGTCTGCATCATGGCCCTTTATTGCTTGGGGCATAGATGTCATTGGACCAATTGAGCCAGCAGCATCCAATGGGCACAGGTTCATTCTGGTGGCCATAGACTATTTCACCAAGTGGGTTGAAGCTAAAACATTCAAGTCGGTAACCAAGAAGGCGGTGGTCGATTTTGTGCACTCAAATATCATTTGCCGGTTTGGGATACCAAAGGTGATCATTACAGACAATGGGGCTAATCTCAATAGTCATCTGATGAAAGAGGTGTGTCAACAGTTCAAGATTACACATCGCAGTTCCACCCCATATCGCCCCAAGGCGAATGGAGCAGTCGAGGCATCCAACAAAAACATAAAGAAGATACTTCGAAAAATGGTGGAGGGTTCTAAGCAGTGGCATGAAAAGCTGCCATTTGCGTTGTTGGGTTATCGCACTACTGTCCGTACTTCAGCAGGGGCGACTCCTTATTTGTTGGTGTATGGCACCGAAGCAGTGATACCCGCAGAAGTGGAAATTCCATCCCTTCGAATTGGTGCGGAGGCTAAGATCGATGAAGATGAGTGGGTCAAAACCCGCTTGGAGCAATTAAGTTTGATCGATGAGAAGAGACTGGCAGCAGTATGTCATGGCTAGTTGTATCAACAGAGAATGGCAAGAGCATACAATAAGAAGGTGCATCCACGGAAGTTTGAAGTGGGTCAGTTAATATTGAAACGTATCTTGCCCCATCAGGTTGAAGCAAAAGGAAAGTTCGCCCCAATTTGGAAGGGGTCGTTCGTTGTAGCTGGAGTGTTTTCCAATGGTGCATTATACTTGACAGATGTAGAAGGCAAATGTGTAGAAATGGCTATCAACTCTGATGCAGTCAAGAGATACTATGTATAATTTTCTTTGTTTGATTGTACTTGTTTGTATTTGGCATGTTTTGAATATTGAAATGACGAAGGAATTTTGTTCTGCTATCTAAACATTTCATCCCTTGTCACCCCCTTTGAGCCTCATTTATTTTCTTTAATACTCCTATTTCGGAATCAGTAACAAATATCGTAAACACAAGCGTAAAAGATAAGTAAAGGAAGGAGAGAAAAATAGAAAGGAAAGAATGAAAAGAGAAAGAAAAGAATGAAAAAGTAAGAAAAGAATGACAAGAAAAAAGAAGAAGAAAAACAACAAAAGAGAAAAAGAAAGCAAACAAAGAGAAAAAGAAAAATCACAACAACAGAGCAATTCCTATGTCATAAACTACGTTCGACCTGATTCCTTTTAAGGATACGTAGGCAGCCTCACGGTTCGGTCCCATCTAACTAAAAACCCAAAAGTGCCCAAACAAGAAACTGGGGCAGAAGTTGTGGTTGTTATCAGAAATCTGATTCCGAAAATTGTAATTTTGAACTCATTCGAATTGTTATGAGCTTTTTATACCCTTTCTTTCTAAACCCATCACAAAGCCATATTACGGTCCAAAAAAAGACCTTCCGATCAGTCTTCGAGAAATGCCAAGTCAAGCAGGTAGAAGTGATTCATATCAGGGGCAATACTCTGGTCCAAATAGGAAAAAGAAATCAAAAATGAGAGAGTCTTATTGGTGAAAACCCTCATGGGCACCATAAGGCAATGAGAGCTGAGAGAAATGAAAATGAGAGAGTCTTATTGGTGAAAACCCCCATGGGCACCGTAAGGCGACGGGTGCTGAGAGAAATAAAAATGAGAGAGTCTTATTGATGAAAACCCTCACGGGCACCTTAAGGCGAAAGTGAGTTGATGGATGGACGAGTGAGAGAGGTCTGCTGGCGAAAACCTTTCAAGGCACCGCAGGATGAACAAGGTTAGGATTTGGGTGAAGAAATCAGGTTATGGAAATTCCGGGGCAACAAAGTATGGAAACTGAAAGTTGATTGGTTGGACAGCTTGGGCCGATTAATCCGAAATGCATGTCATGATCATTGGTATCAGCTACTCCACTCAGATAAGTTTCTTTTCTTTTTCCTCTTCAGATAGTCTTCCAGTTTTGGATTTTCTTATCCTTAACTCTAAAAGTCATTGCATTTCATTTCTTTTGGGTTTATTTCTCTAAGATGTTCCCAATGCCAGTTCTGTTTAAGCAAATAAGAAGGAATTTCAAAGCTCACTACCAGCTTCAGGATTGCAAAGCACAGTGCGGCCAGCAAGAGTTCCATCGGCAAAATGATTTGGAAATTTCATAGGAGATGCAGAGGTTCCATTAAAGGGATTAGAGGTGTGAAACAATGGCTCAGGTATAGAACACTCGGGTCATTCAGGGTCATAGGATTTTGAAAGTCAATCGGAAAGTCAAGCAGTTCAGGGCAAGTTCGGGGAAGCCAATCAAAACAAAACAATGCAGCGGAGAGACCTTCAGCAAAGAATGTCATCAACTAACCACCACATTTTAAACTGACGAATTTTTCTCTGATTAAATAGGGGTAGGAAATTTCGGTTGTTTCGTAGAAACCCTCCGTGGAGAAAGGCAGTCACCAAACAGGTTTGATTTTTTATTTTCAGGACCCTCCTGGAAAATGGGACCTAGTGTAAAGTTCAAAAATAGCGTGCTGTAGCATAAATGTATCCCAAAGGAATATAAGTTGGCTTAGAAGTTTGCATGTTCGAGATAAGATTCAATTAAGAGTTTTCAGGACCCTCCTGAATAATGGGACATAGCTTTAAGATTTCGATTAGATAACAACATTTAGCGTAAATTCTGTTGTAAGGTAGTATAATTCAGACATGAAAGTTGTCACCCTTAGGATAAAATTTGACCTTTGATTTTCAGGACCCTCCTGGATAGTGGGGAGTAGTTTAAAGATCCTCTTAGATAGCAAGATTTAGCAGAAGTCACACGTATAGAAGATATAACTTAAATTTAAAATTGTCGTTTAGTTAAGAGTTGTCAGGACCCCCCTGACTAATAGGACCTAGCTTTCAAATTCTTAGTAATACTTGGTAATATGATTCAGTTTTACACTCACATCTGTGCCCAGCCACCAAACTGGGGCAGAAAATTTTCTTTGTTTTTGTCTGTTTTGTTAAAGTCAGGAGCCCGCTTGGAGAGCAGGGAATACATTTTAAGTCAGCAGTCAGGAGCCCGCCTGGAGAGTAGGGAATACATTTCAAGTCAGCAGTCAGGAGCCCGCTTGAAGAGCAGGGAATACATTTCAAGTCAGCAATTAGGAGCCCACCTGGAGAACAAGGGAGTACAATTCAAATTTTAGCTTTCAAGTTCTTATTGATAATTGGCAATGTGATTCGTTTTACACTTACATATGTTCCCATATACCCAAACTGGGGCAGAAAAATTTCCTCTGTTTTTGTCATTTTGTTGAAGTCAGGAGCCCTCCTGGAGAGCAGGGAATACATTTCAAGTTAGAAGTCAGGAGCCCGCCTGGAGAGCAGGGAATACATTTCAAGTCAGCAATCAGGAGCCCACCTGGAGTGCAAGGAATACATTTCAAGTTTAGCAATCAGGAGCCCGCCTGGAAAGCAAGGAATACATTCAAGTTCAGCAGTCAAGTGTCCACCTAGAGAAATGGAAAACATCTCAGATTACAATTCAAGGCGGAAACAAAGGGATTCCACCAGGAGAATACAAGTCAACAAGGCAACAAGAACCACAAAAAGCAAGTTTGAAGATATAGATAGGATTTTGTAATACATAGATCATAGATTAGGCTAGCTTCTTTTATTTTGTCATGGTGTAATAAGGGATTCAGTGACCATTAGCAGCAGCAGGAACAGTGAAGTCACAGCTCCATGGTAGTCCCAGCTACCAAACATTCCTGAACTACACTGACCTGATTCCTTTTTAGACAAGGATATGTAGGCAACCGCGGAAGCAGAGTACGGTCAAATCTTTCAAAAATGCTTCCCATGGAGTATTCAAATGGGCAAAAATCGCTCGTATGCGCTCACTTTATCTTTGCCCGAAAACACTGCATGTTTCCGAGCAAAGAGGGGCAGCATTTTATCTTCCACTGTTTACAATTTTGTGGATTTTTGTGGCATTTTCTGTTAATCTGTCAAAACTAGGCTGCATTTGCATTTAGGATTTAACTTTGCATTTTTAAGAATTAATTAGTAATTAAGTTGCTTTAAAAAAATTGAAAATCACAAAAATAGTTTATTTTGCTTTCTTCAGTTTTGATTTTTGAATTTTGGTAGTTTTTCTTTAATTTGGTATTTAATTAGTCGTTGTAGTTATTATTTAGAGTTAGTTAATTCAATTTGATGGGATAATTTATTTAGGAATTAATTTAGGTTTATGTTTTAATTTTAATTTAAAAGAAATTAGAAAAATTTAAGAATTGAATAAGAAAGCCTGGTTCTGGGCCATTTTCGTTTTAAATTCCCTAGGCCCAAATATTTTGCCCTGAAACCCGTCCTATTTTTTGGCCCAGACCCGCCCCAATCCAGTCCGACCCACCCCAAAACTAAAACGATGTCGTTTAGTGCAAATTTGATCCTAGCTGTCGAGGTTTGCCTCATCTAACGGCTCAGAAGTGAGGAATACTTAATATATAAGGGTCCCAACCAGCCACCCCCCCCCCAGACCCCTACCCCCTCTCATCTCCTTCACCGAACCCTCACCGCCTCCGCCATGAACCGCTTGCCGGAAATCGTCTCCGTCGGCGGCGTTACTCCAATCGACCCCATTTTTACATCACCGATTCCTCTACTTCTCCTCTTTCCAAATCTCCAAATCCCCATTCTCGAATCCCAGCCCAGCCTCTCAAATCTTCAATTGAAAGTTAGACCAAAACCTAACTTCTCCCAAATCACTCCAAAAATACACCACAGAACCACCATGTCCCCCTCATTCCAAATCCCTGAACACTCGCCTTCGAATCATTTTGGAACTTCTCAAATTTCATATCGAAATTTAACCCTAAATCCTAATCAGCGAGCTTGTTTGAAGATTCAAGATTGTAATAGACTTTATTCGTGTGTTTTCACATTGAGAACACACGATTAAAGTCTATTCCGGTCAAGAAATCGAAGATTCCGTCGATGTTTTCAAGTTTGCATTTGTCCAGTTTTAGGTACTGTTCCGGCCCTTCTCTTTTCTTTTATTGCATCATTCTTCTTTTTCTTTGACTCAGTTCAGCTGCATGTGTTGTTCTGTCTCCTCCCCTCATTTCTTCGTGATGTGTTCACTTTTCTTTCATTTCTTTTTCTTTTCTGTTTGTTTGATTAGTTTAGGGACAGGTTAGTTCATGTGTTTAGTCAATTAGTCCGTTTTTTTGTTTGAGCCTCATTTTAACAGTTTTTTTTGTCTTTTAAGAAATGTTGATTAG
This sequence comes from Nicotiana tabacum, assembly GCF_000715075.1. Taxonomy (NCBI): domain Eukaryota; kingdom Viridiplantae; phylum Streptophyta; class Magnoliopsida; order Solanales; family Solanaceae; genus Nicotiana; species Nicotiana tabacum. The sequence goes on from NC_134087.1 coordinate 161,513,412, forward strand.
TCTATTAAGATATGGCCAGTTGGCCAAGATTGAATTCAAATTGTGAAATCACAAGGCCCAAGTGGGAAATGATTCGAATGGCTTTTGAGCCCAGGGCTGGTTCAATCTACTGGGTCAACTTGACCCGTGTTTGGTTGGAGAGGTAATTTTCAGGGTCATGGGGGGGTAGTCTAGGAAATTGGCCTAGGGAATCTCATGGTAACTATAATAGGAAGCTTCCTAGAAGCTGGGGAAGAGGCTGTTTTGAAACTCTGATATTTGAACTAAGGGTAGTTAAGCAAAAACAAAAACTGGCTAGGGATCTCTAAGCTAAAAGCAAAATTTGAAAAGGGGTTAAAGGGTAAAACTAAAATCTGAAAGGTTTCCCTATTGGCTTGACCATAAAGGCACCTTTTCTAGCATTGAAAGGGGACCTAAGAGAGTTAAGAGAAAAAATCAAAAGAAAAACAACAACGGTTGAAAAATCTCATAAAAAATCACTGTTTCACTCAGTTTTCCTTTGTGATTCTTGTAGTCGTAAATTTCTGAAACAATTTTTTTGACTCGTCTGGGGTAAAAATGGATTGAACTTGGGTATTGAAAGAGCTGGTTTAAGTTTGCTGATTGGTTTACTGTTCTATTGATTCTTCTGAGTGGATTATCACTGTTTCAATTGCTAAATCTGGGCTGGCTATTACTGTTTGTTGCTGAATCCCTCACTTTTTTGTTTTGATTTGAATTCCAGGTACATTTTTCTGAACTTTACTTGATGTAAGTTTCAGTTTGAAGATGGAAATGAAAGTTTAAAGGATGGCAGCAGACTTATCTGAGTTTTATTTACCCTTTTTTATTGTTTGTGCTTTAGATCACATGAATCATTGTGTATTCTAGCTGGTTTCCGTTTGAATGGTGAAGTTCCTATAGCTGTATTTGGTTTGAGACTGTTAGAATGTTATAAAAAGGACTCAATCAAGTTATTATATTTCAAATGTGTTTGAGCCTTAAATGAAGTAAGTAGGTGTGCTTGGTAGTATTCTCATGCTTGAATTGGTGCTAACGAGGCTAAAAGGAAAGTGATTAATGTTTGGTATGCTGTTAGAGGATTCTGTGGGGTGTTGAAACATAATAGTGTTGTTTGGAAATGAGATTGATTAGCTGATGTAGCACAAAAAATTTAAATTACTGGTTTGGATACTGTCAATATTGAAAGAATTTAACTGAGCATATGTGATTGTTTCAAAGTCTTGGTTATTTGATCCTTTAAGTTTTGTTAATGTGAGGTCTAAATAAGGTTAAATTCACATGTTAGCACTATAAGCTGATTCAAGGTTTTGAAAATTAAGAGTCATGTGTCGTGTAGTCTCTCAAGAATTGGGTTCTAATTGTTTTTAAATCATGGCATTGCTAAAGCTTCTTGTAATTATCCATTGGTCCGTTAAAGGGTGATTTAATATTGTTGCGTCTATGTTAGTTCAGCATTAATTTCCGTTATTTCGATCCCTGCTTGTACGTTGTAAGGGCTCGATAGTGAGTCCAGTTCGTTGTAGCTTCAGGTGCTTTGAAATTGGGCTCACCTTGGACCCAAATGCGTGGAAATAGGATCTGGATCCTTTTGTGGCCTTTTCAGCCACGTTTTCTGATTACTAGTCCATATTAACTAAGGCTCATTCGCCTAAGTAGAACAAATCCCCCATCTCTTAATGTTCAATTAGTCGTATTCTTAAGTAGTTTCAAGGTGTGCTATTAAATAGAAGATAGTGTGTGGCCCTTGTGTTTAATTTAGAGACCTCTTGATTAGAATAAATCGAGGTGCGACGTGCCAAACAAAAATGACAATTACATAGCCCTCGTGTAATTAATTTTATTTTGATCCTTAGAATTTGAGGTGTGCCATTTAGCAAATTTTCCATGGCCCTCGCAAAGTTAAAGCGCGTAGTTGCTTTAGGCACGCTATTTTAATAATTTACCTTCCTAAACTCGGGTATGCATTTCATGTGACCCAAATCAAATCTTAAAACGTTGAATAAAATATGTTTAGGATTGCGGGTGAATTTTATGTGGCGCGATCCAAAGATGTGTTTTAAACGATGTTCAATCTTCTTTAAAAATTGAATAAAAGCAGCTAAAAGTTAAAATTTACGCATAGGTTCATAATTGTGTAAAATCAGATAATTAAGCCGAATGTAACAGTTGAGCGACCGTGCTAGAATCACGGAACTCGGGAATGCCTAATACCTTCTTCCGGGTTAAATGAATTCCTTACTCGGATTTTTGGTTCGCGGACTATTAAACAGAGTCAAGCTTTTCCTCGATTTGGGATTCAACCGGTGACTTGGGACACCATAAATCTCCCAAGTGGAGACTCTGAATCTTTCAACAATAAATCCCGTTTCGATTGTCCTTTAATTGGAAAAACTCCCCTATACACCTCTTCCAGGGGTGTAGGTAAAAAAGGAGGTGTGACAGGTACAACGACCTAAAGAGGAAATGGTCCTGTAACAATAATCTCTCAACAACATTGTAAGCGTTCCAAAGGAAAGTGACACCTACCGTGGCTAATGAACGGGAAGTAAAAAATTAAAAGTAATATTCGAGATCATATGCATTGTATGAAAACTCTGGCAAGTGTGGACACTAAGATAAGCTAAGTATGGATGCAATAAGGGGCAGAAAGACCAGGAAAAGTAATAGCTTATGTTGAAAGAAAAATAAGATGGAACGGAAGAATTATTCGATCAATGATCCAGAGTTAGTATGTTATGGATACACTCAAAATTTTGGAGCATTATCCAGGCAGCATATTTGTTGATAATCATACAACCACATAAGGATCCGGTATAAGTTAAAAGAAAGAATTGAGCCCAGGGCATCGACAAAGGATTAAATTATTAGAAAATTGTATCATGGATATTCCATAACGCCCATGAAAGGCTATGGTAACGACTGATAACATGAGCCACAGATCGAAAGATAGCTTAAGCCTACGTAAAGGTTGATCAGAAGGAAGAGGAAACTAAAGAATTACATCACCCAAGTAAATCAAAAGTCTGATTATTGGACCTAGAAAAAATTATAGAAGTTGTGCTTGAGAACATGACAGAATCACTCTTAATATCAGATGTTCAAGAGAAATAACACAACAACCATGATCTATAATGGCTCTACAAGGAAACCAGTTAGAAGAAGTACCATCCTCATAAGAAGTCAGTACGAAGCTCCCATCGGATTGTGTCTGTACCAGAGGTGCGAGTACTATAATAGAGCTTCAAGTTATTGATGTGAATTACACCTAGGTGGAAGGGGGGTCAGGAAATAAATAGAAGATACGATGCGAGATCTTAAGTTAAGTAAGGTAAAGTAAACGACGTACGAGATACTCAAAGGCAGAAGATCGTGAATAGTCCATACTTCGGATAGAAGGCTATACGCATGGGGATCCAATAACCGGGAATGATAGCGGCATCCTCAGTGGCATGTCTTCCAACCTATGATTTCTAGGTATCGAGAGGTCTAGTTAAGAAAGTAAAGAAGAGTTAGAGACGATGTGATGTCTCTCTTGATGTTCTAAAATAACACAAGGAAATTTAAGCAAGTTGAAGGAAGATTACGAGTAGTATAAATAGATATGTATAGGTTGCGAGCTAAAGTATGGTAAAGCAACAAGGTTTTAGGAAGACAGGAATACGGATAAGAAAGGGTAGTGAAAAGGTGACGAGAATGGATTACTCCTCAGGATTAGGCCCATGAGAACAAGGGAGCTAATGGCTTCTCTATGTTATAGTAAGCTTAGTATAGCCTGAATGGACTCAAAGGAGTTACTCTTCATAAGTAGCATTTAGAAGAGATGGAATGCTGCCCTAATAGTAGAATAAGGGTATAATTGTGATAGAGAAAGGATGACATTTGGACCTTCGATTGAGTAATGATTGGGAAAAGAAAAGTAAAAGTAAAAGAAAAGGGATTCATGAATTGTACGGAATTGAAATACCCACGTAAGAGAATCACTTTGGGATGCTATAGAATACAGTTATTGCAATACAGTATCGCCGCTAAGTGGATTAGGAAAATCACTTCGAATATTCTTTGATGTAACATAAGCCCTAGTGGCAAAGTATTGCGTAAGAAGTTTCAAGTTATCAGTGGTATATTATAGATCAATATTGAGGTGAATCAACAATGGAAGGACAAAAGTCACTAAGTATGAGATGACATTAGGCCGTCATTCTAAAGATGGGCAGTAATGAGGAAGCATTAAAGGACTTAAATTTATACATATGGAATAAGCAACGAGAAAAAGCTGGGGTTTGGTAGCAGACCTTAGCAATGATAAATTAAAGTAAGAGTTATGGCAGTAAATTCATACGAATGGCTAAACGGACCTGTGCGATGAGATAAATATTCGTGAATTCAACAAAGTACCGAGCAAAGAAATTCAGTATACTCATAGATGCCTAAAGGGACATCTTATCAAGCTCTACATATGAAGCCTAGAGGTTAGGCACACTTACAAGGTCAAAATCGTACAGGCTGCATGATGAAAGGTAGCAACAGTTACAAGATTGGAAGGATTCCGACTACAAGTTGTGGGGTGAGATGGAGGCCTAAGAGGGGAATGCCCAAGACCTTGGACTTATTCACGGAACAGTCGTCTAGTTAGCAAGGGAAGTTCAAAAGTATTCGGAAGATATAAGTTATGAAAATGATAAGAGCATTAGTCAACATTCGAGGACGAATGTTCCAAAGGGGGGAAAAATGTTACGCCCCGCAATATTACGTCGATATCACGTTTCGCAGTATTATATTACGATGATGTTGGACCTTGTAGTATTTTACATTCAATTTTTCGTAAGGTAATTGACACCAGTCCAAGGAAAGATTATTTGGAGATTATACGGATTATGCTATTTCAAACAAGTGATGGGTAAATTTGTAAAGGTGAGAAGGGAAGGAAGTCAAAGAAAATAAATTTTCGTCCAAGTAGACATATTGGAATAAAATACGGGCCGAGAGATGATACCCGATATTTACTTACTAGTACCATACAAGGTACTATATGACCATGATATTAGGATGTTTAAAGTATATTAAAAATAAGTAGAATTTTAAGTAATTCAACACAATTCTTAATTATACGGATAATTGATTAATTACAGGGTAGCGGGATATTAACTAAATAAATTAACTAATTGTGGGATAAGACCAAAATTCCACGTGGCTACAAGCCACTACATCAACCGTATGACTCTTAGTCATAATTCATGACTAAGAGTCATTTTAAATATGTGGCAACTTAACATGTAATAGTAAAAGATATTTCCTTCTAAGCTTTTTCAATACCAAGATCAGATGTGAGTCTTTCCAAGTACTAACATGACTTATTATAAAGATTCCTACAAATCCTAAAGGCAAGAGATTATTATATATTTTATAAGTAAGAGACTTTCAGTTAAAAGTCTCAAACGGGATTTTACAAATAACTTTTGTTTCATAAATCTCTTTCCATAAGGCTCTTCTACAAAGAAAGATAAGATTAACGTGATTTTGCTCATCAAAAATTTCATATGAAATTTTATTACGCAATAGCAATGGGATTTTGCGATTCTAAGGGAGTACAGTGCAAACTTTCTCAAGAATATCATACGGATTTTTTCCTACTTCGATCCGTCATTATGTATTTTCACAATTGACGTGTACTAGAGGGATTTTCAAGAGAATCGGCTCAGGTATCTTAAGGTTATCCCTTCTTTCTTTTGGCATGATCCATATGATACGAACGAAACCTGCAAATGCATAAATTCCATAAATGACTCTATTCATAGAAGTATTAGAGATATATATGTTCTTGAATTTCCATGTGTCATAATATTTTATCATCTGTTCATAGGTCTCAGAAAAAAATACGAAAGTTGAAAAGAGTTTACTTTATGATATTACTCAAAGGCAAAATGGTCTTATGAAGCTCCGAAAGATTTTATTAACGTACTTTTCATACATTGCATTCATGTGCATTGACCCATGACCATGTGGTGTTATATACGTGTATATATGTATGTATATATATGTATATGGGATATGGAAAAAGTTATGGCGTTATATATGCACCACCACCTGATTAGCTGGTATACGTTGATGATTTGACCATAATGGCCGAGATGATATGATGGGATGCCCTCAGAGGCGTGATGATGTTATGCAATTATATATGTATATATGTATGTATGGGATATGGGAAAGGTTATGGCGTTATATGCACACCACCACCTGATCAGCTGATATACGTTGATGATTTGCCCACAGTGGCCAAGATGACATGATGGGATGCCCTCAGAAGCTGATGATGTTATGAGACATATACTTATGCATGACATGACATTCATACGCATATGCATAATACTATAATTATTTCGTGATTTACAAAGTTATTCAGACTTACAGATTGAGTCATGTACTCTATATTTCTTCCATGTCTCTTATGTATTTATTTATGTGCCTTACATACTCGGTACATTATTCGTACTGATGTCCCTTTTGCCTGGGGACACTGCGTTTCAGGCCCGCAGGTCCTGATAAACAGGTCAAGAGCCTTCCAAATAGGCTATCCACTTATCGGAAGATGTTGATGCGCTCCATTTGCTTTGGAGTTGCTCGTTTGGTTAGTATAATTTAGACATGTACTGTTTGGTATAGCGGAACTCTGTCCCGACCTTTATGATATTTATGTACTCTTAGAGGCTTGTAGACATATGTCGTGTACGTGAAAGATTGTACGGCCTTGTCGGCTTATGTTTTGAGTTTATAAATGATTATGTTAGCATATTAGGCCTGTATGTCACGTGTATATGATGATGTAATAAGAAAGATACATTACGTTGGTACTCAGTTGAGTAAGGTACCGGGTGCCCATCACGGCCCACCGGTTTGGGTCGTGACACATGGTATCTAATCATTAATCAGAAGTGTAGTAAACCAGTAAATAATTTTAAGCAGGCAGTTTGGATCCTATAGGCATGTTGTCTAGGTGTAATGACTGATTTAGACTTGCAAAAATTTATTTTTAAAAACCCTATAGGCATAGTATCTAAATGCAGCAATTAGCTCAAGAACCTTATTGACATGCGGAAACTGTTTTTAAACCTTGTCAACATATAAAGGCTGTTTTCAAACTTATCGTGTCTAAACATACAAGATTTGATTTTTTAAACACTATAGGCATGATATCTAATGCAAGCAAATAACCCTAAGAACATGGTCTCTAATGCATGCAAATAGTCATAGTAACCGAAGACATGATTTCTAACATAGATTTACACAATGTAAGACCTAGAAGCATGTTTTCTACCCAGTATTACCCACAGAACCATAAAACTACCCCCCCCTTCACTAGTCGCCCTAATATTCGTTTAAAATTAATTATTACAGACCAATGATTGAATAAAAATTATATAAATAGAATATGCATTAAGCTATAGGGAGCCTGAAGTAAGCCCAAAGAAAATCCTAGCATACTAAGCCTTCACTAGTCTCAAATGCCCAAGATTCATTGCCACATTTGTGTCCAGGTATGTCAGAGTTCCCTAAGGACCTCAAGGATCCCGGACAGTGCTCACACCCAGACTTTCTCAAATAAAGACTGATCATGTGCAGTGTGGAAGAGCCAGCCCTGATATGCCAGAGTTCAGAGAGATCTCAAGGATCTCTAAGTAGTACACATACCAGAGGGGCAGGACTTGATAATCTAAGAGTAAGTGAGAGTGCATAATTTTGAAAAGGTTTTTGTCAAACAGTAGAGAGAGGACTCTTAAAAGTGAATAGATTTTTTGAAAACCAGTACTAATTTGGTGGTAAAACAGCTTGAGAAAATGTATAAAAATACTTTGAAATCCAAACACAAATCACAGAATAACCATATTCAGAACACTTGGCAAGCAGGTTCCACACAAGGGGAGAAGGGGTTGGGGATACATAGAATACACCTTAGTGTATAGTGGAGCACATAAACAACATGGTGTATAGAATTCTTAAAGGGTTCTGCAGAACTAATAGGTCAGCTATAAAGTAGGTCATTGAGACATAGAGCAAGGATCACAGTAGAGCCACATTGAAAACACATGAACACTGTACAGAATCAACAACGAAACTATAGTTACCTCAGGGACTAGATGACTTAGCATGAGCAAAACAAAATGGGAAAGAACTTAAATGGACATGCTAGGCAAATATCAACAAGTAGACATAGTGTAGGCATGCTGAACAAAACAAGATTTAAACATGCTAGGTAAACAATAGACAGGCCAGCATAATTTAGACATGCTAATCACATATGGAACCAGGCAGTATTTGGCATGTTAGATAAATAGTAGACAAGCAAGTAAGTTGACACATGCTAATCACATATTGAATAAGGTGTATTAGGCATGCTAGATAGACAGTAAACAGGAGTAGGAAGGAACACAGGACGGATGGACTAAGGCAGTAATGAAACACATAGGGTTTAGGTTCTAAAATTTAATCAGGGGCATACCAGTTAGGGAAAGAAAAGACAAGATGTAAGATAGGTATTGTGCAACTTTCAGCCATGGCTTACAGCCGGCAAGACTAATGAAGATCACAAGTATCAGAAAGAACAGAGAGCTTTTAGAGTGTAAGAGTAGTGATGAACTAATGTTCGTGTGTAAGAAGTTAAATAAGAGAGTTTATATAGTAGTTCAAGAGTAGAGCAAATAAGGTAAAGTAATCAATAATCAGCAATTAAGGGATCTCAAAATCTATCACACAAAGAGGTTCAGCATAGTCTTTCCCTTAATTAAGGGCAATTAGCCAACGGTAATGACAGTAACTAGTTAAGGCAAGAGGTTCAAATTAGACTGAGTAAAGAAGTATAGAATTGGAGACCTTATTAAGGAAATGAGTTCAAATCAAACTAAATAAAGAACTTTAGAATAAAATAGTGAAGGGCTTAATTAAGGAAAGAATCATGCAAAGAATCAATAAATATACAGCAATTAAATAAGGCTAAAATGACTAATTAAGGTCATAATCACGGAAATAATCAAGAATCATGCACACGAATTTTTTAACAGAACAAATCACTCAACAATTCTGGAAAGAACATATCAATTCCCATAAACAAAATAGGTTAAGTAAAACTTTTAGGAACATAGAGAAATTATACGGGAAATAATTCAAAAACCCCTAATTTGAAAACACTTGAAAAAGGAAAACAGCCATAGAAAACTTGAAAGCACGTCAATACACAGAGATTCGAACAACAGAAATCATAGAAATCAAAACCTGAAATAGCGTAGTGTTTAAAAACCAATTAGTAGTAGAGAAGTAAAAACCCCAAAAGAATAGCCATGGAAGTTTGAAAATACTTCAGATATCCAGAAAAACAAACCCTAATATAACAAAAATGTTCAAAAATCGATTAATCAGTAAAGAAATAAAGGAGCCTTAAGGAAAAAGCAATGACGAACTCAAATCGTTCCAGATCTACAAGGATTTGGACGGATTCAAGTCCAAATGCTAAGTTTTGAAGAAAAGAGAAAGGATAAAGAGAATCTGGCCTTTGAATCAAAGATTTGAGCCGTGAAACTTTGATAGAAATCACTCGCAGACCATAGACAGACTTTGAAGAGTTTTAAGTGAGATCTGGACCAGATCTCTTCGAGGTCCTTCCACAAAACCACACAATCGAGCAACCAGGGCAAATAGGAGACTAGTAGAGGCCTCGTACAGCCATGGGAAGCCATAGATCGAGTAGGAATCAAAGGGATTAGGGTTGGTTTTGGGTGGCGGCGGATAGGGTTAAGTTTGGTCTCAGAGAGAATTAGAGAGGAGAGGGTTTCAGGGCGGTGGGTGTAAGCAAATGACTAGGGTTTGGGGGTCATTGGGACTAAAAAAAGGAAGCTCTTAATGTGGATCGTTGATCTAAAGGATCAATGGCCATGATTTGATGGGGGTTTTAGGTCGAGTAGACTTAAATTGGGTTAGGGGCAAATGGGATTTGGGCCTGGGTAAATTTGGGCTGGTGTGTGATTGAATTTGGGCATTTAATTAGGCTAGGTCCAAAAATAGAAATGGAAATTTGTTAAATACATATTTATTCGCTAAAATAATTTTTAAAAATAGTTAATAAATTATAAAAATGATTTCCATGTCTGGAAGGTGTTTTAAAATAATTATTTAATATTATAAAAATATAAAAGGCTATTTTCTTGTAAAGTAATGTAATAATGCATGCATAGGCTATAATTGCAAAGTAATTGCAATTGCATCTTAAAAATACAAATGTGGCTATTTGTGCAATAATTGAAACTTAGTACAAATGTAAATGATAAAATTAAGACACGAAAATTATTATAAAACTATTTGTGATGCAATCAATGATTGTTTTATAAATAAAATGCTAGGAGAAATTACTTAAAATATATTAAAAATGTAGAAATTGTATGAAAAATACCAATTGATGCCTAGGCATAGTTTTGAAAATATTATGAGAAAAATTGGGTATCAACAGCTGCCCCTCTTTACCCGGAAAGGATGAAAGAGTTTTGGGGTAAAGAAATGATGGCCAATTTTGACTGAATGGGATGTTTTGAAAGATAGAGGCCGGACTCTGGTCTTTGAGCTGCCTATATATCCCTGGTTTTACAGAAATCTAGCCATGTGTAGTTCCAGATTCATTGGCGGAATATACCGATGAAATCATTACAAGAATGGACACGAGATGTCGGAATAGGTGAAAGAATGGTTATGGTGAATGGTTACGTTTTGAGATAGTTGAAGGAACTGGAGCAAGGTCACTCCTACTAGTATAGTAGTTACTTACTGGTCACCTGTAGATAAAGAGATGCCACATGCACTTATGCAAAATTTGAACATGATATAGATTCCCTTTAGACCGTGAAAGTAATCTTTGGACGGTTAAGGATGACGTCCTCAGACCATGATGTCCTGGGCCATGAATTGTTCAGTGAGGGATTCGTAGGCCATGAAATGATGTTCTCAAGCCATGAAGATGGTGCCTCCAAACCATAAAGCCTTTGAATAATTATATACAAATTTGAGAGATCCTCAGGCCATGGCATGGTGTCTTCCGGCTATAAGGATGATGCCTTTTAGACTATGTCGCCTTTGGATAGATTGGCGATATTTCAGCCCATGAGATGCAATAATATGATATTAACAAGACAAGGCTTAGTCCTGTGGAATGAAGGGCAAAGCTTAGCCCGATTGAAAAGTAAATATATAATACCGGAATAGAGCAATATTTATGCAACGAGGGACAATGCTTAGTCATATGCAAATGCGGAGGTAGGGATTAGCCTCATGCAAATATGGAGGCAGGGATTAGCCTCATGCAAGTATGGACGTAAGGATTAGCCTCATGCAGATATGGAGGCAAGGATTAGCCTCACGCAAATAGGGAGGTAGGGATTAGCCGCATGCAAATATTGAGGAAGCGATTAGCCTCATGTGAATATGAAGGCAAGGATTAGCCTCATGCAGATATGGAGGCAAGGATTAGCCTCATGTAGATAGGGAGGCAGGGATTAGTCTCATGCAAATATGGATGCAGGGATTAGCCTCATGCAGATAGGGAAGCAGGGATTAGCCTCATGCAGATATGGAGGTAGGGATTAGCCTCATGCAGATATGGAGGCAGGAATTAGCCTCATGCAAATATGGAGGCAGGGATTAGCCTCTTGCAGATATAGAGGCAGGGATTAGCCTCATGCAGATATGGAGGCAGGGATTAGCCTCATGCAGATAGGGAGCCAGGGATTAGTCTTATGCAAATATGGAGGTAGGGATTAGCCTGGAAATATGGAGGATGAGATTAGCTTCATGCAGATATGGAGAGAGGGATTAGCCTCATGCAGAGAACAAGTCAAGGCAAGGATTAGCCTCATGCAGATATGGAGGCAGGGATTAGCCTAATGCAGATATGGAGGCAAGGATTAGCCTCATGCAGATATGGATATCCTCATGAAGATATGGATGCAAGGATTAGCCTCATGCAGAGAATAAGTAGCAAATAAGGGTAGAACATTTCTTAGCTGGGGATACGTTCTGTGTTTGGTGGCCTGTTTGATAGTAATTTTGCTTCGTGTATATATGTTTCCGAATGCTATCGCTACGTCAGATATGCCTGCGTTGAAAGAAAAATTGTAAGATTTGTGAAGGGAGGTTTGTTCACATCTTTATCTTCTGGCCTTGCTATGCTCCGTTCTGGGGTCCTCGTTTGAGTTTCCATGGGTAACACCTGACTGTTACGGAAATAAAGTTTTCGAAAATATGCGATTATTTATAAAAAATAGAGTCATATTAGAAACATATTAAAATATCAAGTAATTTTTAGATGAACTAGTGACTGTAACACATTTCAGAGACATTGCAGCTTTCTCATGTTAGAATTTTGAGGGTCCTCCTCAAACTTCTGCCCTAGTTCGGCAAATGATCCATCGGACGTTTGCGAGCAACGAGACTCGTTGGACCTTTTTCAAAATTTTGAGAATCCTTCTAGAAATTCTGCCCCCGTTTCTTAACCGATTTCTGACTGTCTGGAATATGTTGGCGTTGGCTGGACTTGCTCCGGAATTTTGAGGGTCCTCCTCAAAATTCTGACCCAGTTTCTGATCTTGGGGGAAATGGAAATTTTATTATGATATGACCGAACCCTCGGGGCTGCCTACGTATCCCCTCTTAAATGGGAATCAGGTCAAGCGTAGTTCAATTACATCATATAAGGAAATATAAATAGTCTAAGTATAGTATCTCTTGACTGCATCTGAATTGATTGGTTTTGGCCAAATTTCTCCTTCCATTTCTGCAAGTATGAGTGCTCCTCCTATTAGCACCTTGTGAACCATGTAAGGACCTTGCCAGTTGGGAGAGAATTTCCCTTTGGCTTCATCTTGATGTGGGAAGATCTTCTTCAGTACCAGCTGTCCTGGCGCGAGCTGTCATGGTTTGACCCTTTTGTTGAAAGCTCTAGACATTCTGTTCTGGTAAAGTTGACTGTGACATACTACATTCATCTTTTTTCCATCTATAAAAGTCAATTGTTCATAGCGGCTCCTTATCCATTCTGCATCACTGAGTTCGGCTTCCTATATGATCCTTAAAGAAGGGATCTCTACCTCGGCTGGGATGATAGCTTCGGTACCACAAACCAGCATGTAAGAAGCTGCTCCGGTTGATGTTGATACCCAATTTTTCCCTATATATTTTCAAAATGACATATGTGTGCATATATAAGTACCCCAAAGGGTTTTGGCATTTTTAATGATTTTTAAATCAATTTACGGCCTATTTTTACATCATAAAATCCCAATAATTATTCCCCAAAAACTTTCCATTTTGGAAAATAATTTACTTTATTCTCATAATTACCTCAAATATAGTTGGCATGATTTTTGCATATTTTTACAAATTCGTTTGGTATTTTAAAACTAAATTGCATGTAATTGCAATGCTAGCCTCTTTAAGATTTAATAGCATTTTTCTTAAATATAAATTGATCCCAATATTTTAAATTAAGGTTTACATATTATTTATTAACTTAGTACCTTTAATTTGCTTTTAAAATATTTTTACTATTTTTATAAAATAATAGGGGAAAAACTGGCTATTTCAATTTTAGCCTCAATTCGTTTCAATTTTAACCACAATTCCATCTCAATCTCAGCCAATTTCAAGCCCAAATTGGACCAGCCCAATTGAAATTTAACCCGACCCCTGACCCATTAACTAAACCCGTCTGTTTGTATCTTCAGATCCTGGCCGTTGATCATTTTGATCAATGGCCCTCATCCCTCCTTTCCTTTTTAATTTCGAACGACCTAACCCTATCTCTCATTTCTCTTCGACCGCCGCCCACAAACCCTCTCTTTCTCTCAAACACTCTCTAACACTCAAAAACACTAGCCGTCTTCCTCATCTTCTCCGACCAAATCTCACCGGAGTCCATGGCTTCTCAGGCCATGGACGGCCTATGCTCACCTCCCTTCACCCCCAAATCATGGTTGTTCGAGATTTCGAGGTTCAACCTCAATGATTCCCGTTCAGATCCTCCACAGATCTGAGGTCCTATGGCCTCTCCGGCTTTGTTCCGACGTGTTCGAGCCTTAAAAAGCATAGCTATGGCTCAGACCTGTTCAAGACCAGACCCTTTCCAAGCCTTCTCGTTTCTAGGGTTTCTGAGAAACCCTAAAGTTGTTCGAGGTTCCTTTTGCTTTTATTTTCTTAGATATGTGGTAAATCTGTGTTATACTCGAAGTTTTAAAACTTTTCCCCAATTTTTCTTTTTTAAAACTAGTCTGTTTCGATTTAGGGTTTTCAAAAATCTTAAAACGACCTATGTCTCTTCTCCTTCTTCTTTTCTTTTGTGTGAATCTGTATATGCCATGTTTCTTACGAGTTTTTCGCTTATGTCTTATGTTCTTTCCTCGCATGTCTTCTCCTATGTTCTTGTGTTTTGCCGTTATTACACACGTTCTTCTGTTTTTGTGTTTTGTTCTTTCTCCTACTGGGTTCTATAAGCATGATTTATGTGTCTCCCTCGCATATCCCTCTACTGTATTTTTTACTGAGCTTTTGCTCCTTGCCTGCCTTCACTGGATTTTTTTTGTTTAAAGCCCTAAGCATGATTCTTCTACTGTTTTCCAAAACCTGTATTGCTTGTCTCTCCTGAACTTGTTTAAGCAACACAGCTTTGCCTAAATGTATTCCCTACGTTTCAAACTTGTTGTTCTCTCTGTTTGCTTATTCTCTGATGAGTTTTTGAGAGAGGCTATTGAGCCTATTCTACTTGTTGATCTTCGCCTATGTATCTGATTTGAGTCAGAAAACCCTAGTGTTGGAGGTTTTTTGACAAGCTTGGTTGTGTGCTTAGGCTAGGGTTCCATCCAGAACCCTGACCCTCTTTCAAAGACTCACTTTGAGTCAATGAACCTAACTTTCCTTGCTACTCTGATTTCTTTGCTAGTGTTGCAACAACTCTCTCTTGTCTCTGTATGGTTTTTATATGACTCTCTCTTCTTTCAAAAGGCCTTTGGCCAGCCTGTGATTGATTCCGAGTCCCTTTTCAAAAGGGTATAATTGATTGTTAATGATTTTCTTCAAATTAAGTTTCTCCTCACCTTTTCTTGGTTGGATCCATTCATGCCAAGGCTCAAACCTTGATTTTTATTGGCTGTGATTGATTGCTTTCCCTTATTTAGCCCAAACCGTATAATATTGAACTATTTCCTTAAATGAATTTCCATGTATTTACCCCTGTTATACTGCCTTAGAAAAGATTTAAAATCAAAATCCTTTCCTTATTTGTCATGCCCGTTTGAAATCAATCCCTTGGCTGAAGGGAAATCTGTGTGATTGACTTTCAAAATTATTTTCTTACCTTCTTCTCACTTATCTTCTTCACTATAAAAGGGCCTACCCCTTTTGCACTTAATAGGGACATACACAGAAAGACTTCGAACTTTTCAATACTTTCTCTACTACTACTTTCTCAACTTCTAGTATTGAGCACCCTGCTCCTCTTCTCTTTCTACTTTCTGAAACATTCTTGAGTTCTCTTTGAACTCTCAAGTATTTGCTGAAGACTCGATTTTGCTCCTGCTGACTTCTGGTTGTTTACATGCTTTTGTTGTTTTGCTATTCTAGTACTTGCAACTGGTATGTCATTCTTAGTTAAATAATGCCCCCTTAACTATGTGTTTATTTCCTAGCCTGTCATGCTCTCTCTTTCACCATGTGTTTACATCTTATTCTGTTATGCTTTCTTTCCTTATGTTTCTGCAACTCTGTATGTGCTCTTCTCATGTGAATCCCTTCCCTTTACTACTTTGTATGGAAGTATAGTTCCAGCCATGACAGCACTCTGTTATTGCTGCCCATGACTTTGAACTAGGTTCTTTGAACCTCCTAACTCAATCAATTCCCACTCTCCCCTTTATGTGCTTGAGCCTGGACCTGAGTCTGGTGGTGTCCTAATCACCATCCAGACCTAGGTTTGACCCTCAAGGGTCTGCTCCTAACTTGTTTGACTAAACAAATGGTCAGGGGAGTGCCAGTCTGCACCTGTGGCTGGGTATGACCACCATTTGTTATGGCTCCCCAATCCCATTTCACTTTGCACTTACTCCTAGCTCTAAGTTCTGGCCCTCTCTTGCAAGCCATGCTTTGGGACCCTTGAGCTCGCACTGAACTTGGATGCCTGATTGCTGGCTATTCCGCACTGCACTATTCTAATTCTAAATGGTATCTTGAGTGTAAGTAATGCCGGGAATCCTTGAGATTCCTTGGAACTTTGAAACACTTTGGATAAAAAGAAGGCTTTGGAAATCCGGAATTGGTTAATCACATGTTATTGGACATTAAGATTGAATTAGGCTGCTCGGATCTAGCTGTTAGTTTTTAATGTATTTATTTTCTTTCTTTTGGTCTATAATAATTTGTATAAAGGATTTGGGGAATATAGTAAAAGGGTGTGGGAGGGGTTTTACATTCTTGCATCAGTAGGGGTAGAAACCATGCTTTAGAATTTTAATTTTTTAGAAATCCTACCTATAGGGTTGTTCAATGTTTCTGGTTCCACATCACCTAGAGACCATGCCTATAGGGTCAATGCTTCATTGTGTTACAAATCACATAGAAATCATGCTTATAGAACTTAACGTTCATGTAATCAATGCATATAGAGATCATGCCTATAAGGAATGCATATGTATTAGGCAAACTGTAGGGTTAATTAACACAATCATCTTTTACAAGTTCAATAACAGGTTTTAAAAATCAAAGTAGATATCATGCCTATAGGATTTGCATCAAACTCGTCTGATTCGCTTAAAGTAATAATGATCTATTAATTGGTCCTTAACGTCTTAATACAACAACGATTTCAGAAGTATTAATTCTTTGACAAAAACTCTCTTGACTCAATATGCTTTTGAATCCCTCAAATCGACATCTTTTCTGAAACACTTTCTTTCTAAACATTATGCCTAAACGTTTTACTCAGACCCTGAAATTGTCTTTCAAAACAGTTTACACTTACCCTTTCCTTAGATATTTCTATCTCTAAAACTCTTTCACAACCATTTCTGTGTTTTATTTTTACTGCAGTCTATATTTTCTTTTCAAAACTCCTCTGCATTAGACTACTTTTCCTGAAACCAGTACCTTTTAAATCACTCGCTTGAAATACCTTAATTTCAGACAATTGGATCCAAGTTTCCTAATGCAGACTTTCTATCAAAACATATGGGTTGAACCAGTCCGTTCGCTGTTTAAGTTTAATTTAAAGACCAAATCAGTATGTGTTAAGACATGCTAAACTAAGTGTTTGTTTGATTAAGGGGTTTACTTGAGCCTTACCTATTTGTTTTGTTCATCCTTATATTTGTTACTTGTTTTGTATGTCGCAATTAGAATTTTAACCTTTGAACCCCATATATGCCTATATCCCTTTCCTTCCCCTTTAGGATTAGAAGTCCTGATACCCCGGGACTGATAGGTTGGGACGGGTACTAGCATGCAATAAGTAAACGAGACTAATCGCGTTTAAATACCTTAACAGGGTGGGAAGGGTAAAATATGGATATGATGACCGATCCGCTAATATCACATGCGACCCCTCTTTTGAGGAGTGATCATTGGGTATTACATTGAAGTGATCCATATTAATTATATACTTAGGACTCCCCTCCCTTTATTTACTTTTATCTCTTCTTGTAAAATTGTTCGAATCTCTTTTTCATAAATTTCTGCCCTCTCTACTTACCTTTGAAAATTTTCAACTTGGTCGCAATGTTATGTGTGAATCCTTATTTGAGCCTTGATTGTTTACTTGTAAAGTCACAATTGCAACATGACCGGGAACCGCACTAGTGGATCTTGAGGGTTGCCTAACACCTTCCCCTCGGGATAATTTCTAGCCCTTACCCTAATCTTTGGTCCCTTCATCTCAAACCCTTCTTAAAGTGTCCTAATGCACTATAATCATTAGGTGGCGACTCTTCAACTTCTAAACTCAATTCTCGAAAGGGAATAGAGTTGTCCTCCCAATGTCGTATACCCGATTTCTAACCCCACGGTTAGAGAAAAAGGGGGCGTCGACAGCATGGAGACTCTGCTGGGGAGTTTCTTTAGGCTTTTACCATTGCATGTTGTTTGTGACTTTATTATCTCATTAATTGCTTTATTTACTGTCTTTTATTCTTTCACTACGAAACTGACTTGGCTCTTCATGTCTTTTCTTTTCTTTAGCTGCTTTCCTTTACTACTTTATTTCAATGTTGTTTACTGCAATTATTGTAATCATTTATCTTATGAACATGAAAATATATGTCAATTTGTTTCATTCTTGTAAACTGCATCTTCAACATCATATTCCACTCGTGCCGAACAAACACCATAGCAACGCTTATAATGAGTGGTTGCGCTCTTCCAATATTATCACCCTTTATATTCGGCAAAGGCGTATTTGCGGTAAAACCAGTCGATCAGCGGTGGAGTCGACGGTTCCGTGCCTTTCCCTCTTGAGTTGTCCGCTCAAGGATACCTATCTAATACCCCAATAGAAACCTTACTCTGTCTAACTGTGCATGTATCATGGTCAAACCTAGCCGAGTCAGTTATGTTGTCCACATAATGACTCATTAAGATAGCCTTGTCCAAAGTCCATCGGGTTTCCCTAAAACCCAAACGGACACCTACATGTTCTGTGCATTTATTTGGAGAACTAAATGCTTTTTATGCTAATTATTGGTTTAAATAGTCGAGTCTGGCGAGGTAAGGGTCTAACACTCTGTTTTGCAGAAAATGAGGCACGAAGTCCCCAGATTTGGCATGGTAACCAACATTCATCCAAGGCTGCTGAATTGGTGGGAAGATCTTCACTCCAGTGATCAGACACTCATCCGCAAATACTTAGGGAATCTGCCTTCTCTTCTAGAAATCCAGCCTGACAACAAAATCATAGAGGCTGCAACTCTGTTCTGGGATAGTGACAGGTCCGTATTCCGCTTCGGGAACCTTGAAATGACTCCTTTGCTCGAAGAAATAGGAGGCTTAGCTAGTATTCCTTGGGAGACTCCGGGTTTGCTTATGCCAGAGAATCGCAAAGGTAGGGGTTTCCTTAAGATGATGGGACTAAAGAATAACCCAGACTTGACCTGTTTGAAAGACTCCTACATCCCATTCGACTATCTGTACTAGAGGTACAGCTATAGCAAGTCATACCGCACTTACTCAGATGAATTTGCCCTCACCTAACTGGGGTATATTCACAGAAGCATCTTTGTATTCATGTTTTGTTTCCTGGGGATGATAGTGTTCCCTATGAAGAAGGCTAGGATCCATACCAGATTGGCCATGGTAACCAAGACTCTGATGGAAGGAATCGGCGGATAGCCTTTCAGCTAGTGCCCATGATTGTTGCTGAGATATACCGGGCTCTGGACAACTGTCAGCGAAAGGCCAGTCATTTTGAGGGATGCAATTTATTACTTCAGCTCTGGATCATGGAGCACCTCCAGAAAGGAGAATACCGACAAGAGATCTTGCGCAGAGACTGGGATGATCACATTGCCTTCCACCAGCCAAGGCATATGAATTATATGCCTAACATGTTCGCTCAGCCAGAGGACGCTAGAAGATGGGTGGAGCTATTTGAGAATCTAAAAGAAAACCAGGTACAGTGGATGGTCGAATGGTTCCCTACGGAAGAATTCATTGTTCGATTCCGAGACGCACCATTTCTCATACTCATTGGTATAAGAGGAACTTATCCCTACGTTCCTCTCCGAGCCATGAGGCAGGCTGGAAGGAAGCAAATCATACCAAGGGTCGACAAAATGAGTCACTTTAGGGCAGATTTCCACGACGATGATAGCCCTCACAAATGCCAAGCTCAACACATGTGGCATTGCAAGCTCATTTTGGGGAAAGAATCTATTGAGCCAGACAAGTATCACGCTGGTTGCGTGCCGCACTATTCGGGTTGGTTGGAAGATAATCACAATGGTATGGGTTAGCCCGGGTTCATTCATGGACACAGAATCATCGACGAGAAAACTGAGGCACGGGTTAAGTGCAATCAACTGCGCAAGAGAATTCGAGAGTGTGAAAGTGAGCATCGGGAAATACAAAAAGCCCATCAAAAGTTGATCGAGGAATGGAAGGATATGGCTGTCAGCGCCAACAAACGACTAGGGTATTTGGAGCGGGGTCTAGTGGAGCTAGAAGTAAAGTTCCTCAAGAGGATTGAGGATTGTCGGAACGCTGAAGGGAATGCAGGCGGACATTTGGCCTAAGCTTATCTGTTGCTAGGACTGCGCGAGCTGGTGAAGCTGTTCGAGGGGGATAAAGATGCCAAATCTGGGGAAGGTCCTTCTGGGACCAAGTAGTTAGGAGTCTTTTATTTTGCTTTTAATGATGTAATAAGGTCAATGGCCACTAGTGACATTTTATTTTCTTAGCATCGTTGTGAATTCGTCTTATTTTTATCAATAAAATGAGGCATTTAGCATTATAAGTTCTCCAAATTAATTTATCGCTAGGCCTTCCTCGGGCACAACGAGGCACCCAAATTAGGACGCGATTTATATTCTTGCACAATGTGTTTAAATATTGTAACATTTTCTTCTCATAACCTGCACTAACTTGTTACCTTTTTATTTTTCTTTATTTTTATTCCCCTCCCCAAAGGTTAGTTCGCGCACTCTGGCACCATCAGCATACTCAACAAGATCCAAGGGCCCTCCACCTCCTCCTCCTCCAAGTCCTACCAGAAACAGGAACAAAAGCAAAATGGGAGATGCAAATGCTAGAAAGGAAATTGAGGAGACTTCTCAGAATACTCCAATTACCAAGGGAACTGCTGCTCATCTTGAGCAGACATTGCTGAAATTTCGGGAGGAATTGGACCAAGTCCGGAACTTGGCAATCCTATCAATCACTCTTGTCGCTCCTGATGTTAACGCCCAGAACCCCGCACTTCCACAGAACACCCCACAACCACCAGTACAACCCGCTCACACCCAAGCCTACAACACATGCAATAACACTCCACTGCTCATTCCTGAACCGCAAAACACCACAAACGACAACCTCCACAACACTCCTATCTTTGTGGACACTATACCCCACTACACCCAGCCAATCTCAGGTGCATCTGACTTAGACGACAAAGACTCCCTTATCAGGAGTTTGGCCGCTGAACTCAAGAAGTTAACCAGCCGAGTCGAGGGCATGGAAGGAAACAAAGTCATAGAGGGGCTGAATTTTGAGGACCTCTGCATTCAGCCAGATGTTGAACACCCGGAGGGGTACAAACCTCCCAAGTTCGAGATGTTCGACGGTACAGGTGATCCTAGGGTCCATCTAAGAATGTATTGTGATAAGCTGGTAGGAGTTGGAAGGGACGAGAAGATCCGCATGAAGTTGTTCATGAGGAGCCTGAAAGTCGATGCCTTATCTTGGTACATCAGCCAGGATTCAAAGAGATGGACAAGTTGGGTGAGCATGGCATCCTATTTTTTGGACCGATTCAGGTTCAACACAGAGAACGCACCAGATGTGTTCTACATTCAGAATCCGAAGAAGAAACCCACAGAAACCTTTCACGAGTATGCTACTCATTGGAGGTCAGAAGCTGCTAAGGTCAGGCTAGCCTTAGAGGAAGAGCAAATGAACAGGTTTTTTATCCGGGCTCAGGATCCGCAATACTATGAAAGGACGATGCTGATAGAGGGTCAGAAATTCTCCGACATCATTAAGTTGGGAGAAAGGATTGAAGATGATATCAAGAATGGTATGGTCACTAATCTCGAAGCATTACAGACCACCAACAACGCCTTACAGTCTGGTGGCACGGCAAAGAAAAAGGACGTGAATTCCGTAATGGCTGCGCAAAGAACCAAATCCCCTATGAAATACCAAACATATCCCTCAACTTCACTCACATATCAACATTCCCCAAATTACCAAGCACCCTCACCCACATACCAAATTCCACCACCCGCCTACCAATCACCTCCACCACCCACATATCAACCCACTTCACCAAGATATTCCCATCCCGCACCTGTGTAGCAAGCATATAACTCCCAACCTTCTCATTACCCATCACCACCTACTCGCCAAAACATTCCTCGACCCAGACCAAATTTCGACCGCAGACCTCCCAGACAATATACCATCATTGCTGAACCAATTGACCAACTATATGAAAGACTCAAAGCAGCCGGTTATGTTACCCCTATCCCAGCCATAACTCCAGAAAATCCCTCTCAATGGGTCAACCCGAACAAAACCTGCGCATACCTTTTCGGAATGAAAGGCCATACCATCGACGAGTGTCGCTCGTTGAAAGACAAGATTTAGACCTTGATTGACAATAAGGTCATTATAGCAAAGGAGCCCGCTCCCAATGTCTGCAGCAACCCTCTGCCTGACCACAAGGGTAGAGGCATCCATATGATCGAGATTGAGGATGATTGGAACCCCAAAGGGTCAATCGGGTTGATTGCTGAAGGAGATGAGCCTAAGAAGCCAACGGTCACCCTCAACCCCATTGTTGTTCAGATCCAGCCTTCTAAGGGCGATGAGGTAAATGTGTCCGTACCACTCGAGTTCTAAGCGCCTCCTGCAAAGGCGCCGAGGCCAATTAAGGTTGAGTTTGGGATCCCAAAAGCACCTACACCGTTTGAAGTTGTTGTGTTACCCCCGAGGATGCCTATTCCGGTTTCCATGACAGAAGTAACGTCGTTCAACCCAAACGCCATACCTTGGGATTACACAACGGAAGCTAGGAGAAAAGGGAAGACACATACTAGAGAAGCGATCACCGCACAGGGCATGACCAGAACTGGCAGGATATACACTCTGAAACATTTAGCTGAGTCCAGCAAGCAAGCCTCTAGGCGGTCTGTCGAAACTGGACCCGATGACCTTTGGAGAAAGATACAGGCCAAAGAATACTCGGTCGTTGAGCAACTGAACAAAACACCAGCGCAGATTTCCATCCTGGCTCTTTTGCAAAGCTCTGAGGCACATAAAATGCCTTAATAAAAATATTGAGTGAAGCTTATGTTCCCAGCAACATAACGGGAGGCGAAATGGCGAATATGGTAGGACAAGTGCTGGAAAGCCACAAGATCACCTTCCACGAGGATGAGTTACCACCAGAAGGACTGAGTCACAACAAGGCATTGCATATCACCGTATAATGCGAAGATTATTTCATCACCAGAATCTTGGTTGACGGGGGATCCAGCCTTAACATTTGTCCACTAATAACTCTCAGGACATTAGGGAAAGGTTTGCACGAGATCAAAGATGGAGCTATCAATGTTAAAGCTTTCGATGGGTCCCAAAGATCCACCATTGGGGTAATTAGCCTATGCTTGCAGATGGGACCTACCTGGTTTGATGTGGACTTTCAAGTTATAGATGTCCCGGCATCCTACAATTTATTGCTGGGACGACCCTGGTTCCACGCCGCTGGGGCTATGGCATCAACCTTGCACCATGTTGTAAAATTTGAATGGAATCATCAAGAAGTGATCATTCATGGTGACGGTAGCAACCCTATATACAACCGCCAAACCATCCCGATGATTGGAGGCAGAAGGAGAATAGGCGGAGAAACATACCACCACATTGAAAGAGTCAACGCTGTAGACAAAGACAAATGGTAGGATAACAAGATCGAGAGTATCCTAAATTGGAGTGGGTATGAGCCCGGAAAAGGACTTGGCAAGAATCTCCAGGGCATCACCAAGCCCATCAAGCTAAAGGAACATGGTACCACTTTCGGCCTGGGGTATGAATATACATGGGAGGAGTTTAATGATTGGTCACCACTATGGCGTGATCCCTACTACCCACTGGAGCACTCGATACCTCACCTAGAGCAAACTTTCCAGCCGGCAGATACTATATATGGGTCGGAGGAAGATGAAGCATTGGCAGCCGTGAAGAATCTGTTCCTGGAGGATGATGATATGGATTGCAGTGTTATCTTCGAGGAGGAAGGGGAGGAAGTCCCTTCCATACAAGTTGTGAACCGAGGGGAACGCCTCACTAATTGGTCGGTCAGGACCACCAGTGCCCGGAAAGCTTCGGGGTAGCAAGGCTAAACAAAAGCACCATGCATCACATTTTTACTTTTTACTAGCTGATTTTATTTCCGCATTGTCTTTAATTTTGAAAAGAGCTCTGATATTCAAAACAATTATGAAAGCATTTTCCAAGTTTATTACATATCTCGCTCTTATTACTTTTCTCTATCATTTACTTTATTTTACACAGCATTACTATTACATATCTTGATGATGAACCAACGACTGTGACTTGCAACGAGGCAATGCAACAAACGGATATAGATTCAGAGGAGGATGATATACCAGAAGAGGTTGTCAGAGAGGTCGAGAACTTTGAGAATAGGCCTAAATCTAACTTGGATGAAACTAAGATTGTTGATTTAGGGGATGCAGAGAATATCAAGGAAACGCGCATCGGCGTGCATTTGTCACCATCAGAAAAGAAAGAGTACAAGGAGTTCCTAAAGGAATATGAAGACATATTCGCCTGGTCATATGATGACATGACTGGTCTCAACACATCCATTGTAGCTCACAAGTTGCCAACAGATCCGACATGCCCGCCAGTAAAACAGAAGCTCAGAAAATTCAAATCCGACATGAGTTTGAAAATCAAAAAGGAGGTTACCAAGCAAGTCAAAGCCAGGGTTCTCAGAGTGGTAGAGTATCCGACATGGTTAGCCAACATCGTGTCAGTACCAAAGAAAGATGGGAAGGTTAGAATCTGTGTCGACTACCGGGATCTCAACCGGGCCAGTCCCAAGGATGACTTCCCCTTACCGAATATACACATCTTGATCGATAAGTGGGCCAAGCATGAGCTACAGTCGTTCGTCGATTGTTTTGCTGGATACCATAAGATATGGATGGATGAAGAAGATGCAGAGAAAACGGCTTTCATCACGCCGTAGGGAATGTACTGTTACAAAATGATGCCATTCGGTTTGAAGAACGTTGGTGCCACCTATATGAGAGCCATGACTACCATCTTTGATGACATGATACATAAGGAGATAGAGGTATATGTGGATGATGTCATCATCAAATAAAAGAAAGTCAGGGATTACATGGCAGATCTAAGAAAGTTCTTCAACAGACTGAGGAGGTACAATCTGAAATTGAATCCTTCCAAGTATGCATTCGGGGTTCCTTCCGGAAAATTATTGGGTTTCATCATGAGCCGTCGAGGAATAGAATTGGATCCATCAAAGGTCAAAGCTATCCAAGAATTGCCACCGCCAAAGAACAAGAAGGACGTGATGAGTTTCC